>NC_140961.1:8622658-8645158 GCF_056783735.1 Eptatretus burgeri | reverse complement strand
TTATTATTATTGTTATGATGATGATGAATGAGAATAAGATTTAACAGATCCTGGTTTTAACTGATCTGAGTTTTTGCTTTTGTCATGATCTGGAGTACTGAAAAGTGATCCCTGCTGAGACAATCAGCTGAACAGAACAGGTAGGCTCTCATCTGCAGCGTAAGTGACTTTTTAGAAGAGAAGACACTCCAACTTTAGTTTTGTATGTAGCGGGTGGGGCCGCCATTGTCTTCCACACCATCCTGACATAGAGAGTCTGAGCACACTCTCTGATAACCTACACCTTGGTTTATAATCTAAACCCATTGTTTATTTTAACGAAAACCTTAGTTTTACTCAAAACCATAGTTTATTATAACCTTAACTTTAGTTTATAATAACCCAAACCATAGTTTATCTGTAATAACAAATGTCAATGTGTGTGTGTGTGTGTGTGTGTGTGTGTGTGTGTGTGTGTGTGTGTGTGTGTGTGTGTGTGTGTGTGTGTGTGTGTGTGTGTGTGTGTGTGTGTGTGTGTGTGCGCGTCTGTGTGTGCGCGTGTCTGTGTGTGTGTGTGTGTGTGTGTGTGTGTGTGTCTGTGTGTGTGTGTCTTATCTGTAACTCCCAAACCACGAAACCTAGCAGCCTGAAACTTTGCATGCATATTAAAGAAAACTACAAGGAACTACTTGACTGAAAATTGGGTGTTTGAGTTAATTAAAACACCCCTTTTCAAGATAATTAACGCCCATATTTATTTGTATCCTTTATCAGGCGATCCTCGGCCACCTCGCTCTATGGGGTTTTAAGGCGTTTCCTGGGTAACCTCACTGATGTCTTTAGCCACCATGATTTTTGGCCTGCTCAACCATGCCTTGACTTGGAACAGGCCACAACGATTTCTTAATGATAAAGTTTTTGGGTTTTTTTTTCCACATTTCTCACTCATATTATTGAATGCCTGTTCATCATAGGCACGAATTGCTGAATACATCGCTTTTGTATGTGCTATAGTTTTGAAATCAGGGGCTTGGAGTGATTTCATGCATTATATGATACGATTTTCCACATTGTACTCTCACGGACAAAGCAAAATATATCACCAAAATTTTATTTTGGTTTTGAGGATCCGATATCGTTTGGACTTGTGTGTTGAAATCTGTTGTAAAATCTGATAATATAAAGAAATAAGAAGTCTTATAATAAGCCGTTGTACCTATTTACTTTAATCAAGCAAGGCTATGTTCCTTCCTCCTCACATACACAAGAAAATGTGTAATTTTTAAAGCATTAAACTTATCTTTTTCTCCTGTTTGGAGAATTATATTGTGTGAACAAAACATTTATGAACTTGCCAAAATTAACCAGCTTCCTTGAGCTATATGATTTAATGCATTCATGACGAGACCTCACACCCCATCACCCAGAGGGACTGCCTATCCATAGCGACTGCCAAATCTGTGTCTATATTTTTGGAGGTTTCACAAGGTGCTCTGCAGGGTATCAAAGCAAATCTGGTGAAAAAAGGACGTTTTAAAAAGAAGTTTAAAAAAAAAAAACTCTTTTGTTGATAGTCATTTTATTTCATTAATTCATTTTATTTCATTAACTGCTGCGTGCACGGTGAATACTGCCTTTATAGTTCAAGGGATCCTTTGTGGTATGCAGCGACATCCTGGCCAACCATTCCTTATCAACCATTGAATTGGAGTGCTTGCATGAGTGCTTCAGCCACTTGCCGAGTACCCATTGTCGATAGCAGAACTGCGCCTTAGTTCATAACAGACAGATATAACCTTAGTTTATAACCGAAACCATAGGTTATCACCTGAACCTTTTTTTTTTTTTTGTATACCTTGGTCGAGGCTCGTATGAGAGCGAACACACAACTCACAGCAAGGAGGCATGAGACAAGAGGGGCGGGAGTGGAAGGGACAAAACAGTGGGGAACAGACACATTAGGTGAACTGTGGAAGGGAGAGGGATGGGGATGGGACGGGGAACATGGCGAAGAGAAGATGGACATTTCAGGGACTTTCAGGAAGGAAAGCAGGAGAAATGAAGGAAGTGGGCTTGGGTGGATTATTCGGGGGTAGAAAAGATCGAGGATTTGGATGGGGGAAGATAAGAGGTGGTGGTGAACAGCTGTTTTGAAAGCCTGGAGGGAAGAATGGGAAAGAATAGAGTGAGGAAGTTTATTCCAAAGGCGGGAAAAAAGAGGAATGAAAGAGTGAAGATGAGCAGTGATTCGTGATTTTGGTAGTTTTACCAGAAGGGGGTTGTTGGCGGACCTTGAGCGCCCTGTGGAAATGTGGTGGGGACAAATCGCAGAGAGATCAGGGGGGGCAAGGCTGGAGAGGAGTCGGTAGAAGACAGAAAGACCACCGACCAACCTGCGGTGATTGAGTGAGAGGCCCAAAGACTCAGCTTCATTGCGGGAGATGCCGATGATCTTAAATGCCCTGGTTTCGACAGCGTTAAGCCGAGAAAGGTGGGAGGCAGGAGCACCAGCCCAGAGGGGAGAGCAGTACTCCATCAGGCTACGGACAAAAGCTTTGTAAGTGGTCAGGAGCTCAAGAGGGCCGAGGAAGGACTTAGCACGACGGAGGATTCCTAGTCGGCGACTGGCTTTTGAGGCGAGGTTGGAAATGTGACTTTCCCAGGAAAGGTCATGGCAGATAGTGAGACCTAGAAGCTTGAAAGAAAAGACTTCTTCCAGAGGATTGTTGAGAAAGTGGATGGGGGGGTTTTGTAAACGGTCCCTTCGAAGAGACATAGTGAGAGTGAGAGTGTGAGATTTGTCTGGATTGAAAGACATGTTCCACGTGTTGGACCAGTTTGTGATTTTATCCAGATCTGCAGTGAGTGAAGAAGCTGCTGCTTGCCGGTCTGAGGGATGACAGATGGTACGGCAGAGGGTGGAGTCGTCGGCAAAGAGAAATAGAGGATTTTCCAGAGAGTCCAAGAGATCATTGATGAAAACCAGAAAAAGAACAGGGCCCAGAACGTTACCTTGAGGAACTCCAGCCTGCACAGGAAGAGGGGATGAAAGAACTCCATTTAGGGCCACACGTTGACTGCGACAGGAGAGGAAGTCTGCGAGCCATGAGTGGAGATGGCCTTGAATACCATGGGAAGAGAGTTTGGTGAGTAGGGCAGGGTGCCAGACTGTGTCATTATTTTATAACCTAAGTCTTATTTTGTAATCTACACCCGAGTACATTATAACCTAAAGCCTTAGTTTCTAAACCACACCATAGTTTATTATCATTATTATTATCTACATACACCATAATATACACCATTATAACCTAAACCTTACTTTCTAATTTATACACCAGTTAAAACCTACATCATAGTTTACAACCTACACCTTAGTTTATAAGTTACACCTTAGTTTATAACCAAAAGGCTAAGCTAACCAGTTTTCTTTCCTGATTCTTTTTTCCAAGCAGCCCCTTCTCGGAGGCTTTGTCGTGAGGACCCTGGTAGGCCTGCTTGTGTGGCCTGTGAATGTTGTTTTGTGTTGGTTTTTATATCCTGTGCAACAAGCCTTCTGCACCATTGTCTCTCTGCTTCATTGTGATTATTGTCAACAATTACTTGTCCAAACCTATGAGGACAATTACATAGCTATAGTTTACACCAAGCAACCATTGTGTAAATTTCAGATGAGCTGTGGAACTTTGGCTTTTTGATTCATTTTGTCATGTTGGATACCCATTTCTCTTGCATCCAAGGGCTATTTGCATAAATGGTCATTAATTTGCTGCATGTTTACCCATCAAGTGTATCTGAGGGAAAAGTAGCAACCATCCTTGACCGATCCAACTTGATCAATAAACTGAACCATTGTGATGACCTGAATGTTACTTCAACCTGATTTCCATTGCCTCCACCTGCCCCACTGAATGCTTCATTCTTTTATTTTATATGTCCCAGGCCTCCATCATAATTTATTCTGTAAGCAGAAGATGAATGACACAAATGATTTCACACAAATAAGTGTGTGCATGTCTATCTACATGCAGTGCACACGATACCCACGTGTAATAGGTTAATTGATTCACCATTTATTACATACACATTCAATTCTGTTTTTGACTTCGCAAGGATATCAAGGGTATGAGGTGAAAACCTTGATGACTTTGCTGAAGAACAATCAGGGAGGATCCAGTAATTCTCCAAAAGTGTATTTATGTATTTTTCAGACAAAGTATTACAGGTCAGGCCGGATTAGATCTGTGACTTGCTGCAGGTACCATGTAAACCTGTACTAACCAGGTTCATGGTCGGGTTGTTGGTGACTAAATCATCTCCTGCACCAGGTTTCCTGGTGAGGAGGGTGTATGGAATGGACATCCAGCAGGATTAAAAACAAAACCTGTCAAAGGGTGGAGAAGTTCCTTGTGAGTCAACGGCCATCCATATGGAGTGCCCACCTGTCTGCGGATGTCCTCCTTTTTGTTTTGTTTTTTTTAGGAGGTTGGTGGCAGGATTTGCACTCCAGCCACCGTAAATCCCTTCACTCCACAAAACGTGTGTGTGTGTGTGTGTGTGTGTGTGTGTGTGTGTGTGTGTGTGTGTGTGTGTGTGTGTGTGTGTGTGTGTGTGTGTGTGTGTGTGTGTGTGTGTGTGTGTGTGTGTGTATTTTGTCATGTCCAGAGGGTATAACCCCAACCTGGATGGATGGCCAAACAGTCTCCCTTGGAGGCTTACAGTTAACCCTTTTTGGAGTTTAATGGCGGTAAAGGACGGAGGCACATAGGTTGTGCTCGACCCACTAGTCCATTTGCCACCCGTATGCAGTATGTTCTGTACTCAACCTTGTTGTCATGAGAAGTGCATTGTTTTTTGATGGTTTCGTACTCACATGGGTCTATAGAGAAAATTTGGCTTGGTTGCCAGAGCAGCAACCTTGGAGAACTCCGATAATTTGCAAAATCCAAGATGGCCACCGTGGACGGGGGGGGGGGGAGGGGGGGTGGAATATAACTTTTCAACCAATTTACTTACAATCACGTGTGATACCTCTTTTCCATATAATTTTGACCTGATGAATCGATTTCTGAGGTCATTTTTGTGATTCGGGGTCAAATTCAGGGTCAAAGGTCAAGTTCAAGGTCATTTTCCGCCAAAAATGAAATAATAATAATAATGAAATTTTCAGAGCGATGGTGGTCAAGCGTTTATTCATTAACGGCGATCACTCCCATTCATCATCAGAGCCGAATGCAAGATCAAGATGTTCAGTTTCCTCGTCATCTTCCACATCTGTTTCTCCTTCCTCTTCCATTTCATCTTGGTCTTCGTCTCCAGTCTTGAACGGGTTGAAGCAGGCGTCACTACAAACACAAGCGCAGTACACAGTGCATGATATCTTTCCATGGTGACAGCTGCAACGTTCAGTGTCGCACGCCTTCACCGCCGCCTGACATCCGCACCACACTACATCCATGAGATGTTGGGGTCCTGGGGGCTGATCGGAGGTTGCTGGTACTGGGGTGCCATCTTTTATTTCCCACCCATACTTCGTGATGTCAAGTTCAGGTGGAGCCTGCTGGTCAGCAGATTTTGCGAGTATGGTCTGCAGATGAGTTCGCAAGATGTGCAGGAAGAGATTTTGCTCTCTTAGTGGTCGTGACATGATCTTGAGCAGCTTGCCAGACTTCTTTGTATACATATGGTACCTTGCCTCACTCATCGTGGTCCACTGTTGCTGACCATATAGAGCACAGAAGAACGCCTGTCCTGCTTCCATGAGCTGTGCATGGGTGGCATCAAGCTCACCCAAGGCTGAGTACAGGCCTGGAAAGTCGCCAGCTCTCAGGGTCTTCAGGGCCGATACTTTCCCCTTGCCATACAGGTATGAGGTGGTATCTGAACCAGTAATAGAGTGCATTCCCTGGATCTGCAGGCACTTGGGGCGAGTTGGGCATAGGTGGCGTTGATGACCCAAACGACTCCATCCCACCGCTCCATTTGCACTGTGGACTGGATCTTGTTTTGGTACACCCAGTACACAAGCAGCACGAACACATCAGTGTCATCTGAGAGAATGCGGATCACTCGCGTGTCGGACTCGGCAGCCATGAGGAGGTACGAGATCATTGTTATGTCCGCTTCGTCATGGTTGAACACATTCTCGCTCGGGCTCTCCACGGTGACTCCTTCGCCGAAGCTGGAGGTACTAAGAACTTTCGACAGCTACAACTTGTTGTGCTTATTCCTCATGATGGCGTCTCGACTGGGTAGCGGTGTGTTGATGGTCAGGTCGTAGTTGATGGAGCCAAGGGCAGCACGTTGCATACGCTCATGGTCCTTTGCAGGAACGTCGTGATACTTGTTGAAGACTAAGACCTTGCCAGCGAGAGAGGACAATGTCGTCTTGATGCACTTAACTATGACCGACGCATCTCCTCTCGATGGCCAAACAATGTGGTAGAGGAGTTGGCTCACATCAACAATGGTGGCATCAGGCGGCGGCGGTCGTCCTGTCTATGCAGAGTTTGTGACCCAGCGGTGCTTTGCTACCTTTCCTCAAGCAGCCATACTAGTCTATGAGCGAGGGGGGGTATTAGGCACAGCTCCATTGGAAGATGGGTGCTAGCTTCATCTGTCGCTGCTGTCCGACTGTCAGCAGCCTGAGGAAGATAGTCTCCAGGTCGAAGATCGTCTTGTCCCCCACTTTCACACCTTTCTTTATGTGTTCCATGGTCTTGATGGAGCTAGAGACGGTTGCATGTAATCTGGTGGGGAGGGATGCCCGGAACTGCAGCCATTCTCTCCCCTATGTCGACTGATTCGGCAACATTCACCTCGGCTTCAGGGGGACCGAATCCACCATTGGCAATGTTGTAGAGGTGTGGCGACTGATTTTCCAATGGGTGAGACATTTTGGACAGCTCAAGTAAGATTCGACGTCTGTCATCTGCATCCATCTCCCTCCTCTTCTTCCCCTCCTTGTGACATGGTCCGCTGCTTGTGGTACTTGCTACAGCTTGGTCTTTGCTCTCCTTGACTGGAGGATCAGGGTATATGTGCGCCATGGTGTCTGAGAGGTAGGCGATGATGGGAAAAGAATCGATCCATTCCGCGACCATCTCTTGAGAAAGGGTTATACCCTTGAGGCCACCTTTGCCGATTTGAATGGCAGTTTGTTCACCAAACTGGTCAGAGCTCACGCCATTACAGCTACCCTCCTGGTGACGGCACACGGAGGCACCTGGCATGAGCTCCGTTTTGGCCACGGGTGGCAGCAGGTGGCGCATCTCGAGAACGTGATGGGTGATGTACTTGGCATCGTGGTGGTGGCCAGAAACGAATAAGTAGGGGAGCATACGCTCGAGTGTTAGCTGCTGCAGCAGGAAATCTCCCTCCCTCTCACTACGAAGCAGTTGATGGACGAATGGAGTCGACTTTATCAGGTTATCGACCCAGTGCCTGCCAGTTAGGTGTTGCAGACACGTTTCAAGTAGTCGCTTAAGTCCTGGAATGTTTTGGGACCAGTGGTGAGGAACTTGCTCAGAAGAGTAGTCAAAACCATCTGGAACGCTCGCATGGCCCGAACCCAAGACTTGCCGCTCATGAGTCCTGTTCGCCCTCCAAACGCTGAGCTGATGAGAGGCTCAATACCCGACCCGCTCATGAGTTTGCCGATGCAGCCACCAAAGGACTGCACAGTGTGCATGATGCCAGGCCTGAGAATGACATGCTTGAAGCGATCGACGTCATTCCACTTGATTTGGCTGGCCACCATGTACAGCTGCAGGTCGACGGAGATGTGAGCAGAGGACATCCCTATGTCAGCCAACGACTTCTTGAGGTACTCCAGTGAAGTTAGCACCATGAGCGGTTTGGCGTCGATGAGAGGTCCGAACATGTAGGTCCTCTTTGGTGTCTTCTGAGCTTGATCATTGCGTGCCTCTTGACTGTTGAACCCACCCCACTCCATTGCGTTCTCCTGTGTGTTGAGCGTGTTTAACCACTTCATGTCCTTCTCCTGTGCAGTAGCTAGACTCACCTGCCGGGCACATACTTCTTGGTAGGAGATGCCAGAGGTGGCCTCTCCAGCTGGTGGGTTCACCTTGGTCGTCCCGGTGTAGTGTTGCAGAGGAAGGCTGCCCAATGAGATACTGCTGGTCTTTGACTGGGCAGCCTTCTTAGAGAGTCTGGGGATGATGAGGTTGCTCATCCCTGGCTTAGCGCAGCCATACTCCAGCATACCTGCGGGATGAGGTTGCTGGAATTCATGTGAGAGGACATGGGTAGTGCGTCGACCATTGGGTGTGAATACCTGGAGATAGAAGTTGTCAAACCACACGAAGATGACGCAGACGGTTCGGCACAACCCCATGAACTGGTGGAGAACCTGTGCATTGTCACCTAGTAGACAAGCGGCCGATTTTCGGGATCTCAGGGCCTCATCATACGAGGTAGTGAAGCCATGCTCATGAAGGAGTTTGAGAAGTTCGGAACTGCCATTCCGGTGCAACAGTTTGACGACCAGTCCTAATGTTGTTTGATTTCTGGTACCTGTAACGTGACTGAATTGACTGGCTCAGGCTCAGAGATTTCTTGGTCACTTTACCACCGGAGACCAGGTCCGAAACCAACTTCAACAAACTTGGGCTGGTCGCCTTGATTGTGTTGGCCTGTGTAAACTCTGATAAGTCGTAATTGGCACTGTTGTACTTGACCGACCGTGCCTCATGCTTGATCTGACTCACCACGGAAGCAATGCTCCTCTCATCCGTATCGTCTACCTTAACTATCATGAGACATTTAGCAACGGACTCACGGAAACCAACAATGGCAGCACAGCCATCTACCCAAACAACGATAACATCCTTACTCATGCAGTCAGTCAACTTGCTAAACATGTCATGTCGAGCGAGCTTGCCACCTCGATCTGAGTACAGGGAATGCAGTTCAACACTATTCCAAATGCTGGACCTGTCTCAGTTCATGTACTCAATGACTTCCTTCAGAGCATTTCATCTGCACTACCAGTTGGCAAATCAGCATATGTGGGGACTTTCGTGAAACTGTTATAGCAGCGGACGTGGTACTTGCACTCAGCAGAAGGTAGATCAGAAACAAAAGCAAGGTGCAACTTGACCCTTCTCGCGACATCATCATTACGCTGCTCATCAACATCAAGGAGCATATCTTTCATTGTTGGGAGTGGGTTACGTTCTGTGTCAAATAGTGAGGTCCGTTAGATCGCTATTAACATAATATTGTGCATTTCCGGATATAAGCACCAAACTTGGCAGGTGGTGAGATATGATCATAATTAGTAAATCTAGAAGGGGAGCCAATCGAAAAATTGCCATTTTCCATGATGGCCGCCAAACTCACTTTCAAACCATCATAAGTCGCACAAATGAATGAAAATCACATTTTTAATTTGGTCAAACCCCACGAAATCGTGCTCGAGGATTCCGAATATGACACTGAAACTGACCTCAGATGACCCCTTGGCCGCCATTTTCCAAGATGTCTGCCAAACTCGCCATATCAGGACGTGAGGCAACATTCAAAATCTGACTGAACGATGTAATG
Organism: Eptatretus burgeri; assembly: GCF_056783735.1. Taxonomy (NCBI): domain Eukaryota; kingdom Metazoa; phylum Chordata; class Myxini; order Myxiniformes; family Myxinidae; genus Eptatretus; species Eptatretus burgeri. The sequence continues at coordinate 8,635,612 of NC_140961.1, read as the reverse complement.
GAGAAATTATATGAGCGTTACAGAACATGTCTTTCCGCGTAAATAGGCACCAAAAGCCGTTTTTCCACGTGCACTCATACATTCCATGTCACTCACATCACTCGCACATTCCAACACGCACTCTGGGACATTCACATCGGGTGTTTGGGTTAATACAAGAGATCCCGGGGTTTCTTCCCTCCTAAAGCTTAGCGTGCGCTCATTCGCATCATATACCCGCTCTTCCTCGTACAGCCTTACCAGACTCACCTCGTCACGACCTGCTACGAGGGAGCATACCGTCTCCCCTCGTTCCTGTGGGAGGTTAACCTGACTCTCGCACCGGGTCTCAAAACATTCCCCAAGCTCAACCTCAATGTCCCCTATTCACTCTACTTGTGTGTGCTCCTCTTTATTTTCGTGTAACTCGTTCACTTCTTCTTATTCCTGCATCTCCGTCACCTTTTTAATTCCTGCATTTATTTTATTATATCAGTTATCCCTTTTAATTCCCGCGTTTCTTTTACTATTTCCAGATCCTGCGTCTCCCTTATTATTTCTAAATCCTGTCCGAGTTTGTCGTTTTCTCTTGTAATTAACGTGACGTCTCTCGTTACCTCGACCTCACCCGTCGTCATCGCGGTGCGAACAACCTCCATACTCCCCTTTGACTCAGTCGTTCCTCCACGTCCCGGCGCCATTTTCCAATCCATGGTCTGCATTTCACCTCTCACCTTTGCCAGCTCCGCCTTCATTTCCTCCTGGCCCGCCTTCATTTGTGTTTGCAAGTGTATCCCCATACTCTGCATATCACCTCTCAATTGGTTTTGCATGTTTGCCAGTATCTCCACCAACTGGCTCTTGTCAATTGGTGCTGGCAGAGCCGATCCGCCACGATCGGGTGCGGATCCGATCGGGTAGGGATCGTTCGGTCCTCTGGGAGGGAAATTTGATGTGGGGGGTGCTCATGCACCGCCGCTGCCGCCCCCATTGTTACCTCTGGGTTTGATTGCAGGGGAGGGTCTTCCTGCAAGGTGTCATGCTGAGCCATGAATTCTTCTCAGATTAATTCAAGACCCACCTGTACCAGTCCGTCTTGGTCCGCCATGGTCCGTGCTGAGAATTAAATAAAATTTTGACTGCTCTTTAATTTGGAGGGAAAGGGGGGTTGCCAAGCACATCCCTGATCCAAATCCCGTAAATTTCTCGATGGAGGCGGAGGGGTTCGAATCCCACTCCTGACACCAAACTGTTGTGTGCCGGGGGTCGGTGGCGAGAACGACCGCTCGGTGGGGGAGGTGACACCGTCTCCCACCAGAATCCCCGGAATTGTAGGCCGTCGCTCAGAAAAATACGCGAGCCCGTGGGTCGTCTAACCGACCGTGGACGCCAATATCTCAACTGCGTAGCTTAGGGTCTTTTTGTCTATAACCAATTTACCTAATTAACGACGCGATTTCGCCTACCGGGGAAGCCACGCCCTCGGAACGCCTGGTTGAACCGGATTTATCCTACCGGCAGCGGTAGATTCACACTACCGACTACCGCTTTGCCACCTACCTTTCCGGCTCGTTGCAGTCGAGCGGAGTTCGGTGGGTACCTGGTCGTCGGAGGGAAAGCGTGCTCTGCAGTGGTCGTCGGTTTGGTCCCAGTCGCACGTGTGGGACTCGTGGCTCTTGGCAGTGTTCACGTGGCAAATAGTCGGGGTCCACAGAACTTCTCTCCCCGTAACAGCCACCGTGAATAACGAACCAGACTGCTCACAGCCACCGTGAACTAAAACTGCCTGACCCAACTACTGTGAAAAAACTCCTTACTCAGAGAGTTCCGGAGATATATTTCCTCCCACCACGGGGAGGGGCTCTTGGCGAAAAACGCTTCGCTGTCCGCCCCTTATTGGATACGGTCCTATGGCTCACCTTTCTGGGGCGGGGCCTTGGCCCCTGCTGGGAAACCCCAACCGCTCTTTCCACGCGGAATCAAAACTTGATGAGTAACAGAATAACGCTGCAACGGCCCCTCCCAGGAACACCCAGCCAGTCCTCCATGCAGGCCCACACTCGACGAGTAACAATATCAACGTTGCAAAGGTACGTTGGTGGTGCAGCTGGTTGGCAGTGGATCGTGACGGGCCGAGGGGTCATGCAGATGGCTTGTTGGTTGTTAGATGTAAAGATTTAATCACCTAACTAAAAGAAGTCGCAGTGCACGTTTTTGATTCTCCCACAAGACAAAAGGAAAGGGATCTGACTACACATGTACTTTACGGGATAACTGACTTTTGGGACCTGTATGTTGAATGCAAATGGTTTCCATATCAGTAACAATATTTATATATTTTTTATATATACATATATATATATATATATATATATATATATATATATATATATATATATATATATATATACATATATATATATATATTTGAATGTGTATGTATATATGTATGTATGTATGTATGTATGTGTATATTTATATATATATATATATATATATATATATATATATATATATATATATATATATATATATGTATATATATGTATCACGTCACAACAGCAACTGTTCAGAGGTGACTACGTGAATCAGGCCTTCATTGTCTAATTGCTGCAAAGAAAGCACCACTGAAGGAGACCAATAAGAAGAGGAGACTTGCTTTGGCTAAGAAACATGAACAATGGACATTAGACCGGTGGCTATCTGTCCTTTGGTCTGAAGAGTCCAAATTTGAGATTTCTGTTTCTCACCACCATGTCTTTGTGAGACACAGAGAAGGCGAACAGATGATCTCTGCACATGTGGTTCCCACCATGAAGAATGGAGGAGGAGGTGTGAGGGTACTTTGCCGGTGTCACTGTCGGCGATTTATTTAGAATTCAAGGCACACTTAACCAACATGGCTTCCACAGCATTCTGCAGTGACACGTCATCCCATCTGGTTTGCGCTTTGTGGGACCATAATTTGTTTTTTAACAGGACAATGACCCAAAACAAACCTCCAGGCTGTTAAAGGGCTATTTGACAAAGAAGGAGAGTGATGGATTGCTGCATCAGATGACCTGGCCTCCACAATCACCCAACCTAAACCCAATTGAGAGGGTTTGTGATGAGTTGGACCGCAGAGTTTAGGTAAGGCAGCCAACAAGTGCTCATCCTATGTGGGAACTCCTTCCGGACTGTTGGAATAGCATTCCAGGTGACTTCCTCATGAAGCTAAAAATCTGCTAACATCACTGCCCTGCATAAAAAAGGTGCAAAAACAGATCCCTGTAACTACAGACCAATCAGCCTTCTCCCAATCATCAGCAAGGTTATGGAATCCATCATTGCTTCAGACATGAAATCCTTCCTCTTCTCCAATGGCTTGATTTCCAATCATCAATTTGGTTTCAGACCAGGTCACTCTACCCTGGATATGCTGCTACTGCTCTCCCATCAATGGATGGAGGTCCTCAATGCCAGACAGGAAATCCGAGCCGTATCCCTGGACATATCATGTGCTTTTGACACAGTCTGGCACCCTGCCCTACTCACCAAACTCTCTTCCCATGGTATTCAAGGCCATCTCCACTCATGGCTCGCAGACTTCCTCTCCTGTCGCAGTCAACGTGTGGCCCTAAATGGAGTTCTTTCATCCCCTCTTCCTGTGCAGGCTGGAGTTCCTCAAGGTAGCGTTCTGGGCCCTGTTCTTTTTCTGGTTTTCATCAATGATCTCTCGGACTCTCTGGAAAATCCTCTATTTCTCTTTGACGATGACTCCACCCTCTGCCGTACCATCTGTCATCCCTCAGACCAGCAAGCAGCAGCTTCTTCGCTCACTGCAGATCTGGATAAAATCACAAACTGGTCCAACACGTGGAACATGTCTTTCAATCCAGACAAATCTCACACTCTCACTATGTCTCTTCGAAAGGACCGTTTACAAAACCCCCCCATCCACTTTCTCAACAATCCTCTGGAAGAAGTCTTTTCTTTCAAGCTTCTGGGTCTCACTATCTGCCATGACCTTTCCTGGGAAAGTCACATTTCCAACCTTGCCTCAAAAGCCAGTCGCCGACTGGGAATCCTCCGTCGTGCAAAGTCCTTCCTCGGCCCTCTTGAGCTCCTGACTACTTACAAAGCTTTTGTCCGTAGCCTGATGGAGTACTGCTCTCCCCTCTGGGCTGGTGCTCCTGCCTCCCACCTTTCTCGACTTCACGCTGTCGAAACCAGGGCTTTTAAGATCATTGGCATCTCCCGCAATGAAGCTGAGTCTTTGGGCCTCTCACTCAATCACCGCAGGTTGGTCGGTGGTCTTTCTGTCTTCTACCGACTCCTCTCCAGCCTTGCCCCCCTGCTCTCTCTGCGATTTGTCCCAACCACATTTCCACAGGGCGCTCAAGGTCCGCCAACAACCCCCTTCTGGTAAAACTACCAAAATCACGAATCACTGCTCATCTTCACTCTTTCATTCCTCTTTTTTCCCGCCTTTGGAATAAACTTCCTCACTCTATTCTTTCCCATTCTTCCCTCCAGGCTTTCAAAACAGCTGTTCACCACCACCTCTTATCTTCCCCCATCCAAATCTTCGATCTTTTCTACCCCCGATAATCCACCCAAGCCCACTTCCTTCAATTCTCCTGCTTTCCTTCCTGAAAGTCCCTGTAATGTCCATCTTCTCCTCGCCATGTTCCCCATCCCATCCCCATCCCTCTCCCTTCCACAGTTCACCTGTGTCTGTTCCCCAATGTTTTGTCCCTTCCACTCCCACCCCTCTTGTCTCATGCCTCCTTGCTGTGAGTTGTGTGTTAGCTCTCATACGAGCCTCGACCAAGGTATACAAAAAAAAAAAAAAAAAAAAAAAAAAAAAAAAAGCTGGTTGAGAGAATGCCAAGAGTGTGCAAAGCTGTCATCAAGCCAAAGGGTGGCTACTTTGAAGAATCACTTTTTTTGGTAACGACATAATTCCATTTGTTTTATTCACTGTTAATATATATATATATATATATATATATATATATATATATATATATATATATATATATATATATATATACATACACACACACACACACACACACACACACACACACACACACACACACACACACACACACACACACACACACACACACACACACACACACACACACATCAGATTTATTTGGGTGTCCCTTTCAGCCGGATACCCTTTCTGCATTGTGGGCATTAAATATTTCAGCATATCCTTCAATGGAGTGGGCCTTTGTCCAAATTACAAACACTTTTCTTGAATCATTAGGACATTTACTGGTTTATAACAATGACTATAGTTGCTCCAATGGTCCACATAAATGATAAAGCTTGCTGTAATATCAGATCTGATTCAACTTGTGTCATTGTCAGAGTTGTAATTTTTCAGTTGTTGAGTTTTTGGGGAATATATTATACCTTTCTTGATGCTAATTGACATATAATGTCATTTTTGTTTCTGTTTTCTCGGCAGAAGCATTTATTGTGTGATGAACGTTTATGCCACCCCTGATGTCCAAGATTTAACCTGCCAAAATCTCAGCCATGCTTATCTATCATTCATTTTCCCATCATTCATAATCTCATCTCAATGAGCTGCTTGTTGCTGTGGGCTTTTGAAATGTCACGTGCCCATTCCACACTGTTCGATGGGGCCATCTATATTTATGTAGGCATGGGATTTGGGAGGGATATGGAAAAGTTTGGGCCGAATGCATGCAAGTGGGGGTGAGGGACCGAAGGAAGGGCTGAGAGGGTGAAACAAAATCTCCGCAATAATTACTTTTGTAATAATTACACAGCATGTAAAGGGTGATGATCTATGAAGCTGCTCTCACTCTTGCAATGTGGGTACGAATTGCCCCAATTGGCACACTATCTCAAATGGATTTAATGATTATTTTATGTAATTCAAACAAAATCAGTTTCTGAACAAATGCAATCTCAAGAGTAACTGCAGCAACCTAAAGTGATGCTGCACCACAAGAGTACTTTTCAGTAAAGTCTAATGGTCCAAAATGAGTTTGCTGGAGAGCCCCAATCCTTAGATTTGCTTTGCAGCTACTGATTTAATCCTGTAAATCGGTTTTTATCAAATCAATTTATTGAAGTTCATGACCTTGGACGTGAAAATAAAGGAACCTCTTCTGATTTCTACCCCATCCTGTATCCAGATTCCCCATCAAAATCGTCGTCATTACCGGGCTACAACCGCAATGGTATCCAGAGGGTGAGTCTCCATGGGAGGTTGAAGTCCACAAAGAATATGTCGGGATACCGTGGAGATCCATTTGAGGTGACCTGCACTTTGAGCATGAATATAGTTAAACACAAACTATCTTGTGGAGCAAAGCAGGTTGAATTTGAAATGGGTACAAATGTGTTCTCAAGGTCCACTTTGACACAGGAAAGATGAATGCTTAGTTAAGTGTCTGAAGTTCGGGCACAGCTATGGCAAATGGCGGCATCGATCGAAGTAATCTCCATAATTTGTTTATTTTTCTTCATTTGCTGTTCAGCATTATCTTTACAATTTTCATTGCTGGCTGCACTTTGATTTTCTTTGCCTTCCTCCCTCACCCCCTTCCCTTCTTGACGTCACCTGTCCATTACCCTCACAGCACCAGTTCACAGAATTTCGCCATTACCACGGCCCTTGTTGCCATGAAGTGCGAGGTAAGGAATGGGAGTCGAAAGAAACGATCAGTACTCGCCCCCAATATGTCACTTGACGCTGGACTCTTGTCACTACCACTAATCTTATTATATTGAATAGCTTGGCTCTACTCACATTTGATTTGGTGAAACAGAGGAATAAAAAAAAAATTCTCCATAAATAGTAAAAAGAGTGAAATCTCAAACAAACATATATGGTACAACCTTTTTTTTTTTACGCATCACGTTTTTTTTTTTCCGCCGACATCGTTGGCGATTCGACAGCCTTGGTCTCATTTGTGCAGCTCATCCATGAAATTCGATCTCTGCACATAATTAAGATAATGTTTCTTCATTCAATAATATTGCAACGGTGGACCTTGGATGGACACAAGGTCATATTATAGTCCACCTGGATAGCAACCAATTTCGTGACGGTAGACCTCAGAGGTTTATGCCACCTGCCAGGAAAGCTGAACAGATCTTTACTTTCTGATGCACAGAAACTCCAACGAAATCTGTTGCCTACATCAGGTTCAACATCCAAAGGATGATGGCCGAGCGATAACCCAGAGCGAACCACTGCATTTGAAACCTCCAAACGACAGCTTTTCTTGCTAATTTATCATGGCCGTGGTTAAAGTCATTAATTAGTTTCCAACTCTAACCACGCACCAGGCCAACACACCATTTTGGGAAAACAGAATTTATTACGTAGTGAAGTGGAGGGAAGAACAAAAAGCAAATCCACTGATAACTAGAAGGGCACTCGGTAGAGCGCATACCTCTGCCATGTAATGCCTGATCCATGAGAACATATCGGGCCCAATGCATTTTTGAAATATCATCCTATGCAAGACAATATCGTTTTTGGCCCTATCTCTCAATGGTAAAGAATCACTTTAGAAATTAAATAATTCTCGTATTCAGATCCGGATTCGGATCTTCACCAAAATCAAATCAATTTTCCTTGTGACACACCCAACCTGTCCACCAAGTTTCATCCGAAACATCCACAACTTTTTGAGATATTGTGCTATATATCGTTTTGGCCCGATCTTTCAATGGTGAAGAATCACTTAAAAATTATAGTCGTCAGATCCAGATCCGTGTCTTCACCACAATCTAATCAGATCATCCTTGTCACACACCAAAGCTGCCCACAAAATTTCATCCGGATCCGTCCACAACTTTTTGAGACATCCTGCACACAAACAGACAAACAGACAGAAAGGGGTGAAAACATAACCTCCTTCCACCTTCGTTGGCGGAGGTAACAATAATTTATCGCATAATACTTCCCCCGTGCCCACGAGATCTCGACAACTTATGCAACGAGAGATGGCAGGCTGGATCACGTCTGGGCTCGTGACTTCATGCCGAAGCACCTACGTGCTATATTTTTCCCGACTCGCAGACCGTCATCCTTAAAGTTTACTGTCCACATCTCTCTTGAATGCAGCTCTCTGTTGTCCAGTTCGCATTTCACTAACTCAAACTTGCTGGGCTCTGCAGGACTCGATCCAACTGTACATTTCTGTCACTCTCCATTGTCAACTCCGTGGATCTGTTCATTTCCTGCCACCCCTCAGCCTTCATTACCTCACGATCACGTGTATCTGCGCCAATTGGTTTACCGCCAAACTTCTCGTAACTTCCAGAGACTTCTCAGGTTTTGAGCGGCTAGAGCAGGTCCACGGAGCAGCCATTATCGGTGTAGCTCTTAACTTATGCATGGTCGCAACGCCCTGCTTTTCGGCTTCCTCGAGTGGGGAGGGCAGGGGTGGGGGTTGGGGTGGGCATAGTGGATTGGCTGGCTTGCGGGGCTGCAAACCTTTTATTAAGCAAACAAATAGATTATAAAGGGAAACAATTTAAAGGATTAATCGTGGAGGAATGGTGGGAGAGTTACGTTTTTAAACATTATGGAAGGGAGGGGTCACGTTTATCGGCTTCTGAACACACTGCGGCACAAGTTATAAAATTTTACACACAATCCACACACCTATGCTGGACGTTTATGAATGACAATTATAGTTTATCTTAAGTCCATGACCCCCTTTATGGCCATTCCCACAACCATATGTAACTTATGAGTGCAGGCGTTGCAAGAGTGGAGACCATTTCATTTTTAACTTATCTGGAATGTACATTCCAGATAAGGTATTGTTATCGTGCACCATCCGTCTGTCCATCTCCTTTTTGGACTTCTCCGACCAAGCTGCTGGGCCGATCCGGCTGAAATTTGGCAGCAACGTTCCTCTCCTGACTGGTAACCTGACTGGTAGGAATTGCAAATCTTGTTCCGGTCATGTGACCTTCAGAAGGTTAAAATGACCGTCTGTAAATTTCTTCAAAAATCTTCTTCTCCAGACCCACCATTCAGAATGTTACCAAATTTGGGTTACAACATAAGGACAGTGTCGTGATAAATTGTGGAGGTTATGCTGATCACATGACTGGAAGTATGTCAAAATGGTGGACTTGGTAAATGTTTGGAAAATTGGGTAAATTCTTTCAAAAACCTCCCTCTCCAGACCCACCAGCCTAAATGCTTCCAAATTTGGGTTCCAACATTAGGCCAGAACTTAAATAAGCTACAGATCCAGTGGTCCTATTAATTTAACTAACTCTGGCACATTTGTCTCCATTTATTATTCACCGATTATCTCCAAACACTCTTTGCATCGCTAATCCTCACTGCCCCTGCCTGATCATAGCCTTGTCACTGTCTGCACATCCCTTGTCCAACTCCAGATCATCACTTTATCAACCTTCTGTCCTATCGTCCAGCTTTCAATGATTGTACAAAAACAAGAAGTTTTTGTTTGTGACAATTGGAAGCAGTTTCAATTAAAAAAAAATTTAATGAAAAAAAAATTGGTTTCCTGGATATGATTCATTTTCGATTAAATCTTCTTTCGAAAATAACTTGGGGGGTGGGGGGGGGGAAGATTCACAAAATTGTTAAATTATATGTCCAGTCCATCTTAGATTTTATCAGCACAACCTCGATGCTTCATTTAACCAACCCACTGCAGTGTCCATCGTCTTGCCACCCTGTTCTTGGCGGTTTGTCATTGTTTGAAGGTGTAAGGTCATAATGTCGTGCATGAATCTCCTGCACTAAAGGAAAGAACATGAGAAGGAAATAATCCATGCTTTGGTTGTATATTGTGAGCATGATTCCATTCCATGGAACACTTCACTAATCACCTGCCATTTGTGTTTTTATTTTTGCTTTTTTTTTTGGTTTCATTTGTTTTTTTTTTGTTTGTTGTTTTTTTCCCCCTTCTCATCACTCACTGCCTTGTAGATCAGGTAAGGAGGCTTTGCATTGCTCCAGATAAGCATGCTTTGATGAAAGAGCAAATTTTAATACATTACCCCACAAAGGTCTAGATAAATATTCAATGATCGTACAAACATGCTTTTGAATGTTACAATGATGTTTGCATACATCAGGAATTTTGAACTAGATTATTGCAATCCTAGGTAAAGAGTAAGCAAGTTCATTCCTTTCTTGTTGGATTATCATACATCTTGTGTTCATTTGCATACATGTGACATCCCATTATTCCTGTGGAATAATTCAAGTTCTGTTCCAATTTGATTAGCCAAAATGTATTTACAATGTCACCAACAAAATAGCTAAATCTAACAGTCAATTCTCATCCTCTTTTTTTTTTTTTTCCAGAAAAAGTTGTTAAACACATGACGAGTATTCAAATGCCCCAGAGATTGCAAAATGCCAACAGCTCAATGAACTTGAGATTTTGTTTGAGAGCAAAGGCTCAGGTCTGATATGTCAATGGCAACACATTTACCAAGCCTTGATGTGTCCCTGCAGAGAGAGAGAGAGGATGGATCACATTGCAATGCTGGCCTCAGAAGCCAGTTGTAGAATTGGCATCCTCTGTTGTTCCACATCATTCGGTGAAACATCAGAACTATTCAAAGCCGATGAAGCATTTGTTGTCTGCAGCTCAATGAAGTGCTGCTCTCCCTTCTGGGCAGGGGCTCCAGCATCACATCTGTCACTCCTGGATTCTCTGTATTGTTGAGCTCCCAGCACAATTGGAATCTCTCATGATGAGGCCGAAGCACACGATCTGTTGCTTTCACACTGCAGGCAGATCTGTGGTTCTCTAATTTTACCACCTCTCCTTTAGTCGAGCTCCCTCTGATTCGTCAGCCTTCCAACCTTCCTCAGCTACTTCAGTAACCACCACTGAGTTAAACTCCAAAATTCCAGGCTTTCCACACACCTCCACTCTTTTAGTCTTTTTAAAAAATCACATTTGTGAAACCTCATTCCTGATGCCTTTCAACAGCCAATATCACTCTCCCCCCACCATGGCTTCAAGCATGGCTTCATTCCACTGCCCACCCTTGATATTTTCTACCCCCAGTAACTCTCCAAAACCCAACCCTCTTCTTTGCACATTACTGTGTTTCCTTCCTCTTCTCACTTCTATTTTTTCTGTTTTTTTAATTCCCTTGCTTATTGTGTCCAAGAGTTGGCCGACTGCCCCACTCACAGTTCAAATACACCGTCACCTCACTCTTTCATGAGTCTTGATCTTGAAAAAAAATTCATGCACAAACATAAGTTCATGAACAGAACATGTATTGTGGAAAAGCCACTTGTACTGTGCACATCACAATACAAACAAAGTTGATCAAAATGTCTGGACTGAATATAAGACACGACTTGGAACATTGCAGATAAGCACACGATGACGATCGTTGTGCAAATAGTAAATATAATATGCAAACACGACCAGGATGCAATGCAATCAGATGAGATGTAGAGAGAGTGGTATGTACGTTGTGCATATCAAAAGAAGATAGCTCCTCACGATGATAATGGAGAGAATACGGTCATTGTGTGTCTGGCCAGTCCAGAGCCAGACACAACAATGAAAAGACTAAATAGGCCCGTTTCAGCAAAATGTGGAATTGAAATTCATTGTCCTCGCCAAAGGAGAGGGTATTGCATTTGGGTCCATTTGTTTCTTTGTCTGTCTGTGTCTGTCTGTCTGCATAGAACTTTCGTGTTTTTCTCCACACCCACTTGTCAGATTGAGACAAAATTTTCACTATCAGTGTGAGTACTCATGTAGAATGTTTTAATCATAGTTATGATGTCATAGGTCACGTGTTGTGGCAGCCATGTTGGAAAAACTTTGGACCACTATCTCTGAAGCTGCACCAAGAAAAAAATTTGAAAGTTGGCACACGGCAGATACTCCTCATGGGGAATGTGATTTTTTTTTGATGACATAGGTGCCTTTGTTATGACGTCATAATTGCACATGTAGAATGCTACATCTGATCAGGATGAAAATTTTTGAGGGTCATCTCATGATGAAATGGTCCACAGAAGAAAAATTGATGATGTCATTGGTCACATGCTTTGGCTGCCATATTTTTTGTTTTTTGTTTTTTTAAACCTTCAAAAATCTCCTTCTCCAAAGTGTCTCTGAACAGATCAAGGCGAAACTTTACACGTACGACCGCTTATCCATGAGGAACAAAAGGTTTACACATATGATGTCATAGGTCACTTGGTTCGGCAGCCAAATTGGATTTACCCTAAAACCGACAAAAAAAAATCTTCTCCAGAACGGCTGGACAGATTGAGGAGAAACTTCACACAAATGTTCCCCAAGCCATATAATAGGTGTACAAGTTTGTTAAGGAATAATAGAAAGTTCACATGGTCTGGCAGCCATATTGGATTGAAGAAAATATTAAATAATGTTTTCTCTGGAACCGCTTAATCAACCGACGTGAAACTTCACATTTATGATTTCGTAATGATGGGGAATACATGTTTCAAATTTCAACTTAATTGGACGCATGGTCTTGCAGCCAGAATTATTAAATTTTTATCCTCTCCAAAGGAGTGTGTATTGCGTTTGGGTCCGTTTGATTGTCTTTGTTTCTTTGTCCGCACAGAACTTTAGTGTTTTTCTCTGCAACCGCTTGTCAGATTGAGACAAAATTTTCGCCATATGTGCGATTACTCTTGTAGAATGTTCTAATCATAATTGTAATGTCATAGGTCATGTGGTGTGGCAGCCATGTTGGAAAAACGGATAAACTTTTGACCTCTATCTCTGAAACTGTACCACTAAAAAAATTGAAACTTGGCACATGGCAAGTACTCCTCATGGGGAATGTGTGATTTTGTTGATGTCATAGGTGTCTTCCTTATGATGTCATATTTGCACATGGATAATAATACTAATATTATCCACAAGAGGATAATACATGGATAATCAGATAACATCTGATCAGTATGAAAATTTTTGAGGGTCA
>NC_140961.1:8545158-8615158 GCF_056783735.1 Eptatretus burgeri | reverse complement strand
ATACACACTTCATCAACTCTGATTATTATGTTTAGACCAAGGTTTAGGATTGTTAGCCTTATCTAATCTTTTATCCAAGTTTGTTCCTGGACCACAGAAAGAATACCCTGGTAGATGAAAAATTTACCAGTTGTGGTAAATTTACTTCCTGATAACTTTTGTACATTTCCACCACGTTTTTGTTTGGAGATGAATTTACTCTTTTTAGAGCCACACACCGATCATCTCCCTTTTTGAAAAACCATATTATTTTTACTTTTAACATACAATATATTTTTCGTATTGGTTTTCTTTTTACATTTGAAACAATGACTCATTTATATATGAGAAAAATTCCTGCAGAGTGCGAAAACCTTTTTAGTTTCCAACATGCACATTTGAATCTTAATTTTTAAAATGTAAAGAATCCTTCGAAATGTCTTCACTCTCTCCTCCATTTATTGAAGAAAAAAATACAAAACATTTACCAAAGTCAATTATACCAACATCGTCACTAATGTAATATTTTCCTTCTTTCTCTTCCTTGTCTCCACTTTCTTTGAAAAATCTTCTCTCTGAAATCCCTGAAATTGCTGTTAATACTCTTGACACGTATATTTTTGCGAGACTTGTTAATTATTTGTTTTCCTCCTCAGTGCGTTGAGATCGATTTATTTTCTAAAATACCTCCAATCTTTTTTTAATGTCACTGGTTTCCATATTTTTACATTTATTCATTCTCTCTCAATTGCCTCTTTCTCTCTAGCTTCTCCCTTGCCTCCTTCTCTCTTTTTCTCTCTCTCCTCTTTCTCTCTTGCCTCATTTTCATGAACTCCTTCCTCATCCCTTACTTCCCTTGAACCACTTTCACTCCATGGAATGTCATACATATATTCATCTTGATTTCTAGATATTCCTACAACCAAAATATAATTTTTTTTACAACAGGAAACCAATAAAATTTCTTCTGAATTTCTAAAAGAGCATTGTGTTTTCTCAACTCTAAAACCTTTTCATTATTTAACATTTTAGCTAAATCCAAACTTGTTGGTTTGGCAACATCAGTGTAAAGCCAATCTGTAATTGAAAATACCCCATTCTTATGTTGCAGAACATATTTATTAAAATACCGAATACCCCTAACAGTATTTTTAGACAAGTTAGTTAATTCATCTCTCATACAAATAACTATCAATTTTTAATTTCTTACAATATCTGGCAAGTTCTATATTTAATGTTGTATTCTTTCCAAGTTCTTTAAACCACTCATCAATGCTCATTTATTGATGAGAAAGATATAATCCATTACCCCTTTTAGTTAATTTTATACCTGCTTGTGCGATAGAAGAAAGCATATCTCCAACTACCAATCTCGCTTTATCAGTCGGCTTTCAAGTTTTTCAGCAAAATCTACAATTACACCACTTCTACGAATTTGTTTCTCCAACTCTTTGTTATGTGTTTCCAACTCTTTTTGAGCCTGTATTTGAGTCTTCCTTTCATTGGTGGTTTTCACCGTCAATGCTCCAGCCACACTTAAACCAGCAAATATAGGAATTAGGAATGGGAGAGAGAAAACCCGGTGTGTGCCCCGGTTAGAATAGGTACACCGTATTCCTGCGTGTCGAAGAGGGTTGGCGTCAGGAAGGGCATCTGGCCATAAAAACATCGCCTCAAAAGGAAACCATGATGAGTACAACTTATGGGCAGGGTACAGCCCGAAGTACCCCGTGGTGGTCCTCACCCCCCCTCTCGTTAAAACTCAAGGTGGGGAACCCGATTGAAGCAAGGGAGAAAATTTTTTCCATTTATGATGACCAATCGTCTGATACCCCACGTGGAAATTGGTTTCTGAGGTTTGGGACATGGAATGAAGGGACAATGACAGGGAGATCAGGAGAAGTGGTTGAAACATTGGTCAGAAGAAGAGTGGACATATGTTGTGTGCAGGAGACACGATGGAAGGGGAAGTGTTGCGAGAATGGTGAAGGGGAGGCATGGTGTTGGTGTCATGCTTTCTGAGGAGTTTTCAGACAGTGTAGTGAGTGTGACTAGTGAGTGAAAGGTTGAGGATTGTGAGAATCGTGACCCGAAAGCTCTTGGTGAACGTCATCTCGGGATATGCCCTGTAGGTCGGTCGAAGCGATGAAGAGAAGAACATGTTCTGGTGTGCGATAGAGAAGTTGTGGTAGGAGGAGACTTGAATGTACATGTGGGAAGGAGAACAGACGGTTTTGAGGGAGTCCATGGGGGTTATGGATATGGTGTGAGAAATGGAGAAGGTGAAAGGATCTTGGAGTTTACTGATGGAGCTGATTTGTTGATTTTCAATACTCAATTCCAGAAAGTGGCAAATAAGCTTATTACATACACGTCAGGTGGGTCGACGACAACCATTGACTACCTGATGGTGCGTAGGCGAGATAGGGAAAACCTCAGGGACACAAAGGTGATCCCAGGGGAGGAGACTGTTTCACAGCACCACCTGGTTGTCTGCGATATAAGGGCGAAAGGTGCGAGGAGAATTCAGCGGGTGAAGTACCAACCGAGGATGAAGGTGTGGAGGTTAAAAGAGGCAACAGTGAAGGAAGCATGAAGAGAGAGGCTGAGTATGGTTGAGGATGATGTGGTTGAGCTTGAAAGCGGTTGGATGTCAATGAAAGATAGTCTATTGGGAGCCGTTGGTGAGGTATTTGGATGGACAAAAGGACCACCGAGGCACTCGGAAACATGGTGGTGGGGTGATGAAGTTGGAAAGACGATTGAAGAGAAGAGGAAGAAGTTCAAGTAATGGCAAAAGGCGAAGGGTACGGTGGTAGAAGAGGCAGCACATGAGAGTTATAAGGAATCAAGAAGGCTGCAAAGAAAGAGGTAGCAAAGGCGCAGGAGGCTGAGAGGAAAATGTTTGGAGAACGCTTGGATTCGGAAGAGGGTAAGAGAGCGGTATTCAGGATTGCAAAGTAGATAGCGAGAGAGAGTTTTGATCTGACGGGGGTGAGTTGCTTGAAGGATGAAGTGGAACAAATCGTTGTGGACTCAGATGGAATTAATGGAAGATGGAAGAGATTTATGGAAAGGCTGTTGAATGTAGAAAATGAATGGGATAGCAACATTGAGAGTAACACAGTTTTAGGACCAGCAGTGCAGATAACTGAGAAGGAAGTTGAGGAAGCTATAAGAGCAATGAAGAGTAGAAAAGCAGGAGGGCCGATGGGAGTTGTGGGAGATATGTTGAAGGCAGCGGGAAGTTGGGCTGTGAAGAGAATGACAGAGATCTGTAATCTGGTGGTGAAAGAAAGCCGCATTCCAGTGGATTGGGAACGGAGTACCCTTGTCCCTCTGTACAAGGGGAAAGATGACCCTCTGGACTGTGGCTCCTTCAGAGCAATAAAGTTATTGGAGCACGGAATGAAGGTATTGGAAAGGGTGTTGGAGAAGAGGATAAGGAAGAAGGTAAAGATTGATGAAATGCAGTTTGGATTTTTGCCAGAAAGAGGAATGACAGATGCAATTTTTACTGTAAAGCAGTTGCAGGATAAGTACATGGAGAAGAGGAAGAAGTTGTTTTTTGGGTTTGTTGATGTGGAGAAAGCATTTGATAGGGTTCCACGCGAAGTAATGACATGGGCATTGAGGAAGTTAGGAGTGGAGGAATGGTTGAACAGAGTAGTGACGGTAATGTACGAGAGAGCACGCACAGCTGGAAGGACGTAGGACGGGAACAGTGGTGAGTTTGAGGTGAGGGTGGGAGTGCACCAGGGGTCGGTACTAAGTCCACTTCTATTTGTAGTTGTAATGGAGGTGCTGGCTCAGAGGGTAAAGGAGGGTTTACCGTGGGAGCTGCTGTATGCAGATTATCTGGTGTTGATGGCAGAGAGTATTGATGGACTGAAGGAGAAAATGAACAAGTGGAAGGAATGTATGGAGGCAAAAGGTTTGAAGGTGAATACCGGAAAAACGAAGGTGATGGCAAGTGATAAAGCATGTGGTGAGTTGGAAATGACTGGGAAGTGGCCGTGTGCTGTGTGCAGGAAGGGTGGCGTAGTGAAATCCATTCAGTGTACATTGTGTGCTGAATGGGTTCATCGAAAATGTAGTGGTGTGAGAGGTTTATTAACCAGTGTGACAGCTACATTCAAGTGTAAGGTGTGCTTCGAGGGAGCTGCAGATGAAGGAATTGTTGAGTTGCATCATGGAGATGCCATGAAGCTGGAAGGTGTGAAAACATGTTGCTATCTAGGAGACATGCTGAATGGAGAAGGTGGATCAGACTCTTCGACAGTTGCTCGAGTGAGATGTGCATGGAAGAAGTTTCGGGAACTGAGTGGCGTGCTGACGAAGAGGGGAGTGTTGTTGAAGCTGAAGGGAAAGGTGTGTGCTGCATGTGTGAGGAGTATGATGATTTATGGGAGTGAGACATGGGTACTGAACATCGAGCAGCAACAAAGGCTGGAAAGGGTCGAAATGTGAATGGTTCGATGGATGTGCGGAGTATCGTTGAGAGAGAGCAAGACAGACGATGACTTGCGGAAGACGATGGGAATAGAGTCTGTGATGGATGTTGTGAAGAGAAACAGGTTGAGATGGTTGGGTCAGGTGTTGAGAAAGGATGAAAGTGACTGGGTGAGAGGAGTGTTTGAAATGAGTGTAGTAGGAAGTACAGGACGGGGAAGACCGAGAAAAACTTGGCTGAAGGTGGTGGAAGAAGAAATGTGGGCAAGGGGATTAAGAAGGGGAGATGCATAAAATAAGGTAAAGTGGAGAAGATTGTCATGGGGCCCACAAGACTAACGCCTGCTTTGGCAAGAAAAATGGCCTTTAAATGCTTGTTGTTGAATGAGAGAAATTCTCCACTTTTTGAATATTTCTTCAACATTGGTTTTGACATTTTCATCCAAAGTGAGCCAGTATCGCTCAAGATTTTTACCTGTTTTCTTGTGAGCAAAACATCAATTCTTCCTGCTCCTTTTCTCTGAATTGTATTAACGTTGATCATGCAAGGCTTTTGATTTTGAACACAGGATGGTAGTTTATTAAGATTGATTTGATTAACATATACCCCAGTTGGCACTTTACAACTCATTTATTTCTCAAAAAATTATGTGAGACGAATCATAACACCATTATCTGTATTAATCTGTAATTCTGGTTCTTCCAAAAGCAAACGATGTGTATCAACTTCTTCACTCTCTCCTCTTTCAATGTAGAGGAAAGGATCCACTCGAGTAGACTTTCTAGTTTCCTTTTGAGCGCTCAGGTCAGTCACGTAGATTGTATGAAGTTTTTAAATGCTACCATATCGAAAATGGGTTCTTTATTATCATTGCTTTCACACATCTTTTGGTAAGACTTGTATGCTTCAGTGTAATCATTTTTTTCCCAATCAATTTCCAATCTGTCATGGATAAAATGTTCCATCCAGAGAAACCCAAAGTTGTTTCACCTTAGCATTATCACTCAACGCATTATTCTTATCAGTAACAGTATCTCCATCTGGTTTCTTTAAAATTAGCCATAGGTAACGTGGTTTTCCTTCTGGAACATCCAAATTCCACGTTAAGTTTAGGTTAACGTGTTGACATCTTCTTTTAAGGCATGATGCATTCAATGGTTTCTTTGAGTTAAGTCTTCTATTCAACATCTCTGCTGTTTTACGATTAGGAGTATATTCACAAATAATACCAACTCATTTCATCAATAACAAATTTATTCTGATCACTAAAAGCAATTAGCAGCACCAAAAAGCAATCTATTTTCATTATCATTCCTTTGTCGTTGAAATGTAATTTTAAGTTCCTGCAGAACTTTATCATAATCATAAAATCCAAATATACCTTAAAGGGGAACTGCCATGGTAAACCAATTTTTTGCTTTTGTATCATCATTAAACATTGCCTTTCTTTGATTACAACCAGGGTCTGCATTTGTTCCTGTTGCCATTTCAGGAATAAAACCTTCAACAGCACACCTACCCATTCTATCACAAAATGAATATCATTTAAATTTCATCATTTCAGATACAGCAGAGACAAAATTAACCGCTTCAACTTCTTGTGTTCCAATATACAAACGCACACTATCAAACATTTTCCAGAATAAATCATTTACGAGTGTAGCGTTTGTGGTATTCGCAGCCTTAGTGAATGAAAATTTACACAACAAGAAATTATCGGCGAGATTCAAATAAGTTTGTTGATTATTCATTTCAAATTTTTTTGTTCCATTTGTATTAGTTTGTTTCAGTTGGAGCATTTACCTTGAAGTAGTCTTCTTTTTTGTGGAGTTTGGGATGATAGTGGTATTATCCAAATCATAGATACTATCAATTGCTTCCATACTTGTATTTATTTCGTCAAAAAAAAAAGATGTTAAAACTTATGAAATCCTTACCCAAGTATGTGAATTATTTTCTGTCGTTCTTGGGGAGACAACTGAGCTTTGCTTTTCTTAATTTATTTTGTTGCTTGCAAATTATGGTATTCCTTTTGGGCATCTTTTATACTCTTTATAGCACCCGCTACATTTCCCACGGCAGAAGCAGTTGAACCAATTTGGTCTTTATGTTTAAGAACAGTTGAACGTACACCAATTCGAGTATCAATTATCCCATCTCCTTTATTTCTAAATTGATATCCCACACCCTGTTATCTCGTAGTTTTATAGTATCCTCCACCAAAATACATACCTTCACCTTTATAGTATGGGGAAAGGAACATCCCATCCCCTGTAATTATTTTATATTTCCCCAACTCATGTTTCGTCACAATAACCATCGTATTTATTTGTTGGAAAACTTCACGTCAGTGAATTCTGATGGATATAATTTCTCCATTGGTAGAAATCAGGCGTTTATCTTTGTCGGTTATCCTAAAATTTATTCTGTATATGGTTTTTCCAGACACAGGTAGATAACCAGATTTTTTTGGTTCCACATTGAATTTGTAACCAATTGTGGTTGAGTTTGCACTGAATGAAAATATTGTATTTGTTCTTATTCCAAATTTTTGCCTGAGGCTATTTGAATGACGTTATCACTATAAAACGTTGCATTAGTTTTAATCTTTTTTGAGTAGAAACCCAATAACTCTCCAAATGAATTATCAATTGTGAAATCAACCTTGTCGTTATGTTTAAGTTTAATCACTGATTTTAAGTTTAATCATTGATTGTGAAGCATATTTTTGAATATATATAACAATATTTTTTGGTTCATCACCCTGTTCTTTCATAAGGCGAGCAATTTCGGAAGATATTTGAGAAATCTCGTCTGCTCCGGGTGAAACTTATAGTTATGTAACTGCTTCCTGGATTATGATGAAACTTGTCATTTTTTTCTGTGATATTAAACAAGGTATTATAAGTTTCCATGGGCAATAAAAACTCATTATTTTAGTTCTTGATCCGTCATTTGACAAAAATCTTTCATCATTTGAAGTTTTTTGGGGATGTATTCGATCACAGGAACTGTCGACATTTGTTGCAGAGTTTCTTTTTTTTAAGTGGTTTAAAATTTTTTCTTGTTTTCTTTCAAACGCTTCTTCACCTGTTAGTTTCTGTCTGCATTTCTTCTTTATGTCTTCCTGTTGTTTTACCACTTTTGAAACCAACTCTTGATGTTCCTTATATCTTCTTGCTCGTTCTTTCACATTCTTTTATTAATGGGAAAATATCATTTAATGAATTGTAAAGGTCAATCGGGAAATTTTCCTTGTCTTCATCATTAAAGTATATGTCTCCAAACTGGCCTCCAAAGCCAGTCGCCGACTGGCAATCCTCCGTCGTGCAAAGTCCTTCCTCGGCCAACCTGAGCTCCTGACCACATACAAAGCTTTCATCCACAGCCTGATGGAGTACAGCTCTCCCCTCTGGGCTGTTGCTCCTGCTTCTCACCTTTCTCGGCTTCACGTTGTGGAAACCAAGGCGTTTAGGATCATTGCTATCTCTCGCGACGAGGCTGAGTCTTTGGGCCTCTCACTCTCTCACCGCAGGCAGGTCAGTGGGCTTTCTCTCTTTTACTGTCTCCTCTCTGGTCTCGCCCCCCCCCCCCGCTCTGTTTGCGATATGTCCCCACCCTAATTCCGCAGGGTGCTCAAGGTTCGCCAACAACCCCCTTCTGGTAAAACTACCAAAATCATGAAACACTGCTCACCTTCACTCTTTCATTCCTCTTTTTTTTCCCACCTTTGGAATAAACTCCCTCACTCTATTCAATCCCATTCTTCCCTCCAGGCCTTCAAAACAGCTGTTAACCACCACCTCTTTTCTTCCCCCATCCAATACCTCGATCTTTTCTACTCCCGTTAATTCACCCCAAACCCACCTCGTTAAAATTCCCTGCTTTCCTTCCTGAAAGTCTCTGTAATGTCTGTCTTGTATATCCCCATGTTCCCTGCCCCATCCCTCTCCCTTCCACAGATCTCCTAATGTGTCTGTTCCCAACAGTTTTGTCCTTCCCTCTCCCGCCCCTTTTCTCTCATGCCCCCTTTGCTGTGCGTTGTGTGTTCGCTCTCATACGAGCCTCGACAATGTATACAAAAGAAAAAAAAAGTGTTCAAATATATTATTTTCTTGAAATGTTTCATCACATTCTTCATTCAAATTGATACTAGTTCTAATTTCTTCTTAACTAACACTTGTATCTCTGCTTTTCATGTGTTTGCATTGAGTTTCTTCATCAACATCAAAACCGAATGATAAAATCCTAACTCCATTACCACTTAGATGTTTAATAATTTGTCTCATTCCTTCTGGATTAGTTTCTAATAACCCAAGACCACCAGATTTTAGATTATTTAACTCACTCTTACAATGTGATTATTTTGTTGTACCAAGAGAGACCTCTTCAAATATTTCACCTTCGCTCCTCAATTGCATGTGTTCCTCCATTGAAATGTACTAATAACCCACAAGATTGATAATAACCCACATTTATGTTTGTCATTGTTTATAAATTAAGAAATATATCCCTCAGTGTCTCATCTTGTTTCAAAACAATGTATTTAGATTTTCCAGTCGTGTGTTTCACACACTCCTCAAATTTTTTTTGACTACACAACGTTGAACAATTGTCTCTCCAAAAATTATTTATATCTATTGAATTTAACTTCAATAAAATAAAAGTATTAGCATTATTTCTTATCGATCGACAAGGGAGTTGAAAGTATGATTGATTAAGACAAACACAATTACAAGAAGAATGCTTCCCTATTGTGTAATAACTATCCATGTTCGTTTGGTTTCTCTCATTAACACAATCATCAAAGATAACGAGATTCTATTTTTGATTTGTCAAAATCTTGTTGTGAAGGTATATCAGCCGTATTATCACAAAGAATCCAAGTTGTAGGTTTTGATTTCTTTTACATTTCTTTGTGTCACAAAATAGTTGTATTATGTTTTCAACGTTGTAATAATTTTGTTTGTTTTGAGGTTTGAATAAATCAATGATGTCTTCTTTTTGAAGACCCACATTAAAACCTGATGAGAGTAGTTGATACTCAAGTTGAAAACTTGACTTTGTGAAAATTATTTAATTATTATAACCTAAAAACTTGGGAGTAAGCAGCATCTTTAAAAGCAAGCAGGTTTTTTCCACATCCACTTGAACCAACTATTAGACATCGTCATGAATTTGGAAGACTTTTATGGTTGTTAAATTTGATCTTATTTTTCCCAAATGGGTTGAAAATCATTCATTTATATGTTTAGAAAATATATTATATAAATTTTTATTGACTTTTTTAGAAACTTTATGTTTTATCCTGAGTTCAGGTTTAATTTCAAGATAATCCATTATTTTATTTGTACAATATCTTGTGTTGATATTTCCCTGGAAATGACAATTGTTAATATACATCATTTGTTCAGTCTCTTATCTTGTAAGAAAAGGTGTATTATCACTCTCATACTTAACATTCATTTCTCTTACTAATCTTGTAAAGTAATTCATTTTTGGTGTAATTTTGAAACAGTTATATTTCTTTTTTTTTCATTCATGAGAAGATAATTATAGAATACACATTGTTTATGGGCTTTTGACTCTGTGTTTCATCCCACTCTATCACATCTACTATATAAATGGCAGTCCTTCTGTCTGTCCGTGTGTTTTTTTTTGTAACGAATAAGCTCCTAGACCAGTGTACCAATCTTGATGAAACTTTATACATATATACAACTAACATTCAGCTCTAGGATGCGCTAAGTGGCTCTCCATAAAAATGAAAAAAAAATATTAAAAAAATAATATATATATTTTTTAAAAACCCCAAATTCCCATTTAAAAAAAGCCTTTCGAATAGTGCGCCGGCGTATTAATCATAACAAAAGGATTCATGGTTAAAAACGCTAGGGTTTTTTGAAATACAAAATGTTCGTATTCATTGACTTTTTAAACATACACATTCTCCTCCTGTTATTTGAATTCTTGAACTGCACGCGCACGGCAACAGCTAACTGCTGATAGATCTGCTCATGAAAGAGCTAGGCAAGCGGAGGCAGCTGCAGAGCGAGAGAGCGAGAGAGAGAGAGTCGTCTTACTGCTGATATATCTGCTCATAAACGAGCCAGGCAAGCAGAGTCGGCTGCAGAGAGAGAGAGAGCATCGCCGAACTGCAAATAGAGCGTCACACCGACGGGCGAGAGAAGCACAAAACTCACGTTCCAGCTTTCTAGGTCCAGGTTTTGGCAGGACATCAAGGACAGTTTCCACTGCTGCTAGAAACATTGAGTGGCTCAAGGCCACCTTCAACTATGACCTCTCTGTGGATTACGGCAGCATGAGGAATGAGGAAAGCCTTCCTTCCATAAATTTGAGGAATAAAAGAAGCCTTCCTAATTTTCTCCATACAACTAATGCCTCAGTCTAACTAGCGCGAGGAAAATATGGCAAATTTCCCGGGTATTACCAGGTACTTCAGCTAGTGCAGGATAATTGTCAAATTTGTCATATGGAGAATCACGGAATTCAAGAGGCTCAAGATATAGTGTATGATTCATATTTATATCGTAAAATTTTACTTCAAATAAAATTCATCTTTGGTACTTTCACTGGTGCTCTCACAATCATCCATAAAACCACTTTCATAAACATCATTTGAACACAAATTCTTGGTATCATAACTGTCTTCTGTTCCAACGGAGATACTATCATCACTCATAATCTTCAAAATCTTCACTTGAATAATGACTCGTATTTAATTAGTAGAAAAAACGTTACCATCTATAGCCATAAACTTTTTTTTCATGAACAATCAAATAAAATTCATCTTCGGTACTTTCATTGGTGCTCTCACAATAATCTATAAAACCACTTTCATAACTATCGTTTGAACACAAACTCTTGCTATCATAACTGTCTTCTGTTCCAACAGAGATACTATCATCACTCATAATCTTCAAAATCTTCACTTGAATAATGACTCATATTTAATTACCGTAGTAGAAAAAACATTTCCATCTATATTCATATACTTTTTTTCATGAACAATCAAATAAAATTCATCTTCGGTACTTTCATTGGTGCTCTCACAATAATCTATAAAACCACTTTCATAACTATCGTTTGAACACAAACTCTTGCTATCATAACTGTCTTCTGTTCCAACAGAGATACTATCATCACTCATAATCTTCAAAATCTTCACTTGAATAATGACTCATATTTAATTACCGTAGTAGAAAAAACATTTCCATCTATATTCATATACTTTTTTTCATGAACAGAATCAAATAAAATTCATCTTCGGTATCATCTTTGGTACTTTCATTGGTGCTTTCACAATAATCTATAAAATCCACTTTAATAACTATCGTTTGAAGACAAACTCTCGGTATCATAACTGTCTTCTGTTCCAACAGAGATACTATCATCACTCATAATCTTCAAAATCTTCACTTGAATAATGACTCGTATTTAATTATTAGAAAAAAACATTACCATCTATAGCCATAAACTTTTTTTTCATAAACAGAATCAAATAAAATTCATCTTCGGTACTTTCATTGGTGCTATCACAATAATCTATAAAATCCACTTTCATAACTATCGTTTGAACACAAACTCGCGGTATCATAACTGTCTTCTGTTCCAACAGAGATACTATCATCACTCATAATCTTCAAAATCTTCACTTGAATAATGACTCCTATTTAATTAGTAGAAAAAACATTCCCATCTATATCCATATGCTTTTTTCATGAACAGAATCAACAACTACATTTTTTATGTTCAAGGTAATTTTAAAAAATGGTCCTTCACTACCACTGAACGAAATGTCATTTCACCTGATATATTAACATCCTTATTTTATCAAGATTTACATCTTTAGGGTTGATGGAAAAAAATACAAATTTCTCCTTGCATGTTGCTGATGTTCTTGTCTTTTCTTTCGAAAGCTTCATCCATCAGGTTTTTCTTTTTTGAGACTTTTTCTTGTTTCATTGCTTTTTCTAGTTTTGCATATATTGTCAGAAGGAGAGGAGAAACTTTTGTTGGAGCTACTTTAATTGATGTTCTTCCAGATATACTAAAAGCCCTTCCACTGAAGGAAATTGAAGAACTCATATTATTAACCATAATTGTTTTTCCCCAAAAGTTGTTATATTTATCTTTATTCAATTTTACATCCTCATCATATTTCTCAGTACCTTTTACAAATGTAGAGATTGAGTGAAAGTTGTCTTTTGTGTCTTGATACATTGTATTTATTAAGTGAAAAAAGTTGTTGGGTAATTTAAGCACAGATTCACTTATAAACCAAATGGAATTTTCATCAAGAAAATTTTAGTTTCAACAAAAAGCATCAATAAATTACCATGAGATTTTCATCAAGAAAATTTTATTTTAAGCAAAGTTTTTCGATGTAAATATGGTGAATACAACGTACTGTAACATTTGTAATCATGAATATAAATGTTATAAAAAACACCTTCAAACCAACAAACACACATTCAATCTTTTCAGACAAATATCTCCATTTGAACAAGAAACAAAAAAATAATGGGGAGATATAGAGGAGCAGCTCGTAATAATTGTAATCTTAATTATAAAATCCCCACATTCATACCTGTATTTCTTCATTATTGTCATTATGAAATGCATCTCTTTATAAAAGAATTAAGTAAGACTCCTGGAAAGATAATAGCAATTCCTAATACAGATCAAAATTGGAGATCATTTACAAAACA
This sequence comes from Eptatretus burgeri, assembly GCF_056783735.1. Taxonomy (NCBI): domain Eukaryota; kingdom Metazoa; phylum Chordata; class Myxini; order Myxiniformes; family Myxinidae; genus Eptatretus; species Eptatretus burgeri. The sequence continues at coordinate 8,601,994 of NC_140961.1, read as the reverse complement.
GATTTATACTTGTGATGACCGTTTTTACAGCCATTTTTCCCTGCTGTGCAGGGGTTTGGCTTTTACTTGAGGAAATGTTTTATGGCCGGATGCCCTTCCTGACGCCAACCCTGGTCGCCTCTTATGACACACACGGATATGGTACACCTATTCTAACCGGGGCATACACCGGGACCAGTACACTGGTACTCATTTCGCCGACCTCGGAAGGATGACAGGCTGAGTCAACCCCCTGGTGTTAATTCAGCAGCCAATGGGGCTTGAACTCAGGACCCTGGGATCCCAAGTCGCCACCCTAACCACTAAGCCAACACCAGGCTTGAGATTTATACTTGTGAAATGGGTGTAAATGCAAATATTAGGTTTCTTGACTTTTAAATTTATGGCAAGCCCTCTAAGTTCTTTAGTTTCAAAACATCTCCTCTTTTCCTATACTTTCGAGTCAATTTAGGACTTAAGCCGACTTGGGTAAAGACATTTCTCTTCTTACTAAAAAGGGCATTTACCCATTTGATTATTTGGATTCATTTGAAAGATTTAAAGAAACAAGACTTTCTCCTCAAAAGCGTTTTTATCCCCCGCCACGTGGTGGAAGGGGGATATTGTTATAACAAGTTAGGAAGATGTCGTCTTACGGGTGAAGAATATGAAAGAGCAAAACAAGTTTGGAAAGAGTTTGAGATAAAGAATATGGGTGAATATCATGACCTTTATTCAATAACTGATGTTTTATTACTCGCTGATGTGTTTGAGAAATTTAGAGAAGTTTGTTGCAATAAAGATTTCTATGGACATGATCCTGTTCATTATTATACATCTCCTAGACAAGCCTGGAGCGCAACGTTAAAAATGACTAAACAACCCCTTGATCTTCTTGGTGATGTAAATATGCTCATGATAATTGAAAAGGCTAAAAGAGGATGTATTTTACAAGTTTGTTCAAAGAGATATGCTGAGGCAAATAAATGTCTTCCAGACTTCTTACCTGATAAGCCCATATCTCACTTAATGTATTTTGATGCTAATAACTTGTATGGCTGGGCAATGTCTCAATCTCAACCCAATGGTAATTTTAAATTGCTGAAATAATATGAGTCCAAATCTATCTTGCATGATATAATCTCCACAAGTCAAGAAGATTTACATCAATGGGGTTATGGGTATTATTTTGAAGTTGATTTAAACTATCCTAGAAAACTTCATAACAAACATAAAGACCTTCCTTATGGAGCTGAAAAAGAGATGCCCAATCAAGAGCGATTTGGTGGTTATCAACAACATTTCTTTAGTTCTTCAAATGAGTATATATATATATATATATATATATATATATATATATATATATATATATATATATATATATATGTATGTATGTATATATATATATATATATATATATATATATATATATGTATATATATATATGTATATATATATGTATATATATATATATATATATATGTATATATATATATATATATTCCTACAACTAAATTACTAACAACATTGGATGATAGAGAAGTATGTTTTACATCAAAGAAATCTAAAGCAATTTATAGAAGCAGGACTATAAGTTAAAAAGGTACATGGGGCACTAAAGTTTAGTCAAAGTCATTGGTTTGATCAATATATTGATTGTTATTTGAGGATGAGAACAAAGGCAAATAATGATTTTGAAAAGGACTTTTACAAGTTGATGAATAATTCTGTATTTGGTAAAACAATGGAAAATATAAGAAATAGACAAATTGTAAGACTTGCTACAACTTGGGAGCAGGTGGAGAAGTTGATAAATAAACCAAGCTTTAAAACAGTAGAAATATTTACAGATAATTTTTGTGCTGTTCATTTGAATAAGGAGTATAAAGATGGATAAACTGGTTTATGTGGGAACATCTGTTTTAGATCTTTCAAAGTATTTAATGTATGATTACTTTTATAATAATCTGAAGAAAAGATGTGGTGAGAATATTGTATTGCTATATATGGATACGGATTGCTTCATACTGGAGAAAACTTCAGATGATGTTTATAAGGATATGAAAGAAGATGAAGATATTTATGATACAAGTCATTGTTATCCTAAGAACCCGCTTATTTCGAATAAGAATAAAAAGGTTATTGGTAAATTTAAAGATGAATTTGGTGAAAAGATACTCAGTGAATTTGTTGGTGTTAGATCAAAGGCATATGAATATAAATACTTAACGAGAGTGTTAAATGAATTAAAATGTGAAAAGAAACTTAAAGGTCGAAAGAAGTGTATTAAAAGAGACCATGAACTTTCAACATTACCTTGAATGTATATGGAAGAGAAAGGATATCTATGGAGAGATGAATCTTATTAGAAATTATCAACACAAACTATTCTCAGAGACTGTGAGGAAGAAATATCTAACAGCATTTGATGAAAATCTATATATATATATATATATATATATATATATATATATATATATATATATATATATATATATATATATATAATGAGTGATGGAATGAATACATTGCCTTATGGGTTTAAAGTATAAGTATTTATAAAAAAAATGGGTTGGGGGTTTTAATGGCTACCTCCCGCTGCATTATTTTAATTGATGAATAAATTAAGTTATTCCTGAAAGTATAACAAATATTTATCGGATCTCTATATGACCACTCAATTTGATTAAGGAAATGACCATGTGAAAGGGAGGCGAAGTGCAGCCCCTGTAGAGGAGTAGTATCAAAAGGGAGGGGTTTGACTAAGTAATGTGTTCCAGTTTGAAAAGGAGAAATATGAGTGAGCGTAAGCAAGCGAATATTGCGACTGAGAAATGGGACACTTTACTGCGTCAAATCCCTCCCTTTTGATACTACTGCCTATCCATGAGGAACAAAAGGTTCACACATGTGATGTCATAATACACATATTATGTCACATGGTTTGGCAGCCACATTGGATTTACCCGAAAACCTACAAAAATCATCTTCTCCAAAACGGCTGGACAGATCGAGGGGAAAATTCTCACACATGTTCCCCGAGCCATGGGTGTACAAGTTTGTAAAGGAATAATTGATAGGTCACATGGTTTGGCAGCTATATTGGATTGAAGAAAAATATTAAATAATGTTTTCTCTGGAACCACTTAATCAAACGATTTGAAACTTCACATTTATGATCTAGTGGGGATGGGGAATACATGTATTATATTTCAACTTAAACGGATGCATGGTCGGGCATCCAGACTTGTTTAATTTTTGATGTGGGTTCTCTTTTTTTTTTTTTTGATTTTTTTTTTTTTTGAATAAGGCTCACCTGGCAGTGGCTGGATGGGTTTGAGGGTGGAGGAGTATCAGCTGAAATGCCAATCCTATCCAGGTTCCTCCTGATGACTTAATCGTTGCTTTTTGCTTGTTCAGGTTTCTTCTGATAATTCTAATGCAGGACTGTACCGAGTTGGTCTTCCATTTGATTTTTATTGAATTTATTTTAATCCTATTCGAAATTCAATTGAATAATGGATAATAATTTTTAAAAACGTCATGGGTCAGGGTCAGGTGTCTGATGAAAGCGGGGTTGCGTCAAAGCCTGACTTCTTGGTACCCAGTCATCACTGCCAGCTGTCATAAAGTGTCAGTTCTAATTATGTCTCATTAATTATGTAACACACCAGTACACAAACACCACACAATATCAGTCTTGGTATGGGTCTGCAATCTCTGATTGCCCTTTTTCTTGTTTTATTTGCAATGAGAATCAGTGACCTTGCTTTGATTCATGTACAAAAGAAAGTATTAATGTCAAAGAGATTATTGTGTTTGCAGCATGCTGTGGCCACTGGCAGCCATGCCTACAGAATGGAAAAGGGTACTTCAATGCCCAATATGCTGGAACCAAAGGTTAGTTAAACATCTCCACTGCTTTCATGAAGCCATAGCAAATATGCAGCAAGATCAGCGCAACTACTGCTGCATGTGATATTTGTCTCTGCAGATTTATCCCTACGAGATGTTAACAGTTTCGAGCCGCGGACGATGTCGTTTACCGAAGGACGTCGACAGAACACGTCTCGAGGTGAGTTTTTGTGTAACGGTTCGTTTAGACACGTTTTTCTGATGAGGTAACAAGCATTCGCTCCTGGCATTCGTCAAATCCTGGCAATCACCGCGGACGATGTCGTTCACCGAAGGACGTCGACAGAACACGTCTCGAGGTGAGTTTTGGGGTAACGGTTCGTTTAGCCACGTTTTTCTGATGAGGTAACAAGCATTTGGCTCCTGGCAATCAAAATTAAAGTTAGACTCAAAAGGTTCTCGTCAGATTTCAAGTCAGACTAAAATCGGTCATGAGGACGGGGTTCTAGTCTTGGTTAATGCGATCTCCAAATCAAGCCCAAGTCATTAGATCTTGATTTGAAAATGGAGTCACGGGATTTTGAGTCTCGATCAAACTCGTGAGGTCTTTTCAGTCACTGGACGATCAAATACGTAGAGAGGTGATTTTGTTCTTATTTATTAAAACTTTCAACATTCAAATAGTTAATGTACTTTGGGATTAATCAAGTATTTTGAGTCACAACCTTTAAGTCCATGTGTGAATTCCGACATATCGCATTTCAGTCGTCTGAATCTTTGTGTCCTGAGTCAATATAAATCTGAGTCCAGCAAAAAATTGACTTGAATTCGAAATAAACGATCTTGGCCAAAGCAGTTCATGAACTTGATGCAAAAATTAACTGAAATGGAATTAAATTTGCTCCTCTCCCCCTTCATATTCAGCACAAGGCTGTGGGTAGCATCATTTGCTGAGGGGGTGGCTGTGTTTTTGATGCAATGCCCCTGATACCAGCACACTGGTACTCATTTTTCCAACCTCAGAAGGATTTTAGGCTGAGTCAATCCCACTTCCAGTTAATTCAATGGCCAACAGGGGCTCAAACTTCGGACCCTAAGATCTCAAGCCACCGGCTACCCGAACCACTTAGTCACCACCAGGCTTCTGAAATTTGCTTGTGAATCAAGCAAAATCAATGAAACATTATGACGAAAGTTGAAAGTTAATTATAGGTGACTCGCAAAAATATTTGTGAAAATTGCATCAAGTGAAAGCATCATCAAAATGTTTAGGCATTTTTTGTTTTCTGCAATGTCTTGGCTTGTGGAGGGGCGACAACATAGAACAGATCAGGACGTAACAGAACACAAATAACCTCATTGGATGTAGGAGAACATAGCAAGGAAATGGCAGAGGTTGTAAGACCAGAAAGGAAATGGGAGAAGACAGAGATTGCCGACCTGTCTGCAATGTGAAAGTGATAAGCCCAGAGATTCAGCTTCATCACAGAATATTCTAATAAGAGTGAAAATCTTTGTTTCCATTAGCCCCTCGCTGTGCATGGAATGAGGCAGGGGCACCAGCTCAGATTAGAGAGTAGAATGAAGCTCTTGTAAGTGGATAGGAGTTCAGGTGTATAAATGAAAGACTTTGGATGAAAGAGGATGGATGCCTCGAAAGACAGACTGGCTTTGGAGGCCAACTTCGATTTGTGGTTTGCCGAAGAAAGAGCATGACTAATAGTGAGGCCCAAAAGTTTGAGTGACTGCACTTCTTCAAGAGAGTGGGATGGTGACACACAGAGAGAGAGAGAGAGAGAGAGAGAGAGAGAGAGAGAGAGAGAGAGAGAGAGAGAGAGAGAGAGAGAGAGAGAGAGAGAGAGAGAGAGAGAGAGAGACACAGACACAGACACAGACACAGACACAGACACAGACACAGACACAGACACAGACACAGACACAGACACAGACACAGACACAGACACAGACACAGACACAGACACAGACACAGACACAGACACAGACACAGACACAGAGATATTTTTGGATTGAAAAACATATTCCATTGATGAGAGAGATTGTTGATGAAGATTCGGAATAGGACTGGGTGCGGAACAATGCCTTTTGGCACTCCAGCCTTGACATGGAGAGGAAATAGGAGGGTCCCGTTGAGATCCACGTGCTGACGATGAGAGAAGAGGTCGTCATTTAGTCAATATTTTTCAATTTCAAAAAACATTTATATCCAGAGTTGCTCTTCTTCTTCTTCTTCTTCTTCTTCTTCTTCTTCTTCTTCTTCTTCTTCCGTATGGCAGCTTAGCTGCCGGGGTAGCTATCATTTATTGGATGCGCGACTGTGTCGCTGATGCAGTGCCCCTCTACTAGTACACACCGGTACTCATTTCGCCGACCTCGGAAGGATGACAGGCTGAGTCAACCCCGTGGTGTATTAATTCAGCAGCCAACGGGGATTGAACTCAGGACCCTAGGATCCCAAGCCGCTACCCTAATCACGAAGCCAACACCAGGCTCATAGTTGCCATTATAATTACAGTAAAAGAAAAATATACGGAAGTAATATTTCCAAAACTTGGTGAACTCAGAAGAATACAATCAAAATAGCACATCCAGAGGCAAATATGGAGGCATATTCAAAAGTTGATGCTTGTATTGATATGCCTATGGACTAACAATATAAATGACAAACGATAAATTCGACCAAAACTAAGGAATGAAAATTATGGAAAAATAGTCAAGAATACTGTGAATAACAAGAATAACCAGATTAAAAAAAGAATGAATTAACAATAAGGTGAAGATTTGCAAAAGTAAATAACAAATCAATGTGTAAAAAAGGAAACTTTTAATATCAGTTCAAATTTTGTTTATAAGAAGACTTAAACCGACCCACAGACGACTGTGCCTTGATTGCTCCATCTTTGCTATAACTAAGACGTGGCTCATAATAACAACGAGATGACCCGTGAACCCATAACCGACATAGGCTATGAGCCAAGGGGGTTGGTCGGTACCATACAGATGGAGTAAGGCTCATTGTGATTTTCAACAAGATATATGTCCCAAGATATGAAAAAAAGTGATAGTGTATAACTCTCGGCCATCTCTGTTTTATCACCCGAAATATTATTATACGCCCACTTCGCTTCGCCAAAAAATGTGATATTTGCTAAAATTGGAATAAATATTTTTTTAAGGACCACAGAGTGCCAATAATTTGCATACTGGATGCCAACTAATATAGTAATAGAAATATAGAACATTTATGGGGGTTATTTGTCAAACTTTTGATATAATGACAAAAAATATGTTAAATTGTGTGAAAAAGTGGCCGAAATTGCTTCGAGTTCAGAATTCACATTGTACGTTTTTGTCAATGTTTCAAAAATGAAAACTCCCAGAGTAACATTTGACCCCTCAAAATCTTCGCAAGGAACCACTGCATTGGAATATATCATTAATTTGTAATATGGTGGTTGTTTGGGGCACATATTTTGGCAAAGTTCAACCATACCCCCTAATTTTGATATTTTGGAACAAAACATAAATTTTGAACATTTTCGGTTTATTCGTCTACTTTTGGTATCTCAGTGTAATTTTTGGTATTAGCTAGTATCCTAAAGTAGGTATGTAACAACAGGTACATTATGTTTCACAATACATGCAAAATTGCTGCAGACTCTCGGTTTATCATAATTATGTTATCGTAAACTGATCTCTCGAACAAATACGCCTTGTTATTATACATTGTTATTACCAATCAATTTTAACACAATTGACACAGATTACAGGCATTTAAATTAAACACATACTAAATAATGCTTATAAATTGAACCTATCCTTTTATGCATCGGGCTACTTTAAATTACAACGAACGTCATACATATTCTGGCAAGTGAGCCTTCCGCTGTGAGGTTTGTTTCTATGCACAGGTCCTGGAGACCAGCATCTTGAAAACGAGCTCCTAGAATTGCGAGTATATTGCATACTGTATGGAAAGTACCTAGACGGAGAATTATTCGTGAATACTTGTCAGTGTGTTTCCAGATGATTTCGGCTGCCTTAGCGTATAATGCCTGGTCCAACACTACGACAATCTCCTCTAACTGTAGTGCCGTCCTCACAAGTTCTGACTGGTTTAATATTTCAGCGACTGTAGTCAATTCCTCAGCTGGAGCATTGATCGTGGGCATATAAACAACAACATCCTTTGAGACTGTCAGAGAATCTCTGGTGTTTATATTGAAACCTGTCCAGCTTGGTATGCGCTGCTTCTCTGCGTCGGTCATTCGAGCAAGTATCCAGATGAGGTTTTTGTTCGTAGCTGTGTACTCTGTTACTATGCTCGTGTCTGTTGTGAGCAACTGTGGTGCAACGCGCTGTCCAGCAATGTATGTTGTCAATTCGTGATCAGAAAAATCCAAAGATCTTTGCTTTTTCTTGGCTATCTCAGGAAGCGCTTGTTTCGGAAGATGTGGTCCATAAACTCTGGCCTGTACCACAATACCATTCACACGATGTGACGTTCCCTTTCCACTCTATGTTTCTTCCAATCTATCAATGTTGTCCCATGCCAAGTTGGTAAACGTATATGGTTGAATACTTGTTGGTACGAGTGTCTGCTGATTTAGATTAGCTGCGAGCTTCTGTAAGCACAAGGCTGTGTCATTTTCTTCCAGCTGAGAGTAAGATATCCCATGGCCTAATCTGTTCAACGTCCGTATCAACTCCGTATTCCCAGTGAGTGTTTTTACCATGTATGGAAGCAGAAAATGTTTTGTTGGCTTCTGCATATACCACATCTTGACTGAAGGGATTCCGTGAGCATTGTTACTCTCCGTGAAGGGTGTTTGTGTTCTGGATCACCAGTTAGTAGACCGATCAGAAACCGTCAAAGATATTCCGGTGTAGTGAATGATTCCTTCTCCACGTCGGACGGGTGATAGGACCAGGTTGTTGGTTTTTTCTCGTCCTTTATTGTTGCTCTCAAAAATGACGATGACTGATCAATGATCTTCGAGATATTTGTTGATTGATCTTTCCAAGTTTTCAGCTCCCTTTCCATATCGCAATACTCACTGACAATATCTTGCATTGTTATGCAATCAGGTACAACAACTTTTCCTTTTGTGTCAGCAAAAATCTGAATTCAGTCTCCCAACTCCTGTTCCAATTTCTGACGGTGATGTTTCTTGGTGGATTCTGTTCGACTATGTATGCCTCTGGCAGACATCATGGTTCGCAGTTTCTCTGTAAGCGTTGTAACTCTGACAATTTGCTTGTTGGGAACGATATCAGTTCGTATATAATGAAACAGTTCTGCATATGATTCGTCTTGCTTTTCGAGATAAATATCATTCTCCTGAGAAGGAGCAGGCTCTGTATCGAGAACAGGTGCTGGTCTTGTGTAGTCCCTGTAGCAGGAAGCATGATAATGTGCTTCAGCAGCAACTATGTCCCGACTCGTTATGGCTAAAAGCTTGGTGTCACATTTGCGGACTGCACATGCTCGAAGCTTCTGGTCCGATCTCAACTCCGCAGATTGGACTAGTTTTTCCCGAGTTGACGTTCCCTTGTATCTCTTGACATTTTCGCAGAAAATGCATGTGTCGTCATAGATGCGTGATTCTGATGAGGATCATCTTGCCGGTCGCTTAGCATTGGAACACCCAGCAACAACTTCCTCAGTTGAGCTTGGATCTGTTTTACGTTTAAGGGCTTCCAGATCTCTCTTCATCGTGAAAATGCTCCTGCATTTCCTATGGTAGAAGATCACTGGAATCTCCTTGTCTGTCACCGATTTAGCAATGTCAAGTATATTTGAGTGATCTCTAACTTGAGCAGCATTTATTGGGGTTTTTCATGATTCAAAACTTTGTGGACTGGTAAGTTGTTCATTTGGATCAATACTCAGTGATTCCTTGTGAATTATACAGTGTCTTCCAGTTGGTTCTTCGGCCTCATCTCTGGTTTGTTCTTCCATTGCGATTGTACTCGCAACTACACATACTGGGCAAGCACTAACACCACCACCGCCACCATTACCACATTACCTGGAATGACAAAGGAAATAACAATTTAGTTGGGTATTACAGATGGAAATAAAGTAATGTTTAAGGCTATCCACTACTTTTAGGCATTATTAATATATGTGGATGTTTCAATTTGTGAAATATTGCATCTGGGATGTTACATATTTATCTAGTTTTTTTGTAATATTAAATAGTTAAACCAAAAATTACACTGAGATACCAAAAGTATACGAATAAACCTAAAATGTTCAAAATCTATGTTTTGTTCCAAAATATCAAAATTAGGGGGTATGGTTGAACTTTGCCAAAATATGTGCCCCAAACAACCACCATATTACAAATTAATGATATATTCCATTGCAGTGGTTCCTTGCGAAGATTTTGAGGGGTCAAATGTTACTCTGGGAGTTTTCATTTTTGAAATATTGACAAAAACGTACAATGTGAATTCTGAACTCGAAGCGATTTTGGCCACTTTTTCACTAAATTTAGCATATTTTTTGTCATTATATCAAAAGTTTGACAAATAACCACCATAATTGTTCTATATTTCTATTACTATATTAGTTGGCATCCAGTATGCAAATTATTGGCACTCTGTGGTCCTGAAAAAAATATTTATTCCAATTTTAGCAAATATCACATTTTTTGGCGAAGCGAGCGTATAATAATATTCCGGGTGATAAAACAGAGATGGCCGAGAGGTTTACACTGCTATCACTTTTTTCATATCTAGGGACATATATCTTGCTAAAAATCAGAATGAGCCTTACTCCATCTGTATGGTACCGACCGGTCAACTTGGGGGGTCTGGCTCGTAGCCTACAGCGGTTGATAAAAAAAATTTCAAAAAAAAAAAACATAGCTCCAGTGAACTATACCACTGAGGTTGTTTGCATTGACCAAATTCTCTTGAAGAGCACTTGACTGAATCGGGAATTGATTTTTTAATAATTTTTTCGTTGCCCGTTTTCAACAAAACTTGATATTGTGCGTCAATGTGAAAAAAAAAAACACGGAGAAAAGAAAGTCGAATAAATTATTGTGCGTAATCTTCTAAACACAATTTTATTTATTAATGAACATGGAAGTATTAGATCAAAATGGCGATGCTTATTTTATGCTTCAAAATAAATTGTTCTTTGTCTATACTAAATTTTTGAGATTTTAAAATAAATCATTTCAAGAAAAAAAAGATAGCTCCAGCGAACTATACCGCTGAGGTTGTTTGCATTGATCAAATTCTCCCAAAGAGTACTTGACTGAATTGGGAATTGATTTTTTAATTATATTTTGTTGCCCGATTTGAACGAAACTTGATACTGCACACCGCAGGAGAATGGTGAGTAAGGTGGCCCTAAAAATTTTGTGCTATTGTGTACTGTTTTGGCTGTATTTTGGGAACCTACATACATACATACATATATACAAGATGAGAGTTTTAGTAATATATAGAAGATAAGATAACGTAATGTATTAATAGAGAATGATGTGCGAGTAAAAGGTAGAAATAAGTTATCTTGTGAAACATGTGGATATCATGGATTACTGTAAAGTAAGATGAAAATACTTATGGAAGAAGATTATTGATATGTTTGTATATAAATATCCCTGTATGTAATTTATATTTTATTTTTTAAAAAGTGTCAATGTGTTGAGTTTGGTGAAAAGAGGTGCAGTGTGGTTCCATGGATAAGAAAGGGTACAGATCCTTCCAACGTGCTTTTGAATGACTGAGAGTAAATGTAGCTGATTGTTATGAGAGCGTGCCCAGACAATGTTACAATAGTTCAGGTAAAGCTGCTGTCACACCTTGACGTTTTACCCAGCGTATGCCGACGTATGAAAAATTTGGCGAATACGCTGGCACACGTCGAATACGTTATGGGTAAGTTTTGTATACGTTAAGAGCACGCTGGCATACGTCGTAGTACGCCGAGCTCGTCGACAAATTTTGTGCATGCACAAAATTTGTCGACGTATGCCAGCGTATGACTCACATGTTCTGCATAAGCTGGCCATAAGTTGTAGGCACGTTATGCGATCATTGACACACGTTGCTTGTAAGTTACTCATAAGTCGAAATACGTCGAGGTAATGTCTAGCGTACCCGAAACTTCTTTCGAACCTATGAGTAACGTGCTTTGAACCTATGTGTATCGTATCTCCAACGCATATTGACGTATGTAGACATATTTGACGCCTTCCGGACGACCACAGAACTTACTGAACGTGTTTCTAACTTACAGCTACCATATAATGGCGTATTGGCAGTTTTTAGGGGAATTGGTATATAAAAATGGGGTTCACAGGAGGAACCCGTCAGTGTTCCAGACTCCATGGTGAGCAGATGTCCATGTCATCCGAGAGATGGAGGATCCGGCAAGGCTGAGACGAGAATACCTACTAGCTGTCCTCCAACATTAACATGACCTCATCGATTTGACACTGAACCAGTTGCGTGCCAATCGAGCCAGGAGAAGAAGAGGTGAACGGAGGAGAAGGAACTGGGTGAGAGCATGGATCGGGAGGCGGTTATGATTTGAATCGTCGAGCGGCAGCCTTTTAATAGGCTACGCCACGTGATCGTCTGCGATACGCTGCCGCGCTATGCATAAGTTAGACTATCGTTGGGCATAAGTTGTGAACGCCAACAACACGCTAGGCATTCATTGGTATAAGTTATCTATAAGTTATCAAAACGTTCTGTGTACGTTACTAATACGTTATGCATACGTCCAACCCGTTATGAATACACTATTATACGCCCAAAACTGAAAAACATCAATAGCTCAGCGTATGCCAGCGTTTTAGATCAATTTTGATACGTTGCCATACGCTGGCTAAATTGTCAAGGTGTGACAGGGGCTTTAGGGAGAATTATGGTATTATACAGGGAGAATAAAATACAAGGAGGAAGGAAGGTACGAAGTTTAGACAGTAAGCCCGTGTTTCGAGAAACAATCTTTTCAGTCAATGAAATGTGATTCATGCAGTTAAGTTTGTCATCCAAGGAAACACTGAAAAATTTCGTCAAATCAACAAAAGTAAGGGGTTCATTGTCTGTAGAGATAGAAGAGATGATGTCAGACAGAGGTATGGTGGATTTTCTAAAGAACATACACTTGGTTTTATTGAGATTTATGGAGAGTTTGTTTGATTTAAACCAGGATTAATGAGCTCACGATTAAGAGTACTGATCAGAGTCATAACTCAGATTGAAATAGATGATAGTTTTATCATCAGCAAAGAGAAAAAAAAGATAATAAAGAAGAACAATTATGTCGATCATCAACATATAATAGGAAAAGAAGAAGCCCAAGTATAGATCCTTGGGGAACTCCATGGCTGATAGCTCTCCATGAAGAATTATAGCTTTTAACGACTGTATATTGTTGCCTAATAGGAAGATCGTCTTTAAAACATTCAAGAGCACAACCTCGAACACCATAAAAATCAAGTTTGGAGAGAAGACTATTGTGATCAATCATATCAAAGGCTTTGGAGAAGTCAATAAAACCATCATACAGTGGAATACAATCTGTCAGAGAGGGAATTAGAAATTAAATCTCGCATATGAATAAGAGCCATATCTGTGGAATGTTTTCGATGAAAGTCAAACTGCTGAGAAAAAATAATGTTATATTTTGAGAGAAATTTAGTTAGACGGTTATAAACAAGTTTCTCCAAAATTTTAGAAAAACAAGGAATAACAGATATGGGTCTGTAATTGTGAATGACCTGTCGATCACTACTTTTGAAAACAAGGAGTAACTTTAGCAACCTTCAGTTTCGGAGGAACAAAACCAGTAAGAAAAGGTAAATTGAATATATGGGCTAAGGGGTGAGAAATAAAAGATGTGACAGACTTTATCAGAGAAGAACGAATTTCATCAAAGCCACAACTCGTGAACTATTGAGTGAAATGAAAGCGAGAGAAGAACCTTCAGAGTGTAGGCTTTATTCCATTTGATTGAAGCCGCTTCTACGGGCACATCAGGGAATACAGGTGCAGCTAGGAGTACATACGCAGTAATGTATACATGTGCAATTAATCATCGCAAAATAAATCAGTATAAGCACGGAGTCCGATATACTCTCAATTCTCACCATTCAACGAGCACCAAGTGAACCGCTGCCGTAAATGACAATGCCCCTGGGACAATCACCCCGTCCGTGCGGAGACTTGGCTTTATCTATCCCGTGCTCGAGCCTCGCGACATGTGATCACACGTCACGTCCTTCAATTCACCACATTGAGCTTCCTGCCAATCTCAATTATTTCAAAATATTTTGTTGGTACAAGGAAAAAAGATGATGTATTGGAGTTGTGCAAATAGTCCCTGAAGTTCATGTGAGTTGGTTAGATTTTATTAGCTGGTGATGCACCAATGTTAGTAAAATATGAATTGAAGGAATTGGCAATATGGAGCAATTTTCTGTTGAGAAATATTGAGAATTGGCAATCCTGCCTATCGGAGCAATTTTCTGGAATATCCGCTTTATTACCTTTGCCAAGAATGTGAAAATTGAATGCATGGAGTTGGCCTTGGATGCCATAGGCAGAGTTTGGAGAGGAAGGTGGGATGCCATACTATTGAATGCTCAAAATCAGGGGTTCCCATCCTTTTTTCACTGAGGTACCATTTCACATGTTCGTGGTCCCACCGAGTACCACCGTACCAGCATTCACCTAAAATAGTGTTTATTTGCGATACAGATACGACAATGGGGAGTTAAACAATACTAACAATTCACAACTATGACATTGAGCAATCTGATCTGAACAAAAGAATGATACAGGAAGTACCTATTTGATTGTGTAAAATGTCCAGTCAATGGGATGGTTGAGCTTGCTTCTTGCTCACTAGCAGGTCGATGTCAGGCTTTGTTTTGGATAAAGCGCACCGAACATCATGTTCAACATCCAGTAGGGATCTTTGTTTTGTTTTTAGAATAACGAATGATGAGAACCCAGCTTCACACAGCCATGTAGATGGGAATACTATGAGCGAATGAACAGCCAGGGCAGCCAGCTTAGGGTAAGACCCCAACATTCCACAACAGAAGTCCGCAAGATTCATCTCGTCAAACTGATCTCGGGCTGTGGAGTCGTTCTGGAGATCAATCAAGCTTTCCTGCAGTCCTGTTCCAGGTGGCAAATCCAATGCATTCATGCGAAATGGGTTGCGAATCATTTTCAGATCCAGTTCCTTGAGATCCGGAAAATAGGAATTTAATTCCTCATCCAAATAAGCGAGGTGATATTTTACCAGTCGTATGAACTCCCTTGGGGGATTCTTTTCACGCTTCTGAAGAATATCGGCCGTGCAAGAAAACATGACCACCACTCCCGCTTCGACATTCGTCTTCCACAGACGGAGTTTTTCCTGAAATCCCTTGACCTTGTCCATGAAGTCAATGATAGTCGTGCCAGTCCCCTGAAGAGACTTGTTCAGGGCGTTTAAATGAGAGAAAATGTCGACCAAATAAGCCAGGTGCAATGCCCAGTCGGGGTCGTTCAAAGCAGCGACGAAATTGAGAGTCTTTGGTTTTCCATCGTTTTCGAAGAATTCACGAAGCTCAGCTCGCAGTTCAAACACGCACTCCGTCATATTTCCACGGGATAACCATCTCACCTCAGTGTGGAATAAGAGAACTTTATGGTCGGAGTCGAAATCCTCGCAAAGTTTCTTGAAAAGTCGCGAATTGAGAGCCTGGGATTTCACATGGTTCACAATTTTGATCATGGTTGAGAGAACGTCAGTCAATGGCTTGGGGAGCGCCTTGGCTGCGAGTGCGTGGCGGTGGATCATACAGTGTAGGCCGCGCACTTCATGAGCAACTGCCTTCACAAGCGTTTGGAAACCTGATCTGCACCCCGACATAGCTGGAGCACCATCTGTAGTACAGCCTTTCAGATCAACCCATGACAGCACAACTTGATCAAAGACGGAAGACACCTCTTCGAAAGTGTCCTTTGCTTTCGTTGTGGTTTTAAGCGGGCGGCAAAATAGTATTTCATCCTTGAACTTGGCTTTATGCACGTACCGAACGAACGCTAACAGTTGGGCACAATTTGCCACGTCAGTTGACTCATCCAATTGCATAGAAAATCCGCATGGAGATGCCTTGATTTCTGCCACCACCTGGTCACGAATATTGGTTGACATTTCTTCAATGCGCCTCTGAACTGTGTTGTTTGACAACGAAAGAGAATTGAGCTTCTTGGCGCTTTGTTCTCCCAGCATGAGACGTACGATATCCTTTGTGGCGGGAAGGATGAAGCTTTCACCGACGGTGTGAGGTTTTTTCTGTTCTGCAATTCGCAGTGCAACTAAGTAGGATGCCTTTACGGCTGCCGTGGACTGCTGTTGAAAACTGCCCCTGCCGTCGAAGCGTGCTCTTCTCATGGCATTTTCCTTCCGACGAAAAAATCATGGTCCTTGTTGCTGTGTTCAGGATGAACAGAATCAAAATGGCGCTTCAATAGACTTGGCTTCATAGATTGATTGCCGAGAACTTTTCCACAAATCGCACACTGTGGAGCTTCTAATTCACCTTTTTGGATGGAAGTGAAGCCTAACTTGAGATAACTCTCTGAATATTTTCGCATTGATATGATGCTGGTGAACAATAATGGTAACAATAAGCCAGGCAATAAGCAATGATGACAGTGTGGCGTGTAGAGACAAAACGAATAATAAGACTTGTGCACAATGGCCGATAACAAACAGCTGTCAGTGTACAGCCGCTTTCGATATAAATTTAATTATTGTGCACAAGCTGCATGAGAGAGAAGTAAAATAAAAACTGCGTTAAAAAAAAATAAAGCACGCTGCCCGTACCGCGCCGCGTACCACCGAGAAAGTCCAAATGTACCACCTGTGGGATGCGTACCACAGGTTGGGAACCCCTGCTCAAGATGGAGCGAGAGAGATGGCCCTGTTCTCATGTCTGACAGTGAGGAGGGCCTCCATCCAATGTTTGGGGAGGAAAAGCAGCATGTCCAAGGTGAAGTGACCTGGTCTGAATTGGATGGTTTGAGATCAAGCCATTGGAGAAAAAAATTGTGTTTTATGTCGACTACGGCGATTGAGTCCATGATCATCCTGATGATCGGATGCAAGCTGAACGTTCTGTAGTTAAAGAGAAAGAATTTTGCACCTTTTTAATGTAGAGCAGTGATGTTTTTTGATTTTCAAGCAGATGGAAGATGACCTTGGGCAAATGATATGATGAACAGAGCAGAAAGAGGATGTGCAAGTGCAGCAGAGCAGGTTTTTGGAAACGTGCTGATGCCGCATGGTCCAGTTGCTAAATCAGAGTCGCGGGATGCCAGAAATTTCTCCACCTTCTCAGGTGAAAATGACATAGAGTCCAGGATCAGTTGGGTACGACTGGGTGGAATGAGTCGAATGGGTAAAAAGAGAGAGGGGTTAAGGATGCAAGATTTGGAAACAAACTCAGAATTGAGGCATTTGGCTTTCGCTCAAGTGGAGTCGGCTGTGATTCCATTTGAAGTGAGGGAAGGGATGGAAGGGGAGCATCCTTCAGGCAGACTTGCCAAGGCACCATGAGGTTTTGGAGGAGAGAGACAAGTTTGAAAGTTCAAACTTGATGTTCGCGAGATGTTTTAGATGAAAATAGGCAGAGAGAAGTTGACTTTCACAAGCATGTGATAAAGGTTAAGCACAGTTGCCTGTTTAGCGATCAATGGTAAGGGTTGATTGCATTTGAAGTTAAATCCCAGTTGCACACCGTGTCAGTCGTCATTAGCGAATGCACCTTGGATGAGGATTTGATGATCAATTTGGCCCACTGGTTGCGTCATTATTGAGTAATGGGTGTGCTGCTGATGCAGTGCCTTTGCACATTTGAGTAGGAATTTAGAATTTGTTGGGGTTCCCTATGATAATTTAATATGGCACATGACTGTTGTTTTGGCAAAATGGAGGGTAGAATAAAACAGGTGCCAGGTTATGATATTTTAAATTTTAAATGATATAGTCGTACATATAATGCTTGCATGTTAGACATGCGATGGTCTCTCTTAGCATTTTGTTGTTAATGTATCTCTTACTCTGATTTGAATTGATCCCTTTTTGCCCCTCAATCCTCCCTCGATGAATATGAATGCATGTGGTGCAATCTCTTTCTCTCTAACGTCCTGATGGGATAGAAATGCAGTTTGGAAGGAAATACAATGCGAGTGCCAGAATAGCATTTTCACAGCAGTGCAGCAGACCAGGTAACCTTGTATGACACTGCAGATGTAAGGTGAAAGGTATTTTGATAGTTTGAGCTGAAAAAGCAGGAGACATGTCAGATAATTTCAATATCTTGTATCAAATTTGAAGTTGATATGTTTTGTCTTTCTTGAATGAACTCTTGCCACCCCTCCCCCCCCCCCCCCCCAGCGACACTTGTCTCCCGCGGAGTTCCGCCATCGATTTGGCATGAGCATTCAAGAGTTTGACCGATTTCCTTTGTGGAAACGGAATGATATGAAGAGAAAGCTTCACCTTTTCTAGTTTAATTTCACCATCGTACATCCTCTAAACATGTGCACCGATAATTTGAAATCTGGAAGATTGTGTACTACCTGAAGAGCCGAATGTCGACAGAACCTGCAAATTGGAAGGAACAATTTTGCTTCTGCCAAGTGATGTTATCATTGTAATTGGTAACTTAAATGCAGCCAAATGAACCAACTGCATGACCTCAAGTGCAGACTGCCTCCAGGTTAAGCGAAGGTGGATGTTTTTTTTTTTTCTTTTCTCAAAGTATCTAACATGGTTCAATGTTTTCTCATATTTTATGTGCTCAATTCAGAGCAAGATCCAAGAAGAATGAACTTTTTTTTTTCTTTTTTACAAAGACTTGGCAAGGAACCTTCCAGAGGATTGTCAAGATGTTCAAGACCTTTTTACAACCATGGCTTGCCATTTGTGTAAACGTGATAGGTCAAGCTCAATCAAATGTCGTCTGGCTCTGCTATTGCAATAGCTCTTGTTTCCTGTTACAAAAGGAAACGGACTGCACTGGGTAAAGAGAATGAACATGATAAACACCAAAGCACAATGCAGGTGCTTCAGGTAAAAACAAAAGAGGTCTCTTTTGAACGACACTGTGTGGAATTGTACTTGGATGCCTTCTCTCTGTGTCCTGAGACAAACAGTAGATCCAGTCTAACTACTTTATCTGTACACCTATAAACAAGCTCTGTGGCATTTTATTGAATCCTTCACTTGCTCCAACTTAACGGTAACAAAATGCAATATTTTAGTTTGTGTGTGAAGGTCAATGTGTGTTTAGCGAGTCGGCCTCCGTTGTAATGTATACCATGCCATCTACATTAATAACAGGAATTCTCTATTGTAAAGACCAGACACCTGATTAATCATCTGGAGGGGATTATATTATATGTACGAGGGACATTTTAACGTCAAGAGGGAGCAGACTCCCCAGTTTGGGAAAGAAAACTTGAATAAGAAGAAAGGAAAATAAATGTATCATTATCAACAAAGAAGATTGCAAATGAAAATATTTAATATTTATCCATAAATGATACGATATTCCTATACACATATATTGTATTGCAAAAAGGCTGCTATACGAAGTTAGTTATAAATAGGGTAAAGTTTCTAAAAATTACAAATATTCACCGCTGTTGTCCTGAGAATAAATATTTATTTATTTTTATTTCAGTTTTATTTATTTATTTATGGATTGTATGCTGCCTGGCCATTTTATTATGACATGTACCTTCAACTCATTTTGTTTACCATTGCCATAATTGGAGCCTTCACTCCATCAACTTAATGTCTGTTCAGATATACGCGTCAATTAATTTTTCGTCGTCGAGCTGGGAATTGTGACATTAAATGCACTACTTATGTTCATTTGGATTGAGATATTGGGATTGGAGCGTCCAATGGAAATGCCCAATGTATTTGATGTGTTCGAAAACCATTTGCATACTTTTGGTGAAGAATTGGCAAGTGCATCAAATGGAAAAAAATACCCCTACCTGGACCGCTCTTTAAGAGCCAACTAAGCCATCTCAATTTCCTCACCTCATAGTGCTGTACACTCTTCCCTCATGTGCATATATATTCGAGAATTACTCCAAAAACAATTGAGTAGACATCTTATTATTGTGGCCAGGCAGCATCCGTATGAATCATATGTGTATGTATGTATATATATATATATATATATATATATATATATATATATATATATATATATATATATATATATATATATATATTGATGATGATGCAAGTATAAATTATGAAATGTATATGGATTGGGCACACGTTTAAATGTTCATTTTGAAGGTATCAAAGCTGTTGTTTTATCAATGAAACCTTAATAAACCTAAACATAATACCAAGTACTACAATGCAGCAAACTCAACCTACTCGGTAGGATATGCATGGATTGTTTTATTCATCATTTCCAACGCTACTCTGAAAAGGAGTTTGTGGTTTGTGGGGATGGATTTTTGGTGTGTGGTGGATGCATTGGGGGGGGGGGTTAAGGGATGGATTTGGGGGGTTCTGTGTTTGTCTGGGCAATGGGAGGGATTGAGGGGTCAGGTAGAGTAGAAAAGAACAGAGGTGGGTTTGAAGAGAAAGCACCAGGTGATGACTATTGGGATGGATTGGGGGGGTTTGGGTGGTGGTATGGGGGATGGTTTTGTCGGGTATGTGGTACGGGCATGGGTAGTTTGGGGGTGGGTTTTGAAGAGGAGGATGTCCTTTCCATGTAAGTTGGATCTTTTACTTGTGAAACAAATTTTCATTGCAGTTGTTTGTTTGGCAAATTAACTTTAGGGTGCTGGCAGCAATGCTGTATACCACACATCAGAAGTTATAAATCACATTGATAACCACAGTATACCGAATTGTCTAAGGTCTGTCAGTAAATGTCATTTGAAGTGCCATTTACACTTGCATCCATGCAGGACACAACCTGGGTATTTTATCATTGCAGATTAAACAGGAAGCCTTAATAACATTCTTTCATGCTAAGTACACAAAAGTCACTTTTGCATTACTTGTATGATATTCTAATCGAACATGTAAACTGTAAAGATTCACTTGTCATGACTGTGCTGAACGTAAACCACTTGAGGTACAATCAATCACAGGTACACAAGGCCATACAAACCGTGTTAATGGAGGAAACTCCGTGAAAACTTCGTGATGTTCCCATTTTAAGTATATTTAGTTTGTAGTTGTCCATCTCACGACATTTCCCTTCTTCTGTATTCGCATGGCTACCCTGTACGATGATAAAAAAGAATTTATCAGTGGCGTTATATTTTCAATGACCTTACTTTTCAAGTAACCATAGTAGGTGCTTCAGAATGGCTTTCAGTGTTGTTTTTATCTCACAATCAGATTCCCTGATTTCTCATGGGATCTGCTAGAAATCTCATGATAATTGGATCACATGTTATGGAAGGTTTTTGTGAGGGTCACAAAAGCGATACACACTTTTGGGCATCACCAAAAGTGTACATTATCTTAAGGACAAATCTGGAGCTTGCACTTTGCTCAAATATGAAATTTGGACAAAGTTTGGTGACAAGGTTGGTTCTGGAATTGGGTATTTTCTGCTTAATTTGTGAACAATGTACAATGGTGTGAACTCTGGAGAAACAAAGGGCAAGGGGGTAAAAGTGTGATGAAATTTGCTCAGTGATGGACAGAATACCCCGATCACCCCCCTTGTTGTCCATCGACTCTGGTGTGCACGTCATTACGCCTACCATTTATTTTTCATTCACGACGTCCTCCAGTAATTGTTTCGATGTTAGTAATGATGATGATTGTTATGATGATTATGATTTATCGTGAAATAATAGAATCAAGTGCAATGAAAATGTTGATGTAATCAGGGCCCTGTTAAAATATCCTCTGGCCACATGACCAATCCAACGCACATCTCACTTCTCTGGGATCGCGTCGCATTGTGCGATCATGCTACCTGATCGTGAATGACAAGTTTGAGGGTAAATAGCCTTGTTTCCTTCTGCCTCAGATGTGTCCCCTTTCTCTGCTTTACTTGCTGTGGTTTCTGAAGCATGCTGTGTTGGACCAACTATTATTATTTAATTCTGATTATAAAATTTGACTTTGACTTGCTTGATCAAACCGTTCCTTTTCAGTGCTGTACATTTTTCTGCTGATGATCTTTGAACGTTAAGAATGATTGAAAACTTTATCCAAAATTTTATTTTATGGTCAAAATTCCAATTTTCCTGTTGGTGTTTCTTATCAGCACTGTGTGAGACTGGCCGATGATTTATTGGATTATGCAGCAACTGATCGGATGAGGATTGTATTGTATTTACGAGAGACATTCATTTATACCACAAACGAGGTGTTCACATCATCCAGGACCCACCATTATTTTGGGTTCGATATACAAGTATTATAATTGTTGAGAAAATATATTTTATTACTCATAATATACATACTTGCATATTGAAAGAATATTTATTTTTTAAATGCAGAAAACTCAGTTCTTGGAAGAGCAAAACATCACAGGTTCACAAACTGATGATTCGAAGGGGGGCAGGATGACGAGGACGGCATACGACTATAAGTCAGGTAGAGTAGAAAAGGACAGGTGGGTTAGGGGAGAAAGCACCAGGTGATGACTCTTGGAGGGTTTAAATGGGCACGACACACAGGGAATATCTTGAATAGACGAGAAATGAAGGAGAGCATTTCACTTAGAATTAGGAAGGGAAATCAGGTACGGGACACCTGAAGAATTTGTGCGACCAGGAAAGGGACGAGAGCAGGAGGCTGGAATTGAAGCAAAAGGAAAAGATGAGTTCACCAATCCACATGCGGTCAGCCTTCTTTAGACTTTTGTGAATATCTCGTTAGTAGAACATTGTGAATGTCCCTCGTGTTTGTGAAATGTAGTGCAGGATTGGACATCATGGGATAAATCTCACATTATATGACAGGAACAACTTCAAGAGAGATATAAATAAATCAATGTGTTTGTTACACACCAAAAAACAGGCAAACATGGATTCAAATTGGAATGATGTGCATTGTCTTTATCCATTGAGAGACAATTTTGAAGAATATTTGGATGTACTTGCATGTAAATCATTTGCCATGCAGATCAAACTATAAAGGAATGAAATATTGTACAAAATAATCGATCGTGGGAAATAAAAGCCATTTGGTCTAAATTTCTCGTGGATTGTCTTCCATCGGCTGTAATCACTTTCACTGAGTGGGCTGATACGATAGCCTACAGGTACACGCATTCACCAATAAGCTGTCTAGCGTGGGTTACACAGGCAGGGCGATTCATCAATGTGTGTTGCTGTCCCTCCGATGGGCGTTAAACGGGAATTTCCCCTGTGTCATCATTCGTTTGTGGACATTAAAGATCCCATGGTGTCCTTCATGAAGAGTTGGCGAGCTATCGCCATCACCCTGAAAAAGTTACAAATTCCTGCCCCAACCGAAAGAGGGCACTGCGTCAGTGGCACAGCCACACCCTCAGTCATTTATGCACACCATAGCCTTGTGCTGCATCTGAAAGAAGGAAGGAAAGACTTTCATCGAGTTCATATTTGGGGTCAAAGGAACAGAAGATCAATCGCTTTGCTTTCTGTAATTTTCTTCTTTCCTGGAGAATTCTGAACAGAAACATATTGATCACACAATGTGAAGCTTAAAGCACAATTTTTTTTGTTTTATTAATAAGCTACTTTCTTCATTATTCAATACCAGCAAATACCACCTGTCGCTTTGCTGATGGGAACACTGAGAGGGAGGGGGGGAGAGGGAAGGGAAGGCAGACGTGTGGAGTGGAGCATCAATTACATTCACACTGTCTCATTAAAATGATTCTGCATAGAATAACAGTGAAGATGAAAACAAAATAACGTCTGAAATCCATTTTCTACCGCTCATACCACGAACACTGTCCAGATGGAGAGATAGATGGATGTGGGGTATGGGAGTTGTCAGAGAGAATATGTGATGCTTTTTTAATAACACACACACGTGTTTAGCTGATGTCGGGAATTTTTCGGGAATCAGCAGGTTGGAGTCGGTGTGATTCCTGACTGCAGTCCGCACTGTGTGCGACCCAGAAACCTTGAGTAGCTTTCACTGAAGAACAACGTTACATTTATGTAGACATTTCAGGGAGATGTTCACAAACATTAATCTTTACAAACAGCTGCGTGTGATGGGTGGAAAAAAAATTGGCTCGGTAATTTAGAAAATAATGTTAACATGGTAAACGGCTCAGAAATCGGAGTTATCAAATATATTTTGCTTTGAAACTCACAAAGAGAAACATGTAACCTTTATAAAGCAAATCCGATGAGCAAATGCTGTAGAAACGGGCATGAGGACAAAGGAAAACCTGAAACAAACTCCATAAGATACATGATGAACTTTGCCACCACGGCACCCGTAAAGGGGCTGTCACACCTTGACGTTTTCGCCAGAATATGGCAAGGTCTCAAATTGTATGTAAAATGCTGGCGTACGCTGAACTATTGATGTTTTTTTAAAGTTTTGGGCGTATAATAACGTGTTGGACGTCTGCATAACGTATTAGTAACGTACACAGAACGTTTTAATCACATATAGATAACTTATACCAACGATTGCTTCGCGTGTTGTCGGCGTGTGTCAACGATCGCGTAATGTGCCTACAACACGTTACTCATAGGTTAGAAATACGTTTTGGGTATGCTAACCATTACCTCTACGTGTTTCGACTTATGAGGAATACAGGTGACGTGTGTCAACGATCGCATAACGTGCCTACAACTTATGCCAGCGTATGCGGAATGTGTGAGTCATACGCCGGCATACGTCGGAAAATTTGTCTAACACCTCGGCATACGACGACGTATGCCAGCGTGCTCTTAACGTATACAAACTTACCCATAGCATATTCGACGTGTGCCAGCGTTTTAGCCAAATTTTGCATATGTCAGGCATACGCTGGCTAAATCGTCAAGGTGTGATGGCCTTAAGGCCCGGTCACACCTTGACGTTTTAGCCAGCGATGGCAACGTATTAAAATGTATGTAAAACGCTGGCTTACGTTGAACTTTTGATGTTTTTTTTTAAAGATTCGGACGTATTCATTGCGACTTGGTCTTATGTATAACGCATTGGTAACGGACACAGAATGTTTCGTTGTGTTATAGATAACTTATACCAACGAATGCTGAACCTGTTGTCGGCCTACACAACCGATGCCCAACGATAGTCTAACTTAGGCATAGCGCGTTGCACGCATCGCCGACGATGTCGTGACGTAGCCTATTAAAAGGCTGACACACAACGATTCGAATCATAACTGCCGTAGAAATGGAAGTGTCAACATCGCGGTCACACCTTGGCGATCTTGCCAGCGTATGCCGACCTAAGAAAAATGTGTCTAAAACGTTGGGGCACGTCAAATACGGTATGAGTAAGTTTGGTATACGTGAGTACAACGCTAAAGTACGCTATCATACGTCGTAGTAAGTAAAGTACGTCAAGAAATTTTAAACATGTTCAAAATTTTACGACGTACTCGGCGTATGACACACGTTCCGCATGCGATGGGGATAAGTTTTACACACGATATGTGGACGCTTACACACGTCCACAAACGCTACTTATAAGCTACTCATAAGTCGAAACACGTCGCGGTAATGTCTTTTTTACGCGAAACTTATTTCTAACTTATGTTTGACGTGCTTTGAACCAAATCTTTACGTAGTCCCAACACACATCGACGTATGTAGACGTATTCCAATGACGTCTTCCGGTCGACAAAAAAAAACAAATTAACGTGTTTCTAGCTTACAACTGCCATATAAAGGCGTGTTCCCAGCGGTTTTGGGAATTGGTATATAAAAATGCTGCTCATAAAAGGGGAACCCAACAGTGTTTTCGAGTCCTTTTTGAGTCGATGTCCATGTCAGCAGTAACAGTATCAGTATCAGTATTAGTATTAGTATTAGTAGTAGTTTGTTCATGTTGGCAGTAGTAGGTGAGTGTGAGGGGGAGGGTGTGGGTTATGATGGATCGTCCTTGCGTTTAACGATTTAACGATTTAAATGATAAACTCAACGATTTAAATGGCTGCATCTCCACTATTGAAAGTAGACGCTTGCGCTCAACAATTGGATTTTTTTTACACTCAACGACTTTTAAATGGTACCACTCAGCTAGTTTCATTGTTTAAAATGAACGATTTAAATTGCTGTCACTCGCCTTTGTTTTTTGACGCTGGGGTTTGGAAATTTGAAGCGTTTCTTCTGAACGTGTTAAAACGCGCAAACTCGACTATTTTAAATAGACGTTGCCGATGCACAATTGGAATCATAGCCAAGCTAGACATCGAAGTGTGAACATCCTCATCATGCCCAAGAAAACTTTGAAGAATGCTGCAAATAAGTGTCCTGACCGTGGCCGTGGATGCTGACGCAAGGACGATCCATTATACCGACGTCTTTCAGCCTATGCGTAACTTAAAAGTAACGTCTGTCGATGTGTGGCAACGATCGCGTAACGTGCCAACAACACGTTAATCATAGGTTAGAAATAAGTTTCGGGTACGCTAAACATTACCTCGGCATGTCTCAACTTATGATTAACTTACAAGTAGCATGTGTTGACGTCTGTCAACGATCGCAAACCGTGCATACAACTTGTGGCCAGCGTAGCGGAACGTGTGAGTCATACGCCGGCATACGTCGTGAAATTTCAAGCATGAAAAAATTTGAGGACAACCAAAAAGTACAACGTTTAAAGCCAACGTACAACGACGTATGGCAGTGTTTTTCAGCGTGCTCTCAATGTTATCAAAACTTACCCATAACGTATTCAACGTGTGCCAGCGTTTTAGAAAAAAAATTCAAAAATCGGCATACGTTGGCTTAAACGTCAAGGTGTGACCGGGCCTTTAACAGGCATGGCATGTCGACACACCCACGGAGAGTCCCGACAGATCCGAATCTACCCATATGTACGACATCCATGTGTACTGTACACGTACCTTGACCTTGTAGTAACTCTCGATTGGACATCCCGATCAGGACACAAGCTGCACTGTACAGCTTGATAAGTGGCTTAAGCACTCAAGCAAGCATTCCAATGGAATGCTTGGCTTGGCAAGGGATTACAAATTGCCATCGATGCAGCTCTGTACTCGGAAACGCCCAAGCAATGTCCGAATTGGACAAATCAACACTTTTTGAGGAGTGGGAACTGCTGATGCTTTCAAATCTGGAGCCTCCATTTTGTAATTATGCTTAGTTTAAGAGATTTTCTTGGTTATTCATCTATCTATAATTCCAGCAATCTCTGTCTGTCTATGCGACCGCCGTTTCTCGACGACCGCTGGTCTGATCTGATTGAAACTTACCAGGAATATTGCCGGGGACCCACGGATGTGCCTTTTCAAGGTTTGATATTAATCGGATGAGCGGTTCCCAAGTTACAGCCATTTATTTATCTGTCAACCAATGACAAGGCACGGTGCTATGACGTCACAATTAATGTTTATTTCTTTCTTTATTTTTGCACGAATGACGTCACAATTCTTCTTCTTCTTCGTTTGGTATGACGTCACAATCGACGCTGGGGACCTGAGTATTTGCTTTTTCAAGGTTTGATATTAATGCCTGTGTGTCTGTATGCGACCGCCGTTTCTCGATGACCACCGGTCCGATGTGATTGAAACTTGCCAGGAATATTTCTGGGGACCCGCGGATGTGCCTTTTCAAGGTTTGATATTAATCGGACAAGCGGTTCCCAAGTTACGGCCATTTATTTACCAAACTAATGACAAGACACGGTGCTATGACGTCATGAATGACGTCACAATTAATGTTTATTTCATTTTAAATTAAACGAAACAAACTTTATATTCCTCATCACATGCTCATGGCAAACGGGGATCACAACAATTTAAAGGACACACAAGGAAGATTAAACACGGGATTTTAAAGATTACTCCTGGAATCTTTCATTTATACAAAAAAGTGCTGTTAGAGAAGACAGCCGGCTAAAGAGGAATGATGATGGCAAAGAGGAGGGCGAGAGAGAGGGGCGACAGAGGAGGGGGAAAAAGAAAAGGGCGAGAGAGTGACGGCAGATGTGCCTTTTCAATGTTTGATATTAATTGGACAAGCGGTTCCCAAGTTACGGCCATTTTGTTGCTTTTTTCAGTGTTGGAAAGGTAGACATTTGTGAATACATTAACAGAGGGGCGAGAGAGGAGAGGCGAGATGGGGGGGGGAGAGGCGGGCATCACAATTCAAGAGAGGACGGGGGAGAGGGGGCAAGGGAGAGAGAGAGGCGTCACAATTCTTCTTCTTCTTCGTTTGATATGACGTCACAATTGACGCTGGGGACCTGAATATGTTTCCCAAGTTATGGCCATTTATGATACGGTTGGTATGATCTAATTGAAACAATGCCCCAATCCAGTCGTTTACGAGAGCGAAGGAACGAGGCTGCACATACTGGCACGCACCTATGGGCCCGCATCTACAGGCCCGCACTTGTATGTGCAAATAAAATAAAGCCACAAATTCTGGTGTCTCCAGGCGTTTGTAAGCACTGCAATATACCCAGCGATTCGTTGCTGCAATGAACAACCATTTTTTTTTTTTTTTTTTTTTTTTTGTATACCTTGGTCGAGGCTCATATGAGAGCTAACACACAACTCACAGCAAGGAGGCATGAGACAAGAGGGGCGGGAGTGGAAGGGACAAAACAGTGGGGAACAGACACATTAGGTGAACTCTGGAAGGGAGAGGGATGGGGATGGGACGGGGAACATGGCGAAGAGAAGATGGACATTTCAGGGACTTTCAGGAAGGAAAGCAGGAGAAATGAAGGAAGTGGGCTTGGGTGGATTATCGGGGGTAGAAAAGATCGAGGATTTGGATGGGGGAAGATAAGAGGTGGTGGTGAACAGCTGTTTTGAAAGCCTGCAGGGAAGAATGGGAAAGAATAGAGTGAGGAAGTTTATTCCAAAGGCGGGAAAAAAGAGGAATGAAAGAGTGAAGATGAGCAGTGATTCGTGATTTTGGTAGTTTTACCAGAAGGGGGTTGTTGGCGGACCTTGAGCGCCCTGTGGAAATGTGGTGGGGACAAATCGCAGAGAGAGCAGGGGGGCAAGGCTGGAGAGGAGTCGGTAGAAGACAGAAAGACCACCGACCAACCTGCGGTGATTGAGTGAGAGGCCCAAAGACTCAGCTTCATTGCGGGAGATGCCGATGATCTTAAATGCCCTGGTTTCGACAGCGTGAAGCCGAGAAAGGTGGGAGGCAGGAGCACCAGCCCAGAGGGGAGAGCAGTACTCCATCAGGCTACGGACAAAAGCTTTGTAAGTGGTCAGGAGCTCAAGAGGGCCGAGGAAGGACGTAGCACGACGGAGGATTCCCAGTCGGCGACTGGCTTTTGAGGCGAGGTTGGAAATGTGACTTTCCCAGGAAAGGTCATGGCAGATAGTGAGACCTAGAAGCTTGAAAGAAAAGACTTCTTCCAGAGGATTGTTGAGAAAGTGGATGGGGGGGTTTTGTAAAGGGTCCTTTCGAAGAGACATAGTGAGAGTGTGAGATTTGTCTGGATTGAAAGACATGTTCCACGTGTTGGACCAGTTTGTGATTTTATCCAGATCTGCAGTGAGCGAAGAAGCTGCTGCTTGCCGGTCTGAGGGATGACAGATGGTACGGCAGAGGGTGGAGTCATCGGCAAAGAGAAATAGAGGATTTTCCAGAGAGTCCGAGAGATCATTGATGAAAACCAGAAAAAGAACAGGGCCCAGAACGCTACCTTGAGGAACTCCAGCCTGCACAGGAAGAGGGGATGAAAGAACTCCATTTAGGGCCACACGTTGACTGCGACAGGAGAGGAAGTCTGCGAGCCATGAGTGGAGATGGCCTTGAATACCATGGGAAGAGAGTTTGGTGAGTAGGGCAGGGTGCCAGACTGTGTCAAAAGCACGTGATATGTCCAGGGATACGGCTCGGATTTCCTGTCTGGCATTGAGGACCTCCATCCATTGATGGGAGAGCAGAAGCAGCATATCCAGGGTAGAGTGACCTGGTCTGAAACCAAATTGATGATTGGAAATCAAGCCATTGGAGAAGAGGAAGGATTTCATATCTGAGGCGATGATGGATTCCATCACCTTGCTGATGATTGGGAGAAGGCTGATTGGTCTGTAGTTACAGGGATCTGTTTTTGCACCTTTTTTATGCAGGGCAGTGATGTTAGCTGATTTCCAAGCAGATGGCAGATGACCTTGGGCAAATGAGAGGGTGAATAGAACAGAGAGAGGGTGAGCAAGAGCAGAAGAGCAGGCTTTGAGGACACGTGGGCTGATGCCGTCTGGACCGGTTGCAGAATCTGACTCGAGGTTTGAGAGCAAGCTCTCCACCTTGTCAGGAGAAAAGGATACAGAGTCCAGGGACAGTTGGGTGCGACTGGGTAAAGTGAATAGAGATAGTGATGGGTTTAGGACACAAGATTTAGCTGCAAACACCGAGTTTAGACATTCAGCTTTATCACGTGTGTAATCAGCAGTGCGGCCATTTGAGGTAAGGGAGGGGATGGAGGGGGAACATACACCAGAAACAGATTTGATTAAACGCCACCAGGATTTTGAGGAGGGAGAGAGGTTTGAGAGTTCAGACTTGAGATGAGAAAGATGTTGTTTTCTGGCTCTCCTGAGGGTAGATACACACTTGTTCCGAGCTTTGTGGAAAGAACTGAGATTGCCCTCAGTTGGGTTTGCTTTCCATGAGGAAAAGGCAAGTTGTTTCAGGACAACTGCCTCGCCACAAGCTTCAGTAAACCAAGGGCGGGAGGAAGGGTAGGACAACTGAACACGAGAGGGGATAAATCTGTGCATGAGGGAGAGCAAGTTTCTTTGAAAGAATTCCCAGGATGAGTTGATGTTTGAGAAAGTAGTGATAGGAGACCAGTCTGTCAGTTTGATGGCTGCTCGGAGACCCTGCCAGTCGGCTTGAGTGAAATGCCAGACTCGACGGCGGTGAGGTGGTTCTCTGATAACAGCCAGAGAGATGTCCACTTTGACAAGGACGTGGTCAGAAGAACCAATTGGAGTGAAGGAAGAGCAGCAGATATTGTCAGGGAAATTTGTCAAAATTAGATCCAGAAGAGATGGAGTACCATTGGTTGAGATCCGGTTCGGGAAGTTGACCGATTGAGTCAGTCCCAATGAGTCGCAGAAAGCTTTTGCTGAGGTGCCATGGCAGGTGAGAGAGGTACCCACACCTAGCCAACTGGCGTGATGACAATTGAAGTCACCACATAAGAGGAAGAGAGAGTTTGGATGAGAAGATAGAAGATGGTCCATGTTTTCGGATAGTGAGGTGTAGATGGAGTCTCCACTGTTTGGTGGACGGTACAGTACACATATAAACATGAGGTGGGAGTGGAGGGGAAGCCGAAGCCAGAGGTATTCCTGGGGGTGTGGGGGAGTGAGAGCAGAGCATGGAGAGTGAGGAATAGAGTCTTTGATGAAGAGAGCAACACCTCCACCAGGACGAGGCTCAGGTCTATCATACCGTAAGAGGGAGTAGCCAGGGAGAGATACTTGGGAGTCAGACACGTCTTGGGAGAGGAAAGTTTCTGTTAGGCAGATAATGTCTGGTTTGTCAGTGGCAACCTGTATGGAAAGATCTGAAAGGTTTGAGCGAAGGCCCCGGATATTTGAGGTCCACACTTTTAATGAAGAGGAAGGGGAGGAGGCTTTGGGTGCAGGAGGTGGAGGGGG
This sequence comes from Eptatretus burgeri, assembly GCF_056783735.1. NCBI lineage: Eukaryota > Metazoa > Chordata > Myxini > Myxiniformes > Myxinidae > Eptatretus > Eptatretus burgeri. The sequence continues at coordinate 8,570,309 of NC_140961.1, read as the reverse complement.
AGGGGGAGGGTAGGACAAGGGACGAGGGGGCAGGTAAGGAGGGTTGCTGAAGGAGTGTGGGGTATTGCAGAACAGCGAGGGGAGGGGGCCGAATGAGGAGGAGAAAAGGCTCTGTGGTGCTGGAGGAGAGGGGGGACAAGAGACAAGGAAGAAGGCAGTTGAGGATTTGAGGAGGTGGAGTGAAGAGATGGAGGTGAGAGGGCAGTGGAGGGAGGCAGGTTGGTGGATGAGAGGGGGGGCAACTTTGAGAAGGAAGAGTGAGGGGATGAAAGGTGGGAGAAAGGTGAGGGGGGGATTTTTGAGAGAGGTGAGAGGGAGGCTTGGAGGGAGAAGAGTGGGATGGTTGCTTTGAGAGTGAGAGTGAGGGGTGCGGGGGATGAGTTGGCACTGAATTTGGAAAAAAGAATGTTTGATGGAAAGCGAGCATCCATGGCAAACTGTGGTTTTTAAAAGTTTTAGGTCAGAGATGCGATTTAACACAATTCTTGATGGATGCAATGAAGGCGAATTCAGAGCATGGAGAGAAGAAGCGCTGTAATAGTTGGATTTTTTAGGCAAGGAATGAAGGAGAGGTCGAAATGAGAGCAGTCTGTTAAAATAGCAGAAGAGTAGTGCATTGTGAAACAGTAAAGAGTACCACATGTGTGAGAGAGGAAGATGAAGCATTATAAGATCGTTTTTGTAGTTAAAAATAATGTACGAGAGAGTTCAACAGATTAGGTCATGGAAGTGTAAAAAAAAAAAAAAAATCGAGGAAGAAGACGAGGAGGAAGTTAAGAGGAAGAAGAAGAAGCAGAATCGGGAGAAGGTGAGCGTGTTGTTGTTGTTGGGTATATATATATATATATATATATATATATATATATATATATATATATATATATATATATATATATATATATATTTTTTGTTGTTAATATTAATATATGAGAGAGTTCAACAGATTAGGTCATGGAAGTGTAAAAAAAAAAAAAAAATCGAGGAAGAAGACGAGGAGGAAGTTAAGAGGAAGAAGAAGAAGCAGAATCGGGAGAAGGTGAGCGTGTTGTTGTTGTAGGGTTTTTTTTATTATTTTTTTTTGAGATAAGAAAGATATTAGTTGGGAGAATGGGGGATGTTTGGAAAGTGGGGAGGATCAAAATTGAAGGTAATGGGGAGGATAGAAATTGAAGGTAATGGGGAGAAAAAAAAACGATCGAACACCGAGTGGAACCGGTAGGCCTCAAGCCGAGGCCTAGGCCTCAAGCACAGGTAAGAACGTCGACAAAAATACTCACAAAATAGCACGATTTTTGAAACAAAACCGAACTAGCAACACACAGTAACATGTAGGTGAGAAAATTAAACAGTTAAAACGGGACAAATAACAACCGGAAACTTAGCTTTGAGAACGTCAGCAGGGAGCCCCAAAGGAGACCTCTCGCTGCTCTAAAACTGGAACCGGAAGTGATATGAGTGAGGTTATTAATATGAGTGAGGAAAATGAAGAAAAAACTAAATCGTTGCGGCCTGTTGCAAGTCAAGGCATCGTTGAGTAGGCCAAAAAACATGGCGGCTTCAGACACCAGCGACGTTACCCAGGAAACACCTTAAGACCCCAGACAGTGAGGTGGCCGTGGATCACCTGATGATGGATATAATTAAATAACGCCGTTAATTATCTTCAAAGGGGGTGTTTTATTTAACCCAAACATCCAATTTTCACTCTTACACTTCCGTGGAGCTTTCTTAGTTCGCATGCAAAGTTTCAGGATGCTCGGTTGTATGGTTTTGGAGTTATGGAGGTCACACACACACACACACACACACACACACACACATTTATGAGTATAGATAAGTCTGATCCGCATGTACATGCATAAACACAAAGGCACAAAATACGCACACATGCAAGCATGCCCCCACACATGTGAATGTCCCAAACACATGTGAATATATTTAGAATCACATATGATACAAAAACTCAAAAGTTTTCTTTATTTTCAAGTCTGGTGATTGAATTTGAATGTGAAATAAAATGATGACTTCACAGGAGAAAGCTCAATTTGTCGAATGGTTCATGGAGATGAAATCCGACACGCAAGTTCAGCGTAATTTCAACACAAGGTATGGAAGGAATCTGACATCACAGACTTGTTCTGTAAGCTCACCTTTTACTCGTGTTCTGTTTGCACGTTTTTGGAGTAGTGCATTTATAGCAATTTTGAATGTGCATTCATGAGCATTTGGAATTACGCGATTCAAGTTCGTGGGTAATGCTGTGATTTAATTTTCGCAATGAACATCATGAAAACGTGTTCGTTATAACAGCTGATGCTGGTTTGAAAGATTGCTTCCCTCGCCCTCAGTAACTTTCTGGAAACCCTCCATCTTAACTTCATGCTTTTGGTGAAGTGTTTACCATTTTTTGCGTGAATTTTGCTGATGTAATGTGTAGTTTTTGCAATCATGAATGGAAAGCATCCGTGGTGTAGTGAGGTTGGTAGTGTGAGCAAAAGACAGAAGAAGGCCATCACTATTGAAGTAAAAATGGATGTTTTCGGATGGTATGAAAGAGGTGATGGTACAGCTGGTATGAGGTGTGCGCTGGGCCTTGGCGAGTCCACGTTGCGAACAATAAGAAATAGTGCAGAAAAGAAAAAAGAATGTGCTAAATGTGGAACCTCATTTCGTGCGACCAAGACATCATGTGCCTGTCAGCATGCTTGTGATAATAGCAAAGGCCAGAAGCATTTTTAATGACTTGATAATGAAGGTGAAGTGAAGCCATTTAATGCTAATTCTGGGTGGTTTTCAAACTTCCGGAAGCATTACAACTACCACAACATCAAAATGACCGAGAGGATGCTGCTGCCGACACTCATGTCGCCGATAAATTTCCTGCATTTCTCGAGGCCATTATCGAGGAAGGTGGATATTCTCCAAAACAAATTTTCAACATTGATGAGACTGGTCTATTTTGGAAGAGGATGCCATGTGGGATGTATATTTCTTGTGAGGAGAAGAGCGCACCTGGGTGTAAAGCAGTGAAAGATCGCTTCACACAGTTTTTGGAAGGTGACGCTGAAGGCGATTGTAAATTGAAGCTGTTAATGGTTTACCATTCAGAAAATCCCAGGGCGATGAAGGGATATGTTAAAAAAATGTTTGCCTGTCTATTGGTGTTCAAATGCCAAGGGCTGGAGAACAAGCAATATATTTTGTGAATAATTTAGCTCCCAGCTTCTGACCGCGTTGAAGGAATATTGTGAGAATTTAGGTGTTAAAATTCTCATCCTCCTCAGTAATGCCCCAGCTCATCCATAACGAAAGCATTAAGGTTGTGTTTCTTCCACCCAACACATCTCTAATTCAACCCATGGATCAGGGAATGATTGCTGCATTCCAGGCGTATTATCTCCGAATAACATTTGCAAAACTGGTGAAATAAACTGAGAATAATCAGATGACTGTAAAGGAATTCTGGAAGGCCTATACAATAAGGATGCTCCATGTAATGTTGAGGAGTCTTGGAAGGAAGTTACCTATTCTTGCATGAACCGTGTATGGGGCAAAGTTTAAAATGGTGTATTAATTAAAAAAAAGAAAAGCAGATCAAGAAAGCTCAGACGACTTTGTTTTCCTTTTTTTCAAAAAAAAGGATGGGAAAGAACATCCAAAGGACGATGGCAGTGAGCCCTCGATATCTCGTGGTCAAAAAGCCAAACTGCATCTCGTACCCTCTCCAATTCAACATCCATCAACATCATTAACACCACCATCTTCACCAAGGTCATCTGACACAGATGATCCCCTTCCTCCATAACTCCTCCACCTCCTTCCCCGAAACACTTCCAGAAACAAGACCAGCAGCAACAGGTAACGCAGTGTTGACATCCCCTTTCTTGAATTTTTCAATTTCATTTGTTAGAATTTATGAGATGCAGCAGTACACTGGAGTGTTTTCACAATTTTTCATTGTTTATCTCTTAAACATGACAATTTAAAGAAAATAAACAACTATAATAGCAAAAATATGACAAAAAAATGAGGATTTATGCAGCACTCTCCCGAACCTCCACCGATTTACATGATTTCTTATGGGGAAAATGGTTTTAATTTACAAATTTTTTTATTTACACAAAACAAAAGCTTTGAATGCCTGCAATTTTTGTTCTAAATCAATACGCTGAAGTGGAAACGCATGTTTTTCTTGAAGTTGTGTGTATTGTAGCTTGAACTGTGCAAAACAATACGTTTTACAAAAATCCAATTCATGCAAAAACAGTCTAATTTGCCGAAAACAAGCGTTTCTCAGAACGAGAAAGCTTTGTCTGACTCCACTTTTTGTTCCAAATCAATATTCTGAAACAGAAACGTGTATTTTTTTTTGAAATAGTGTGTATTTTAGCTCGAACTATGCAAAACAATACACTTGATTGAAAAACCTTATTCACACTAAAATGCTCATATTTGCCTCAAGTGAGCGGTTTTCACAAAGCAAAAGATTTGCCTGATTCCAATTTTTATTCCAAATCAATAATGTGAAACAAAATCGTGTATTTTACTAGACATAATATGTATTTCAGCATGCACGACCCAAAACAATACATGGCATTGAAAAACCGTATTCATGCAAAAACGGTCTAATTTGCCTCAAACAAGCGTTTTTCACAAAACAAAAGCTTTGCCTGACTCCAATTTTTGTTCCAAATCACGAGTCATAAGCAGAAACACGTGTTTTTCTTGAAATAATGTGTATTTTAGGTTGAACAATGCAAAATAATACATTTAACTGAAAAACCTTATTCAATCAAAAGCTGTCTAATTTGCCGAAAGCAAGCGTTTTTCACAAAACAAAATCTTTGCCTGACTACAATTGTTGTTCAAAATCAAGATGCTGAAGTGGAAATGGATGTGATTCTTGAAATAGTGTGTATTTTAGATTCAACTTTGCAAAACAATACATTTTACAAAGAAAACTGAGAAATGCAAAAATTCTCAAATGAGCCTAAAATAGGCATTTGTCACAAAACAAAAGCATTGCCTGACTCAATTTTTGGTTCTAAATCACTATTCTCAAGTGGAAACGCGTGATTTTCTTGAAATCATGTGTATTTTAGCTTAAACTTTGCAAAACGATAAATTTCACAGAAAAAACTTGTAAACACAAACATGGTCAAATTAGCCTAAAACAAGTGTTTTTCGCAAAACAAAAGCATTGCCTGACTCAAGTTTTTGTTCTACATCACTATTCTGAAGTGAAAACGCATGATTTTCTTGAAATAGTGTAGAATTTAGCTACAGTAAATTCTAGAATTTAGTGTAGAATTTAAAAATAGTGTAGAATTCAACTTCGCAAAACGACACATTTAACAGAAAAAACTTTAAATGCAAAAATGGTCAAATTAGAATAAAACAAGCGTTCTTCACAAAACAAAAGCATTGTCTCAATTTTTGATTCGATTTGACTCATTGACTCAATTTTTATGCCTCCGCACCAAGGGTGCTGCAGGCATTATGTTTCCGGATTGTCGGTCCGTCCGGATTTTCGTTGATGCGATAACTCAAGAAGCAAATTGTAGAATTTCATCAAACTTGGTAAAAAGGTAAAGACAGGGCAATTAAGTGATTAGATTTTCGGCCAGCTGTGATAAAGGTCAAGGGTCAAGGTCAAACTCAGAAATTTTACTGTTTACGCCCTAACTAAAGAAATATTGGATAGAATTTCATCAAACTTGGCACAAAGGTAAAGTTAGACAGGTCAATTAACTGATTAGATTTTGGGCCAGATATGATAAAGGTCAAGGGTCAAATATGACAATACACAAGTGTTCGTGTGGGAGAGAGGAGGCATACCCATCGACTGCGCACAGTCAAATTACTCCAGTTTGTTCAAAATCACTGTTCGGAAGTGGAAACACGTGATTTTCTTGAAATAGTGTTGATTTTAGCTTCAACTTCGCAAAATGAAACATTGAACAGAAAAGACTTAAAAAGCAAAAATGCTCCAATTTGCCTAAAACAAGCGTTTTTCACAAAACAAAATCATTGTCTGACAACTTTTTGTTCTCACTCACCATTCTGAAGCGGAGACGCATGATTTTCTTGAAACAGTGGCTAATTTAGCTTCAACTTCGCAAAACGACACATTTCACAGAAAAAAAAAAACTTATAAACGCAAAAATGGTCAAATTCCCCTCATACAAGCATTTTTCACAAAACAAAAGTATTGCCTGACAACTTTTTGTTCTAAATCACTATGCTGCAGAGGAAATACGTGATGTTCTTGAAATGGTGTGTATTTTAGCCTCAACTTCGCAAAACAATATTTGACAGAAAAAACTTTTCAATGCAAAAATGCCCAAATTAGCCTAAAACAAGCATTATTCACAAAACAAAAGCATTGTCTGACTCAATTGTTAGTTCTGAATCACTATTCTGAAGCAGAAACACATTATTTTCTTGAAATAGTGTGTATTTTAGCTTCAACTTCGCAAAACAATACTTGTCACATGTCAAAATACATGTCACACGAAAAAAACACAAAAATGGTCAAATTATCCGAAAACAAGCATTTTTCACCAAACAAAAGCATTGTCTGACTCCATTTTTTTTCCCGAATCACTATTCTGAAGCGGAAATATGTGTTTTTCTTGAAATAGTGTGTATTTTAGCCTCAACTTCGCAAAACGATACATTTTACGGAAAAAAAAACATTTCAATGCAAAAATGGTCAAATTATCCTAACATCAGCGTTATTCACAAAACAAAAGCATTGTCTGACTCAATTTTTTGTTATAAATCACTATTCTGGAGCGGAAACCTGTGATTTTCTTGAAATAATGTGTATTTTAGCTTCAACTTCGCAAAACAATACATGTCAGCAAAAAAAAAGTGAGAAACACAAAAATGGTCAAATTAGCCTCATTACAAGCATTCATCACAAAACAAAAACGTTGTCTGACAACTTTTTGTTCTAAATCACTACTCTGCAGCGGAAACACGCGATTTTATTGAAATTGTGTGTATTTTAGCTTCAACTTTGCAAAACCATACATTTCACAGAAAAAAGTTATCCATGCAAAAATGGTCAAATTAGGTCAAAACAAAAGCATTGCTGACTCATTTGTCTGGTCCGACTCACCATTCTAAAGCGGAAATATGTGATTTTCTTAAAATAGTGTGTATTTTAGCCTCAACTTCGCAAAACTATACATTTCACAGAAAAAATCTTGCAAACACAAAAATGCTCAAATTACCCTAAAAGAAGCGTTATTCACAAAACATACGCATGGGCTGACTCGATTTTTTTTGTTCAAAATCACTATTCTGAAATGGAAACGCGTGATATTCTTGAAATAGTGTGTATTTTAGCTTCAAATTCGCAAAACGATAAATTTCACAGAAAAAAACGTAAAATGCAAAAATGGTCAAATTAGCCCAAAACAAGTGTTTTTCACAAAACAAAAGCATTGCCTGACTCAACTTTTTGTTCGAAATCACTATTATGAAGTGGAAATACGTGATTTCCTTGAAATAGTGTGCATTTTAGCTTCAACTTCGCAAAACCATACATTTCACAGAAAAAAACTTATCAATGCAAAAATGGTCAAATTCGGCTAAAACAAGTTTTTTCACAAAACAAAAGCATTGTCTGACTGAATTGTTTGTATTGAATCACTATTCTGAAGCGGAAATACATGATTTTCTTGAAATAGTGTGCATTTTAGCCTCAACTTCGCAAAACGATACATTTCACAGAACAAACTTTTCAATGCAAAAATGGTGAAATTAGTCCAAAATGAGCATTATTCACAAAACAAAAGCATTGTCTGACTCAATGTTTTCTTCCAAATCACTATTCTGAAGCGGAAAAGTGTGATTTTCTTGAAATAGTGTGTATTTTCGCTTCAACCTCGCAAAACTATACATCTCACAGGAAAAACTGAAAAACACAAAAATGGTCAAATTAACCTCGTACAAGCGTTCTTCACAAAACAAAAGCGTTGTCTGACTCAACTTTTTGTTCCAAATCACTATTCTGAAGCGGAAACACATGATTTTCTTGAAATAGTGTTATTTTTGCTTCAACTTCACCAAACCATATATTTCACAGAAAAAAACTTTTCAACGCAAAAATGGTCAAATTAGCCGAAAACAAGCATTATTCACAAAACAAAAGCATTGTCTGACTCAATTGTTTGTTCTGAATCACTACTCTGAAGTGGAAATACGTGTTTTTCTTGAAATAGTGTGTATTTTAGCCTCAACTTCACAAAACGATACATTTCACAGAAAAAACATTTCAATGCAAAAATGGTCAAATTAGCCAAACATAAGTGTTATTCACAAAACAAAAGCATTGTCTGACTCACTTTTTTGTTATAAATCACTATTCTGGAGCGGATACGTGTGATTTTCTTGAAATAATGTGCATTTTAGCTTCAACTTCGCAAAGCAATACATTTCACAGAAAAACCTTATCAATGCAAAAATGGTCTTATTTGCCGAAAACAAGCTTTTTTTCACAAAACAAAAGCATTGTCTGACTTAATTGTTTGTTCTGAATCACTGTTCTGAAGTGGAAATATGTGATTTTCTTGAAATAGTGTGTATTTTAGCCTCAACTTCACAAAACGATACATTTTACAGAACAAAATTTTCAACGCAAAAATGGTGAAATTAGCGAAAAAATAAGCGTTATTCACAAAACAAAAGCATTGCCTGACTCAAGGCTTTGTTGCAAATCACTATTCTGAAGCGGAAAAATGTGATTTTTCTTGAAATAGGGTGTATTTTAGCTTCAACTACGCAAAACTATACATGTCACAGAAAAAAACAGAAACACAAAATGGTCAAATTCGCTGAAAACAAGTGTTTTTCACGAAACAAAAGTGTTGTGACTCAACTTTTTGTTTGAAATCACTATTCTGAAGCGGAAATGCGTGGTTTTCTTGAAATATTATTTATTTTGGCTTCAACTTCGCAAAACTATACATTTCATAGAAAAAACTTAAAAACACAAAAATGGTCAAATTAGCCTCGTACAAGCGTCCTTCACGAAAAAAAAGCGTTGTCAGACTCAACTGTTTGTTCTAAATTACTATTCTGAAGCGGAAATACGTGATTTTCTTGAAATAGTGTGTATTTTAGCCTCAACTTCGCAAAACAACACATTTGACAGAAAAAAACATTTAAATGCAAAAATGGTGAAATTAGCCCAAAATAAGCGTTATTCACAAAACAAAAGCATTGCCTGACTCAATTTTTGTTATAAATCACTATTCTGGACCGGAAACGTGTGATTTTTCTTGAAAAAATGTGTATTTTAGCTTCAACTTCGCAAAACAATACACGTCACAGCAAAAAAAAAAGTTAGAAACACAAAAATGGTCAAATTCGCCACAACAAGCGTTCTTCACAGAACAAAAGCGTTGTCTGACTCAACTTTTTGTTCTAAATCACTACGCTGAAGTGGAAACACGTGATTTTTTTGAAATAGTGTGTATTTTATCTTCAACTTCGCAAAACCATATATTTCACAGAAAAAAACTTTTCAATGCAAAAATGGTCAAATTAGCCAAAAACAAGCGTTATTTACAAAACAAAAGCATTGTCTGACTCAATTTTTTGTTCTATATCAATGCTCTGAAGCGGAAATACGGGTTTTATTGAAATTGTGTGTATTTTAGCTTCAACTTCGCAAAACCATACATTTCACAGAAAAAAAAACTTATCAATGCAAAAATGGTCAAATTAGCCCAAAACAAGCATTTTTCACAAAACAAAAGCATTGTCTGACTCAACTGTTTGGTCTGAATCACCATTCCAAACCGGAAATAAGTGATTTTTTTGAAATAGTGTGTATTTTAGCCTCAACTTCGCAAAACGATACATTTCACAGAAAAATGCTCAAATTACCCTAAAATAAGCGTTATTCGCAAAACATAAGCATCGGCTGACTCGATTTTTTTTTTTGTTCTGAATCATTATTCTGAAACGGAAACGCGTGATTTTCTTGAAATAGTGTGTATTTTCGCCTCAACTTTGCAAAACGATACATTTCACAGAAAAAAACATACAAATGCAAAAATGGTCAAATTAGCCACAACAAGCGTTCTTCACAGAACAAAAGCGTTGTCTGACTCAACCTTTTGTTCTAAATCACTACGCTGAAGTGGAAACACGTGATTTTTTTGAAATAGTGTGTATTTTATCTTCAACTTCGCAAAACCATATATTTCACAGAAAAAAACTTTTCAATGCAAAAATGGTCAAATTAGGTCTAAACAAGCGTTATTTACAAAACAAAAGCATTGTCTGACTCAATTTTTTGTTCTATATCAATGCTCTGAAGCGGAAATGTGGGTTTTATTGAAATTGTGTGTATTTTAGCTTCAACTTCGCACAACCATACATTTCACAGAAAAAAACTTATCAATGCAAAAATGGTTAAATTAGCCCAAAACAAGCATTTTTCACAAAACAAAAGCATTGTCTGACTCAACTGTTTGGTCTGAATCACCATTCCAAACCGGAAATAAGTGATTTTTTTTGAAATATTGTGTATTTTAGCCTCAACTTCGCAAAATGATACATTTCACAGAAAAATGCTCAAATTACCCTAAAATAAGCGTTATTCGCAAAACATAAGCATCGGCTGACTCGAATTTTTTGTTCTGAATCATTATTCTGAAACTGAAACGCGTGATTTTCTTGAAATATTGTGTATTTTCGCCTCAACTTTGCAAAACGATACATTTCACACAAAAAACTTGTAAACGCAAAACTGCTCAAATTACCCTAAAATAAGCGTTATTTACAAAACATAAGTATCGGCTGACTCGATTTTCTTGTTCGAAATCGCTATTCTGAAGTGGAAACGCATGATTTTCTTGAGAAACTGTTTATTTTAGCTTCACCTTCACAAAACGATACATTTCACAGAAAAAAACATACAAATGCAAAAATGGTCAAATTAGCCCAAAACAAGCGTTTTTCACAAAACAAAAGCATTATCTGACTCTATTTTTTGTTCTCACTCACCATTCTGAAGTGGAAACTTGTGATTTTCTTGAAATAGTGTTTATTTCAGCTTCAACTTCGCAAAACGATACATTTCACAGAAAAAAACTTACAAACGCAGAAAGGGTCAAATTAGCCGAAAACAAATGTTTTTCACAAAACTAAAGTATTTCTGACTCAATGTTTTGTTCTAACTCACTATTCTGAAGTGGAAACGCGTGGTTTTCTTTAAATCGTGGATATTTTTGTTTCAACTTCGCAAAACAATACACTGCACAGAAAAAACTTACTCACGCAAAAATGGTCAAATTAGCCAAAAGTAAGCCTTGTTCACAAAACAAAAGCATTGTCTGACTCAATGTTTTGTTCTAAATCACTATTCTGAAGCGGAAAAGTGCTTTTCTTGAAATAGTGTGTATTTTAGCTTTGACTTCGCAAAACCATACATTTCACAGAAAAAACGTTTCAACGCAAAAATTGTCAAATTTGCTGAAAACAAGCGTTTTTCACATAAAAAAGCATTGTCTGACTCAAATTTTTGTTCTAAATCACTTTGCTGAAGCGGAAATGCGTGGTTTTCTTGAAATAGTATTTATTTTGGCTTCAACTTCGCAAAACTATATATTTCACAGAAAAAAACTTAAAAACACAAAATGGTCAAATTAGCCTCGTACAAGCATTCTTCACGAAACAAAAGCGTTGTCTGACTCAACTTTTTGTTCTAAATCACTATGCTGAAGCGGAAATACGTGATTTTATTGAAATAGTGTATTTCAGCTTCAACTTCACAAAACCCTATATTTCACAGAAAAAAACTTTTCAATGCAAAAATGGTCAAATTTGCCTAAAACAAGCGTTATTCACAAAACAAAGCATTGTCCTACTCAATTTTTTGTTCTGTATCACTGCTCTGAAGCAGAAACGTGTGATTTTCTTGAAATCGTGTGTAATTTAGCTTCAACTTCGCAAAACAATACATGTAACAGAAAAAAAGTTATATACACAAAAATGGTCAAATTAGCCGAAAACAAGCGTTTTTCACAAAACAAAAGCATTGCCTGACTCAATTTTTTGTTCTCACTCACGATTCTGAAGTGAAAACACGTGATTTTCTTGAAAGTGTTTATTTGATCTTCAACTTCGCAAAACTATACATTTTACAGCAAAAAACGTACGAATGCAAAAATGGTCAAATTAGCCGAAAGCAACGTTTTTCACACAACAAAAGCAATGTCTGATTCAAATTTTTGTTCGAAATCCCTATTCTGAGGTGGAAATGCGTGATTTTCTTGAAAGTGTTTATTTTATTATAAACTTCCCAAAACGATCCATTTCACAGAAAAAAACTTGTAAATGCAAAAATGGTCAAAATAGCCAAAAACAAGCGTTTTTCACCAAACAAAAGCATAGTCTGACCCAATTTTTTGTTCTCAATCACTATTCTGAAGTGGAAACGTGTGATTTTCTTGAAATAGTGTGTATTTTTGCTTCATCTTCACAAAACGATACGATTTCCAAAAAACAATTTATAAATGCAAAAATGGTCAAATTTGCGTAAAACAAGCCTTTTTCACAAAACAAAAGCACTGCCTTACTCAATTTTATGTTCAAAATCACTATTCTGAAGTGGAAACGCATGATTTTCTTGAAATACTGTGTAATTTTGCTTCAACTTCTCAAAACGATACATTTTACAAAAAAAACTTATGAACCTAAAAATGGTCAAATTTGCGTAAAACAAGCGCTTTTCAGAAAACAAAAGCTTTCTGACACCAATTTTTGTTCTGAAGGAGAAACGCGTGATTTTCTTGAAATAGTGTGTATTTTAACTTCAACTCCGCAAAACAATACATTTTACCAAAAAAAAAAAAAAACATTCACTCACAAATGGTCTAATTTGCCTCAAATAAGCGTTTTTCACCAAAGAAAAGCTTTCTCTGACAAATCACAGAAAAGGAAGACATTAGAGGTTTGCGTGGTGGAGGTGTTCAACCCACGTCTCTTGGGTTTGGATTTGTTAACTGCCAGCGAATGCAAAATGTTTGTGGCCCGGGGTGTCATGCAGGTGGGTTTCGAAGAGCTGCCACTTGGGCAGTGGTTTTCAAACTTTTTTTTAGTGGCGACCCAATTTCAGAACCTCTCTACATCGCGCGACCCAAAAGATTAAAAACCCAATTCATAATATACAAGATAAGATTTAATATGACACAAGAACATTTACCGTTTACTTTATTCACCATCGTCACGTTTTCATAGACGAGTAAACGGCGAATAGCCAACAGTTATCAAATAGTGCAGTTGAATGTTTCAGACGTTTAGTCCGAATGACATTTCGATAATATATCAGTGAGAAGGATGAGCTTGTTTTTCAGAAACCAACTTCTCTATTCGTGGAGAAGTAGATGACAATGCCAGGATCATATCATGCTTCATTTCTTGGCGATTTCTGAACTTTCTTTTAATCACCACCATGGTGGAGAACGACTGCTCACAAAAGTATGATGAAGGATATCACATGAGAACCTTTATGATGCGCCGTGACAGGGTCCGGTACGACAGCAGCATTTTGCACCAGAATGTCGACAATGAATTCATCCGCACAAGAGCCTGTGCTCCTGAATCCTGCTGGAGCTGTACAAGCTCTTCCTGTGCTGTATCATCTTCATCAGCAATCGAGTCCAGTGGAGCCAGGAAAGGGTCCCGAACCGCAGAAAAGGACGACACATCCAGCTCAGGGAAATAGTGCTCGAACTGTTCAATGAGCGACCGAAGGCGACGTGCTATCTCCCCAGAAAGACTGTCGAGCTCAGTATCATCGTACTGGCAGGTCGTAAGATGCTCCACCAGACAGGGGAAATGGCTGAAGAGCTTAACAGCTGCTTTGTCTGCCAGTAATTTTAGAGTCGCCAGAAATCCGCTCATTTTGTCGTGAAAAATCATGAAGTTGGCGTCTTTGCCTTGGAGGGAGCGGTTGAGGACATTGAGATGTTCAAAGATGTCAACGAGATAGCGCAGTTCTGACAGCCAAGAGTCCGACTCAAGCAACGCTACCCATGCCGTTTTCCCTTGTGTGCATAGGAACTCCTTCAGTTCATCTTTGAGCTCGTAAAGGCGCAGAAGAAGGTTTCCTCAAGGTAACCATCTGACTTGAGTGGAGAATAGTAAATTCTTATGGTCGGTGTCCATCTACTGGCAGAATAGCCTGAATAATCTAGTGTTGAGGGCACTCGATTTGATGTGATTCAACCATTTTTATGACTTCTGAGAGCACGCTCTGCAAGGTTTCTGGCAAGGTATGAGAGGCGAGTGCTTCTCGGTGAATCGTGCAGTGTACCATGGAGGTGTGAGGAGCCACCTCAAGCAATTTAGCCTTGAATCCAGAACGCACTCCTAACATTGCTGGCGCGCCGTCTGTTGTAGAACCGAGCAACTTTCCGAAGTCCAGATCATGGTCACGATAAAACTGCTCTACTTTCCCAAAAATGTCCTCGCCTTTGGTGGTGGCCTCCAATGGTTTGATGAGCAGAGGCTCATCGACAGAGTTATCAGCCTTGATGAAGCGGACCCAGACGATGAGTGGCGCATACGATACGATATCAGTGGACTCGTCCAACTGTATGGCGTTCCACGACGATGCCTTGATCTTCTGTACGACCTGAGCCATTACGTCCAGACTCGTATCTTCAATTCTGCGTTGGATGGTGTTGTCATAGAGGGGTATAACTGCCAGTTTCTTCGCCGCTTCCTCCCCAACCATCAGAGATACCATGTCCTTTGCACACGGCAGCACGAGTTCTTCCGCAATGGTGTGAGGCTTTTTAGTCTTGGCAACATGGAGCGACACTCGATACGAGGCCTCTAATGCCCGAGAATTGGTCTGATGGCATGTACCCTCTCTGTCAAGACACGTATTCTTGAGTGCAAGAAGTTTCCTCTCAACGAACGATCTCTCCTTATCCTGATAAGGCGCATGTTTTGTAGTCAAATGTCTCTGCAACTTATTTTGTTTCATAGACTCCGTAGAAAGCACTTCGAAACGAATCGCACACTGAGGCCTCCGTGCCCCACTTTTATCCACCACGTAGTAAAATCCAGGGTCCAGAAATTTATCCTGGTAAGAACGTTCTCGAGATTTGCTGGTGGCCGGTGCTGCCATCACAAATAAGGTCTCGAGTCGTACGTGGAGACGTGAATAGACGTTTATAATAGAGTCAGAGTTTGAGTCTGAGAGGCCGTGGATCAAACCACTAATTTCCCGCCAAAATGAACCGCCCTTCAGCGAGCCCGCATATCGGCTGGATCCCATTCCAAGCGTCATGTTGCACCGGTTCCCATACTTTGAATGAACCGTTTATATTGCATCCCGTAAAAGTGAACACCGATCGAAAATAGCCAATTTTTTTTCACTGCAAGCGGACGCCCGCGACCCCACGAAATTTGCTCGGCGACCCCACTTGGAGTCGTGCCCCCGGGTTTGAAAAACCAAGCACTCGGGGGTGTGAGCACGGAAGAGAAGGTGGAGCTGGAGGCTTCTGATCCAGTGTCCATTTCCCGGGTGCCGGGGCGATCGTCCCGGCACGATGGCGGGCTCACCCAACCTGGCGGGAATGGACACTGCGGTGTGGTCGAGCAGCTGGTGGGCAACTAATCTCAGGCTTGGTCGTGGGCTGTACCCTTGTAAATACTGACAGGTCTGTGGTGGCCGTCAGGGTAATTAATGTTTGCACAGAACTACACACTATAGGACGGGACACGAAGGTGGCAGAGTGTACCCCAGTTATTCATGCCGCAGAGGTGAGACGAGAACATCTGGCCGGATCGACCCCAGAGGAAATCTCTGGAATGTGATTGGAATTGGCCCGATCCCATTTGCGAGATGATAAATCAGTCGTGCAGATTTGGAGGAAGCCCAACGGGGGAGGCCTCGCGCAAACTGATTAACCAGCATTTTGGAATCTTCTCTTTGTCTCCGGAGGACATTGGACGTATGGGCCTGGTGAAACATCAGATCCACATCGGTGAGGCTTGGCCTATTCGTGAGCCTGCCCGGCAGCTCCCTTGGGGCAGAAGGGAGGAATCTGACGAGCTGGTAGAAAAGATTCTGAGTGCAGGTGTCATTGAGTCCTGGGAAAGTGCTTGGATGTCACCTGTTGTGTTGGTTGAAAAGAAAGATGGGACTACGTGTTTTTGCACAGACAATCGTCAGCTGAAAACTTGACACTCAAAGACTCCTGTCCTCTGCCTAGAATTGATGATAACCTCGATACCATTGCGGGCTCAAATTGGTTCTCAACTTTGGACCTCAAGAACGGGTATTAGCAGGTGGAGATGGACAAGACAGCGAATCGACTCGTCCACCTAATTTGCATAAAACAAAATGGCCCTCAAGTTATAATGAATTGCCCCCTTCTTTGAAACTCGCAGTCTCTGGTGACATTCTAACAATACAATTTCAAATATTTCACAAGTATTTATTGCAGTACATTTGCTTTCAAGTAAAAATGGTAGTAGTTCTTTCTATTTAAAAAAAAACATTTCTGTGTGGTATGCCTCATGTATGCACAAACACACAAGCTTTACAAACCGTTCATACATGTAGTTTCTTCCTGTTTTCTACATCCACACATTGTAGTGCAAGGCATGTCAGCTTTAGACACTTGCAATGGAAACTTCTGCACTGGTTACAACATGAACAGCAGACAAATTCCAGGCACGCATCTGGGACAGGACTATGTGACATTAACTTCGGCTGAAGCCCTGCAGTAGTCCGTTCCCAGCTCATTTCATTGGGCGAAGGAAGATTGGGCTCAGGACAATGGGCATTTCTCCAAATCAGTGCTTGGTAGTGTACTCTCATCGAATGAAACTGTAGAGCATCACTCGGTGGTGGTAGTGATTCTGGTTGTCCACACTGTGTAAACATATGGTGGCGAAAAATGTCAACTGAATCTGTGTAGGTTGCATTGTAGACCCTGCACATAAATGTTTCTGCTGATATTCTTGTCTCGTCTGTCTGTTCTCCTTCCCCGAGTCCACGGAGCAGTGGGGAATATCTTCCATGTTGACCGTTTGCTCTGATTTGATAAATATGATGTGTCGCAACCGGTGAGAGCATGAAAAAGCAGGAACGAAGTTGAAGTACACGGCCTCAATAGGTATATACTTCCGCTTTGTTGATGTACTAGACATCACCAGAGAGATGTACATTATATACGCGGGAAATGAGACGAGTAATGGGAGCATGTCCGTATCCTTTGCATGATCAACAACTGTGCTGGAATTACTTTCTATGGCATGCAAGACCATTCTTGTGTCGGCCTCTTCATGTCTTGCCCTTAGATAAGAAACATCAGTTGTCGCTTTTGATGAATGAACTTCAAGTTCATCTTCAAATCCTCCTGCTGCTATTATCTCCTTGTTGTGTGGAACTTTTGAGATGCGTTTCTCTCAAAGAAATCTGGCAAGATATGCCTTGTTTTCAGGAAGGGCCATTAAATTTTCCCAGTTTCTTGGTAAAGGGATGTCAGGACCTTCAACAATGTGTCTGATTGGCCATGCAGACTAACTCTGGAGTGCTCTTGTGTTGCACTTGACTGACTCATGTCTGTATCTGTCAAACACAACTTTTATTCTGTCATACGGGAATGCGATTTGTCGGACTGATCTTACAAATATGTCTGCTGAGTCACCAAATGGAACTGCCCCAGAAGGTTTTCCAACAGTCACAGCCAGTGCTTGTCCATTGATAATGAGTGCGGATGACTGATCGCCGATATCTATAGCCTCAGGACAGTTAATACCAGTAGTCAAAATTTCTGCCAACACTGACTTTTTCCCAGTACGAAGTGTGCCATTCATCTCACCTAATGACACAGGCACTGGTATTAGTTCATACTTCAGTATGGCAGGTAGGTCAACATCACAGCTTGCTTGATAGGCAGTGATCAAGCGCTGCAGAACATTTCTATCTGCTTTCACTGTTCTTTTCTTATCCTTGGCCACGTGATATAGGGTTGAGAATGTGGGTCCATTTTGTCTTGGCATCGGAGCACAGAAGAAGACAATTGGTTGGAACCAGCTTCAGTTACAACTAATCGGTCTTTGATGAATGTCTCAAGTCGCTGTTAACCCAGCTCTCTCGCATCAAGCAGTGAATTTTGAATTTTTTCTGTTGCAATGTTCTGCAGTGATGTCGTAGTTTCCTCATCACTGGCAGCAAATACTCCAAATCTTTGGCAAGTGCTGACCAATGCATCTTCAGCAACATTGTCCTGTCATTGTCAGGCAGCATTCCCTTCATTGTGCAGAATTTCACCACCACTAAAGTTGAACATTGCACGTGTTTCAACAGCTATCTCAGATCTGAGGTTGTATGACATTGCCCATTTGCTTAATGCTGATATTGTCTTTGTGATACCAACAATGCCTCCTGCTTCCTTGCCTGTACCATCGACCCATTCTTGTGCTTGGTTCGAGAGAGGTGAACGTAGCTCGGAGATGGCGTGAAAGATCAGGGCACGATGAAATGGCTTTCCTTTGACGCAGGAAGATGGTACGATTATCGTATTCGTGCTGAGGCGATTTTGGCTCTCGTGGTGAAGCAAGACGCTGGCCTTTGGCTCTTGGTCGGGTCGTGGCGAATGGACCCTGAGCTTACGAGAGGGTAGTAGTAAACACGGTATACATTGTATAGTTAATTGGTATTGAGAGAAAAGAACGCTTCAAAATTTCAGGGGAATTTTTTTTCTTTCTTTTCTGAGAAGACTCGATGCGTGCATGAAATGGCGATGATCGTACTAGATCGTGACCCACTGGAAGGAAGTGAACTGGGGGGAGTGTTGAGTGATAATGATAGGGTAGGAGCGTCCCCATCCCAAGCGTCAGTCCCTCCATCCCCCACAGTGGTGGAGGATGGGACGCAAAGAGCGGGTGCAATGTCCAACCAAGACTTGTTTCATTTTGTTAATGGAACAAATGAATAAACAAAGCGAACGATTGGAAAACAAAATGAATGAACAAAGGGATGAAATGATAGAACAAATTAAAACCAAATGATATAGAACAATTAAAAGAACACCAAAATTTTTTTTTGGAAAGGACGACGAAATTCATGAACAAACGAATGAAATGGGGGAAAAGTTGGAAGAAGAAATTGGGTCAACAAATAAAATAATGGACAAAGTAAATGAGGACATGGAAGGCTATCGCACCCGTGTAGATGCCATAATGCTATGGCAGGTGGAGGAATTGGGATTTTGTAAGCAGGGGTGGTGGTTTGGTTGAGTCGGTGCAAAAGTTCAAAACTTGTGTAACAGAACAAGAACTGGTGTTCGCTGATAAAGGCTTATGGGAGCCACATTTGATTGGGGAAGGGATGGATGAGATGTTGGAGGAGCAGCTGAACACTTGGGACGATATCTTCAATGGAGAGGTTTGAGAACTAAAAGTTTCTGTTCGTCTCAATGGTGACACATTGATGATTCTGTTGTGACCATGATGGGGCTGACTGACTCGGCAGAAGTTGGGTCGCACTTGCTGCACTTTGACATTGGGGATGTTCCTGAACAGGATCGAGCAGATTTGGCAGAGCCAATGTTTGAACCACTTGCAGGACATGTAGAGGAGGAGAGTTGCAGCGATGGGAGCTTCCTGTTGGTTGAGCGAGAGGCTCATCTTGAATTAGGCCAGAGTGAGACAAGTGCAGGCTTGGAAGAGAAACACGTCCGCATTTGCATCTTGGGCATCCACCAAGAACAAGGTGCCAACACCGTCTGTGTTTTGGGGGTAGATTTAGGAATTTCATGGGAAAGATAGGATTGTATAGAGCTGCTTGGTCCGTGGATATGTGGGAGATATCTCGATGTAAATGAAGTCGGGAAACTGTGATCTTAAGTGTTACTTGTCACCACATGGGGGGTGGTGCATTGTTAATTCGGAAGGGTTGAAGACTAATTTGTCCCAGTATGTGATTACCCCCTGTGACCTTTTCCTACATTTTAGCATTTACAAGCCAGCAATACCAACAGCAGCAGAAACTATGCTGGCGAGCAGGAAGAAACCACGCCTTCTTGTTTCATGCAAACAAGCAACGCCCTGAGGCTTATGATTGATCGGTGGATGTCAGAAGGTTCGGTGGTGACGTGAGTGAGGAGATGGCGGTTGCAAGAGAAGGGCATTACGGTTGCTTCTCCTCGACAGGACAAAGAAGGCTGCGTGATTCTCATGTTCGTGCTGTGTGAATTTGCTCATGTACTGGGGCAAGATGCAAGCCATTGACTGTTCCGCTGAGCCTTGGAGTGAGGAGCGAAGGAGAGCATGCCTCGTGGCCTGCTCAGAAATTGTCTCGTCGTGTGGGCCATCGATGTGAACAGACCGGGTGCAAGAGAGTAACGGACAGCACATTCACTCGGAAGAAGAAGCTACAGGGCAGTTCGTGAGCCCTGACGTCGAGTGCCATCTCCGAATTGCTTCGACATGGTTCGATCGTCAAGTCCTAAAAGATCACTCTTGGACCTGAAGCTAAGTGCTGGAAGAAAGGGAGGATTTTTCTTTTATTTATTCTTTTGCCCTTGTCCGTTTTTTTGACTGAGTGTGGAGGTGCCTCAAATAGGAAATTAGATTTAGTTTACCTCACTTTCTGTTTCTATTATCACTTGTATTATTACCATCGCCGAAGGAGAGGGTATTGCATTTGGGCCCGTTTGTTTGTCTGTCTGTCAGTTTGTTTGTCCGCACAGAGCTTTCGTGTTTTTCTCTGCAACCGCGAGTCGGATTGAGACGAAATTTTTACCATTGGTGCGAGTACTCACGTAGAATGTTTTCATGATAATTATGACATAATTATGACATAGGTCACGTGGTGTGGCAGCCACATTGGAAAAAAAAAACTGGAAAAACTTTCGACCTCTGTATCGCTGAAACCGCACCAAGGAAAAAACTTGAAACTTGGCTCCATAACAAGTACTCCTCATGGAGAATGAGTTTGATTTTTATGACGTCATAACTGCATATGTGGAATGCCACATCCAAGCAGTATGAAATTTTTTGAGGGTCATCTCGGGATAAAATGGTCCACAGAAAAAAAATCCATGACTTATCAGTCAAGTGATTCGGCAGCCATATTGTTAAAAAAAAAAAACGTTCAAAAATCTTCTTCTCTGAAGTGGCTGAACAAATCAAGGTGAAACTTTACACGTATGACAACTTGTCCATGAGAAGCAAAAGGTCAGAGAAGAGATGAAGGCTGTCTTTACATGGACATATTTCAATCATTTGATGCAGATTGGCTACATTCGTTTCCAAACTCTCAGCATACGGCATCTTGGGGCACCTCCTCTCATGGCGTGCTGACTTCCTCCACTCTCTCATATTCAGCACATGGCTCTCTCAAAGCGATCCCCTCACCTCTTTTCATTGTTGAGGCTGGAGTATCTAAGGGCAGTGTCTTGAACTCAATCTTATTCCTCATCTTCATCAACAATCTTTCCCATCCTGGAAAATCCTCTGTGCCTCTTTGCTAATGGCTCCACCCTCTGTCGGAGCATCACTCGTCCTTCAGATAGACAGCCTGAAGCTTCTTCCTTCTCTGCATACCATGATGTAATCAAGAGCTGATCCAACACTGGAAATATGTCTTTCAATTCTGACAAATCTCATTCTCACTCTGTTTCTCCAAATGGACTGTCAACACAAACAGGGTGGCCTCCAAAGCTAGCTGCTGACTGGGGATCCCCTGACGTGCCTTGTCTTTCTTTGGTAGATCATAATGTCTGGTAATTTAACACCTTCATCCGGAGCTTGATGGAGTACTGATCTCCCCTCTGGGCCGGCGACACTGTCTCACGCCTTCCAAATATTGAAGACTTGGAAAGGAAGGCCCTCAAAATCATTGGACTCTCCCACGATGAAGCTGACTCTCTGAGCCTTTTAATTTGGCTTTGTGGTCTCCTGTCTTGTACCACCGCCCTTCTAGTCTTGGCCTTAGATGTATGAACACTTGCCTTTAAACTGCCTAGTCTGGGTTCGGATCCCAACCCAGCTATGAACTGTCATCCTTCTATTTCACAGGCATGGTGATTCAGCGATGTGCGTGTGCCATCCCTCGGATGGACGCTAAACTGGTCGTCACATCTGCAAGCTTTAGTTAGGGGATGGGAAAGATCCCACGATGTCCTCTTCGAAGAGTTGGCGAGCTATCGCTGGTGCAATGAACAAATGACAGTCAGTCCAAACTACTGCTAGGAAGGCAATGGCAAACCACCGTACAACTCTTGCCAAGAAGCTGCTTCGGCAGCACCAAGGCTCTGTAAAAGAGCATGGAACATCAGAATCGGAAGTATTGGCTTTATCGCACAGTCATTTCAACTTTGATAATGCCGCCCCCTGGTGGACCACAGCATGAGCTAGCCATGATAATGGTCGTATATTGGACAGCACAGAGGGAGATCTTGTAACAGATGACTGAATGGTTCATGATATTAGTATGATGTTTTGTGCACTTTAATATGGTGCTTGGTGTGAAGTTCGGTTTATTATGGTTGGATCCATAGTCCACAATCTGAAACCTGTGAAAGCCATGATTAGAAGCCTATCTTCTCTGATATTCTTGGGATCGGTCACTTGCAAAACTGCAGTGTTTGGTCTCTCAAAATGTTTTAATGATATAATAATATTGCTTAATACTGTAGGAGCTTCTTTGTTAATGTGCGGAAACAATATTTGGTAATTCGTGTATAACCATAGCATGTGTTTTAAAATCCACCACATAAGAAACGGCTCATGCCTTACCCTCCTTAAGGGTCATGCTCAGGATGGAAAAGCCAAACAACTGAACCATCATTTATTAACTGGAAATACAGAGATCCTGAATGTATAGTATGTGAGCTCTTAAGCCGCTGTCACACCTTGACGTTTTAGCCAGCGTATGGCAACGTATCAAAATGTATGTAAAACGCTGGCATACGCTGAACTATTGATGTTTTTTTTCCAGTTTTGGGCGTATGCATAATGTATTAGTAATGCACACAGAACGTTTCGATAACATATAGATAACTTATACAAACGAATGCTTAGCGTGTTGTTGGCGTTCACAACCTATGCCCAACGATAGTCTAACATATGCATAGCGCGGCAGCGTATCGCCGACGATCACGTGGCCTTGCCTATTAAAAGGCTGCCGCTCGACGATTCAAATCATAACCGCACGAGACATTGAAGTGTCAAGCCGCTGTCACACCTTGACGTTTTAGCCAGCGTATGCCGACGTATGAAAAATTTGTCGAATACGTTATGGGTAAGTTTTGTATACGTTAAGAGCACGCTGGCATACGGCGTAGTACGCCGAGTACGTCGACAAATTTAAAGCATGCTGAAAAATTTTCGACGTATGCCAGCGTATGACGCACACGTTAAGCATACGCTGGCAAAAAGTTGTGGGTATGTTGTGCGATCGTTGACACACGTTGCTTGTAAGTTACTCATAAGTCGAAAAACGTCGAGATAATGTTTAGCGTACCCGAACTTATTTCTAACCTATGTGTAACGTATCTCCAATGCATATTGACGTATGTAGACGTATTTGACGTCTTCCGGACGACCACAGAACTTACTGAACGTGTTACTAACTTACAGCTACCGTATAATGGCGTATTGGCAGCGTTTCGGGGAATTGGTTTATAAAAATGGGTTCACACAGCAGGAACCTGTCAGTGTTCCAGACTCCATGGTTTTTTTTCTTCGGCTTGACGGTGATGTTGACACTTCGATTTCCAGTGTGGTTATCATTTACATCGTTAAGCGGAAGCCTATTAATTATATTATAACCGCACTAGAAATCGAAGTGTCAACATCACCGTCATGCTGAAAGAACAAAAAAACAAACCATGGAGTCTGGAACACTGATGCCAAACATTACCTCGACGTGTTTCGACTTATGAGTAACTTACAAGTAACGTGTGTTGACGTGTGTCAACGATCGCGTAACGTGCCTACAACACGTTACTCATAGGTTAGAAATAAGTTTCAGGTATGCTAAACATTACCTCGACGTGTTTCGACCTATGAGTAACGTCTGTCAACGATCGCGTAACGTGCCTACAACACGTTACTCATAGGTTATAAATAAGTTTCGGGTACGCTAAACATTACCTCGACGTGTTTCGACTTATGAGTAACTTACAAGTAACGTGTGTCAACGATTGCGTAACGTGCCTTCAACTTATGGCCAGCGAATGCGGAACGTGTGAGTCATACGCTGGCATACGTCGAAAATTTTTGAGCATGTTAAAATTTGTCGACGAGCTCGGCGTACTATGAAGTATTCCAGCGTGCTCTTAACGTATACAAATCTTACCCATAACGTATTCGACGTGTGCCAACATTTTAGACAAATTTTTCATACGCTGGCTTAGGCCAAATCACATTTGCTATATGGCGGCCGTACGCCCTCTGAATTGACAGAAACGTGAGGTGGCCTCAGGGTGGCCCTATGCCGTATGGCTATCTTTTACAGGCCGTAAGGTCACCGTGGAATTATAACGCGGAGTTATGACTTTTTTATTTCTACGTTCGCCGTAACAATTCGACAAGCCGAAAAAAAAAACTGGTAAAAAAAAAAAAAATTAACCCATTCATTACCATCCGTCTGGCCGCACATTCGCCTTAGGGCCCCGCTGCAGTCCCCTTGCGGGCACCTTGCGTCTGCTTTGGAAATTATATGGCTGCCGCAGGAACGCGCTAAGGCCACCGTGCGACATCAAATCAAAGACCGTACGGCAACCCCACGTTTTCGGTCTTCCCAATTTATAAATACGCCGTGCGGCTCCCCGAAAAATAAAAACATATGTGACTGCTACATTGTGTGACCGTGGAAATACTGCGGCCGCCATATAATTGCTGGTGGCCGTAGATGTTGGAGACCCCACGGCCGCCGTGGCAAATTTGACCTATGCCGAAATTGTCAAGGTGTGACAGCAGCTTTAAGAAGGCAAACAAGATGTTATTTCGATGCAAAGGAAAAAAAATAAAATACTTTCACACAAGACCCTTGAAAGGCTGTACTTTGGCTGAAAACATCACGTTTTTGTCTGCTGGCTACATCCACAGCTGTCATGGATTTTTCATTTCATGTTTCCAATGTTCCTTTG
>NC_140961.1:8515158-8537658 GCF_056783735.1 Eptatretus burgeri | reverse complement strand
GAACTCTTCATCATGTTCCTCAAACCATTCCCAAACAATGTGTGCAGTGTTGCAGGGCACATTATCCTGCTGAAAGAGGCCATTGCCATGAAGGGGTGTACCTGGTCTGCAACGATGTTTAGGTGGGTGACACGTGTCAAATTGACGTCCACATGAATGGCCGGACCCAGGTTTCCCAGCAGAACATTGCCCAGAGCATCACACTCCCTCCACCGGCTTGTCATCTTCCCACAGTGCATCCTGGTGACATCACTTCCCCAGGTAAATGGCGTACATGGCCATCCACGTGATCCAAAACAAAATGAGACTCCTCGGACCAGGCGACCTTCTTCCACTGCTCCAAGGTCTAGTTCTGATGCTCGCGTGCCCATTGTAGGCGCTTTCGACGGTTGACAGGGGTCATCATTGCCACTCTGACCGGTCTGCAGCTACGCAGCAGGGTGCGATACACTGTGGATTGTGACATATTCCTCCCGTGACCACCATTAAAATTTTCTGTGACTTGTGCCACAGTAGACCTTCTGTCGGTTCAGACCAGAAGGGAGAGCCTCCGTTGCCCTTGCGTATCGATGAGCTTTGGGCACCCAACACCCTGTCGCCGGTTTGTGGTTTGTCCCTCCTCGGACCGCTGACTGGGAGCACCCCACAAGCCTTGCTGTTTCAGAGATGCTCTGACACAGTTGCCTGGCCATAACAATTTGGCTCAGGTCTTTACTCCTGCCCACTTCTCTTGCATCCAACACATCAACTTCAAGAACTGACTGTTCACTTGCCTAATATATCCCACCCATTGACAGGTGCCATTGTAACAATAAAATCAATGTTATTCACTTCACCTGTCAGTGGTCATAATGTTTCGGCTCATCAATATATTATATATATACAGGCTGGGGCATTTATATCTGACGCTTTTAACACCCTTATAACTTTTTTGTTTCAAAACCAAATAAATTACATTTCTATACAACATAGGCATATTCTTCAAGTTTTAAAAATCAATTTTGATTCGACACTTTTTTAAAATTACATCAGACAAAGGAGCCCCTTTCAAATTTGTACATTCACGACAGCAGATCATCATATTGTTCATTACCGAAAGCAATGTCTCTTAATCAAAAGAGCGGATGTTTGACTTCAATTCATCGATTGATGGTGGATGTTCCTTATAAACTTTGCCTTTCAGAAATCTGGTGGAGTTAAATTTGCCAAATCAAAGTGTGCCTCATCTGTCATGATGACCTTGCTTGTGAAATTGGCATGCTCATTGGTTTTAACGTGCTCCATCATTAAAAACTTTCAAGTATTATCTGAAAAACAAAGGAAACGAATTTGTAAGGCCAAGACTGCTTCCAGCAAGAAATATTGCAAATGTGTCAGATATAAATGCCCCACTCTGCATATGTATATATAAACAGATGTTTGGTACTACAGAACTTCAATATGGATCCAAACAAACACGACATAATAGTGTCCGAAGCTTTTCGTGCTGCACTCTTCAGGGTAAGATCGCAGCAAGTGAAGGCGTGTGCTTATATACGCAAGTCTCTATAATGTAGACACTGATACATTATAGACCAGTACAATGCAGATATGTTCAGGATATTGAGCCGAGGTCGGAGCTCGTTTCATTTACGTACGCTGGAAGCAACCTTCATCCTTACCACCGATCCAATATAATGTCACCAAAAGGAATTTGTACGATCTCTGTGTCTCTTTCAGCATGGAAAGATCAAGGGAAGAACAGTAACAAATGGTGAATGGACCTCAGGGGAAACCCATCACCCATCCCCCCCCTCTCTCCAGGATGCAGGTACAAACGTCAATCATCAATGGGAGCGCGAGGTGAAGATGATGGTCCGACCAATGGGCGTTCGGATTAACCGTGATGTCATTACGGTTGAACCAATCAGTGTCTACCTTATAGAGACTTGGGTATATAAGTACACGCCTTCACTTCCATTTTTAACTTGCTGTGATCTTACCCTGAAGAGTGCAGCATGAAAAGCTTCGGTCACTATTATGTCGTGTTTGTTTGTATTCATATTGAAGTGTATATATATATATATATATGTATACACACACACACTTTCTCTCTCGAGGGCTGTACCAAAAGTCAAAGGCATCAGCGGATTCTACATGTTTGTGCCAAATACAGTCGAACATTATCTATTAGTGACTTCTATCCATCTTTCCACTCCAACGTAAACACAGGCTCGGTTCATGCACACTACTGGTATTCCCATAATCCACTGTGACAAAATGGCTGTCAATGGCATATCGTTTCGTCAACGTGCAGTGATTGAATCCCTCGTGAAGGATTGACATTGGAGAAAATCTCAGACTCTCAAGAAACTGAAACGTGTACTTCGGGAAAAGCACCAGATGACAATGCTTGACCTCACAGTGTGCGTCTGACATTGGAGGAAATCTCAAAGAATGGCTGAGAAGTGCTTCCTCAATCACATATTGTGTGGACTTGGCCCCGAGTACGACAATCTGTTTGGGCCTTTCAAAGATCATATGAGAGGCCAGCACTATGAAAACGATGACGCAGTCCAGATAGCCATGCACAGCTGGTTGTGAAGTGTTGGAACGGACTTCTACTGCAGCGGGATTTTTCAGCTCGAGCAGCTCTGGAAGAAATGTGTGGCTCGTTCTTGAGATGTAGAAAATTAATGTGGTGTGTTCAGTTACTATTGACAATGTTAGTTTTCTTACATGTACCTTTGTTTTACTGTACAATAAACGTGCTCATGACTTTCGGTGCGGCCCTCGTATATACCACTTGAATGCCACAACATTGAAGTACCGATATGTTGATTGGATATTTTGGACAACGGAATTTTCTTTCCAATACAAAAACTATCTGGTGACGTTTCATCTCCAACTCATGAGAGCCAAATTGCATGAGTATTCACAAAGTGTGACTTGAAAAGTGCAGTGTGCAGCAGCATTGAATTAACAAAGTGGCTGTACACCGACTTGTCAATCAAAAGAACACTCACAGGTGAGGGACACATTTGGAGAGTGTAGGTGGAGGTTGATAAAGAGTGGGTGATGGGTGGAGGAAAAGGACTATTGAAGGTTAGTCATGTGGCTCGCAAAATCAAGATGAGAATCCATCATTTGTAAACGATGATGTCATAGACATAAAGGAACGAACCATAAATATCACAATAAAATCAACACCTGAGTTAAAAACACGGCAAAAGACCTTGTTAGGAAATGCAAACAACTTGGATATTCATAATGGTGTTGCAAATGCATGAGCTTCAAACCTGTGTTCACCCCTTTTGAACCCAGGAGTTATTTTTTCTGGAAAAAAAAGGATTACAAACAAAGTGTAAAAAAATCTCTAGAAAAAACACCAACTCCACCATCATAGTGCAAATTTCAGAGTCCATTTGGTGGTGGTAATCCTCTTGGCAGACAGCATTATTTTCGAATCAAGTACTTTGGATGGATAGGGTTTGATGGCTGGCCTCGATGAAGTGGGACAGGTCTGCAACAAAAGACAGAGTAGATTAACTTCATACGTTTTCTTTATCCCCTTCGAGCTTATGATTATCTTCATGGAAGACAAGGCATTTTTACCTGTCGCTTTGCTGATGCATTTGATCAAAAGACAGCATGTTGTATTTCACAAACATTCTGCTCGATTCACTCTATAATTTGCCCGAGATCATCATCCATCTGCTTGAAAGTCAGTTAACATAACCTTCATCAACCATCCTTGCTGCTTATATATGGCACGAGCAAAAATCACGTCTGCTTTGCTGCGAATCTCCGTATTGGATTTTTTTTTTTTTGGTTTGAACCTCTGCTTAAAATGAGTGAAATGAATCGTTTTGAAAATTTTGAATTATTCTTACTCAGATTTCAACATCACCATAATGCTTATTATCAAGTTGTTTGAACTTTCTTTAAGAAAATGATGATTTGTAATACTGGATACCACCGAGGGCACTACACGATACATATTTCCATAGAGAGAATTGGGATCTTCCAAACTTGAACCAGCTACCCCAGATATACAACGCTGACAGAAATCATACTTTGGGTACCCGAAGGCGACATGCAAAATTTGGTTGGATTTGGTTCAATAATGTTTTTTTTAGTTTTTGAAGCATATATAAATATATGAATGAAACAGTTGCAAACAGTAAAGAAGGAAAGTGAAAAGGCTGGTCTTTATTTAAACCTAAAATATATTAAAATCTTGCCAACTGAGAAGATCAACGTGTTCAGAAGGGGTGTGTTCCATTAGAAAGCACAAGCACTCCAACAAAATGGTTGAGAAGGAATAGCTGGCTGGTTTAGCAAGCAATAGCAAACTGTTTGGATTGGGAGTGGGGGGGGGGGTGGGGGTAAAGGCTGCAAGCAAGCTTTGGAAAGCAGTGCAGGATCAGCAATGGAGACATTTGATCATGAATGTCATCAGAAAACTGCCACGACTTGAGGCAACAAGATAACTGGTTATAATCCGATAGGTGTGTCGAACAGCGAGCGCTGGTCAATAGACCTCCCATGCGCAAATGCATCAAATTTATTTCGAATTTCCCTCTGGCGAGTATCGAAATGCTAACGAATCTTAGAAACATGGTTATGCATCAAATAAATGTCATAATTAATCCGTAAGGGTGTCGGTGGCAATATCACATATCACACATCACACTTGAAATCATGGCCAGGAAAAATCACA
Source organism: Eptatretus burgeri (assembly GCF_056783735.1). Lineage (NCBI taxonomy): Eukaryota > Metazoa > Chordata > Myxini > Myxiniformes > Myxinidae > Eptatretus > Eptatretus burgeri. The sequence goes on along the minus strand of NC_140961.1, from coordinate 8,532,956 downwards.
TATGAGGCCCCAAGATATGTTATAAACAATCGATATAATGTGTTGGCTTCAAAAATCAGGCAATGGGATTCATCGTTCAATGGGAAAGACTTGTGCAAGCAACTTTGTTCACTCAAGTTCATTGCCGCTTACCTCGAGGCCTAGCAAGTTGGGACAGCTCTGATCTGTTCGTCAGAGGAAGACGCAATTCGTGTATAGAATGCCTTAAGCATGTCACATTTCCTCCAAACTTCTTCCAGTTTAATTGCGACTGAATAAAAGTGTAACTGTACATTAGACAGAATTGAATGAATCGTTGGTGGTGATAATTTTTTTTACGTCTGGATGGTGTGCGACAGAAATGTCATGAACCTATCTATGGCATCCAAAAAACATCCCACATTAAACTCATGGCCTTACAACTAAATTTCAATAACTGCTGATCACCTTCAGACAACACCTGTTGCTTTGCAATGTGGAGAAATCTATAATTTCAGATTGGAAAAGTTCATTTCAACCTGTTTGATATGTCTGGATTCATTGATAAAACAGTGCAGTACAGTAAACCCTCAAACATCACGGGTTCTCATATCGCAGATTTCGATCAATTTCAGGCAACCTATTTTGTTCCGATTTCATTATCGCGGGATTTAATTTCGACCAATCATGGTTTTCGAGCGAATATGAGTGATCATTTGCGTCCGTCCCGTGCATGTACGATTACCTCCCATTACGAGCCGGGTGTCGTTTCGAGTGCACCGTTTTTAATGGGGCCCAAACGTACATCGATGGACCAAGTTAGTTGTGCCAAAAGGAAGAGAAAGTTTATGATGTTGGGCGAAAAGATGGAATTGTGAGATCGGTTGGCCCTAGGTGAAAATGTGGCATCTTTGGGACGCCATTACGGAGTCAATGATTGTAGATAGAACCTTCTCCATTGTTCATTCTCTTCCTCATTCCTAAACCTTCATTTTCCTTCAAATCTCATTCCCAAAACTTCATTTCCCAACTCTGTATTTGAACCTCATAACCAAACCCCAGTTTCTGACACCCGTACTCAAATCCTTGTTATCAAACACCCGTTCTCAAAACCTTATTTTCTGACACCCAGAATCAACCCCCCATTCTCAAACCATTATTTGCCGACACTCAGACTCAAGCCCCGTTCTCAAACCCATATTTTCTGAGGGTTACTGCAGCTCATGGATCTAATTGATGCGAAGGGATTTATGCCAGAGCAGATCTTTAACGCTGACGAGACGGGATTATTCTAAGAGGATGCGATGCCACTTTGTACCTTCCTCTCCAAGCAAGAACTATTGAGGTTCAAGGTAAGGTGGTTAACAGTCATCTTACCCTTCTCACATGTGCAAGTGTTGCCAGCGACTTCATCGTAAAGCTCATGCTGCTCTTCCTTTCCCATTCACCCATATACTCTTCCACGCTCACCTTTTCCCCACTCTCTTCCCACTCCAACATCATCATCATCATCATCATCATCCATCCATTGGGACCATACTCTGTGCAGAGCCTTGGTGCTGCCTCAGGAGTCTCCTTGGCTATTGGGCACAATCCTGGATGGGTCGCCACTCTGACACAGGATACCAGCAAGCTGGCACTCAATTTGCTGACATCGGAAGGATGACAGGCAGAGTCAACCCCACCTGATATCAATTCAACAGCCGAGTGGGATTTGAACTCAGGATCCTCAGATTCCAAGCACACCACCCTAACCATTAAGCCAACACCAAGCATATCATCATCATCATGATCCAAAGCTAAGTCTTGTGTTTTCCATTTACGGCAGAGCACAATGTGAGTATGTATGTAATGTTCTTACCCTCACCCACCTCGCTGTCTTGTGTTTTCCATTTACGGCAGAGCACAATGTGAGTATGTATGTAATGTTCTTACCCTCACCCACCTCGCTGTCTTGTGTTTTCCATTTACGGCAGAGCACAATGTGAGTATGTATGTAATGTTCTTACCCTCACCCACCTCGCTGTTTTGTATTAAATTAAAAAGTGTAAAGTGTTTTTTTTTTTTTAAACTTACATTATTCATTGAATTTACATGTTTATTTCAATGTTAAAATGCTTTATAGATTGACATGTTTATTTCAATTGTAATGTGGATATTTATAGCTGCTGTCGATCATCCTCAATATTTTCTTGAAGTCCAGGAACCGAACCCCCGGTTTCTACGATCGCAGTTTTAACTATTGCAGATATTTCCAGAAACGTAACCCCCGCAATATTGGAGGGTTAGATTGCAAACGGATGGTTGTTTTTCTGTGCTCTATCCATTTTACATGCTGAGCATCACGTGAGGAAGCAGCACATTCCATTTTAAAGTCTTTTGTACGACTTGGCTGAGGTTCAATCGTTCAAACCACTGACCTCCCAGACTCACAGTAGATGCTCTCAACATCACACCACAGATGACAAATGCAATGACAACTACTATGATGATGACTACCACTACATCATTGTCATTAATTTGAGAGAACTTTCTGCCTTCACATTGTGGAATGGACCACTCAGCATACCAGATCTCAAGCACAACACAATTCTGGTTGAGTTTAATGAAATGCATTTGTTGCGGTTTAATTAAAGTTTAATGCAAGTAGTTCTCCTGCAATAAAGGATGAGTTTGTACATGGATTACATGAAAGAAGGTGACCGGAAGCAAAATATATCTTAAGTCGTGCGGAAGAGGGAGGGGTGGAGGAACCTCAAAACAAAACACAAACACAGCATGGAAACAGCATCATGACAAGGCTCACCGAACAGGATGTGGCTCAGAGAAGCATGCAGCAATTGCAGCGAGATTTGGGCTGATGGACTTGGCAACGGGTGGCGTGGGACTTGTTACCACATGACTTCCTGGGGAATGCGGCAGGGGCTTCTGCGGCACTGCTGGCTTTGGTACGGGCTGTACGTGCTGGTGAATGCAACGAAAGGAGAGAAAATCAAATTATGTACATATACTCGTGAATTGTGTATCACAAACTGAAATATCTATTTGTATTTTTTAAAGTTAAACCAATCCCACAATTAGGTGATTACATTAAAATAATTATCAATGAAGCCATCAAGCCTTCTTGATAATTATCAGGAAGTGGAAGTTGATCCCTTATCCCTCCAAGTCTTCCTCTATTTTGTCCATTGACTTTGCTATTGGTGTGTTCCGCCACATCCTCGTCCTACTATTCTTATTGTTTTGTTATGTCCTGGTCTGTCCTGTGTTCTCGCTCCTCCATGAGCCTCGACTGTGGATCCAAAAGCAACCCCCACACTCCCATCCCCACCCCCATCCAAAAAGAATCACATAAGGCTTTTTTTGTGTACCTTGTCAAGGCTCGTATGAGAGCAAACATACAATGCACAGCAAGGGGGGCATGAGACAAGAGGCACGGGAGAGGGAAGGACAAAACAGTGGTAAACAGAGACATTAGGAGTTCTGTGGAAGGGAGAGGGATTGGGGGGGGGACATGGGGACATTACAGGGAATTAAAGGAGGTGGGCTTGGGTGGATTATCGGGGGTCGAAAAGATCGAGGATTTGGATGGGGGATGATAAGAGGTGGTGGTTAACAGCTGTTTTGAAGGCCTGGAGGGAAGAATGGGATTGAATAGAGTGTGGGAGCTTATTCCAAACGTGGGGAAACAGAGGAATGAAAGGGTGAAGGTGAGCAGTGATTCGTGATTTTGGTAGTTTTCCCAGAAGGGAGTTTTTGGCGGACCTTGAGCACCCTGTGGAAATGTGGTGGGGACAAATCGCAGAGAGAGCAGGGGAGGGGGGGGGGAGGCAAGACTGGAGAGGAGACGGTAGAAGACAGAAAGACCACCGACCAACCTGCAGTGAGAGTGAGAGGCCCAAAGACTCAGCCTCATTGCGGGAGATGCCAATGATCCGAAATGCCTTGGTTTCCACAGCGTGAAGCCGAGAAAGGTGAGAGGCAGGAGCACCAGCCCAGAGGGGAGAGCAGTACTCCATCAGGTTGCAGACGAAAGCTTTGTAAGTGATCAGAGCTCAGGTGGGCCGAGGAAGGACTTTGCACGACGGAGGATTCCCAGTCGGCGACAGGCTTTGGAGGCGAGTTTTAAAATGTGGCTTTCCCAGGAAAGGTCATGGCAGATAGTGAGACCGAGAAGCTTGAAAGAAAGGACTTCTTCCAGAGGATTGTTGAGAAAGTGAATGGGGGGATTTTTTATAAACGGTCCTTTCGGAGAGACATCGTGAGAGTGTGAGATTTGTTCGGAAGGAAATTTTACCCAGATCTGCAGTGAGCGAAGAAGCTGCTGCTTGCCGCTCTGAGGGATGACAGATGGTACGGCAGAGGGTGGAGTCGTCGGCAAAGAGAAATAGAGGATTTTCCAGAGAGTCGGAGAGATCATTGAGGAAAACCAGAAAAAGAACAGGGACCAGAACGCTACCTTGAGGAACTCCAGCCTGGACAGGAAGAGGGGATGGAAACTCCATTTATGGCCACACGTTGACTGCGACGGGAGAGAAAGTCTGCGAACCTTTTGTGGAGATGGCTTTGGATACCAGAGGAAGAGAGTTTGGTGAGCAGTCAGGGTGCCAGACCGTGTCAAAAGCATGTGATATGTCGAGGGATATGGCTCTGATTTCATGTCTGGCATTTAGTTCCTCCATCCATTGTTGGGAGAGCAGAAGCAGCATATCCAGGGTAGAGTGACCTGGTCTGAAACCAAATTGATGATCGGAAATCAAGCCATTGGAGAAGAGGAAGGATTTGATGTCTGAAGCGATGATGGATTCCATAACCTTCCTGCTGATTGGTCTGTCGTTGCAGGGATCTGTTTTTGTACATTTTTATGCAGGGCGGTAATGTTTGCTGATTTCCAAGCAGATGACTTTGAGGAAATGAGAGGGTGAATAAAACAGAGAGGGTGAGCAAGAGCAGAGGAGCAGGTTTTTAGGACACGTGGGCTGATGCTGTCTGGACAGGTTGCAGAATCTGAGTTAAGCTATGACAGCAAGCTGTCCACTTTGTCAGAAGAAAAGGACAAAGAGTCCAGGGACAGTTGGGTGCGACTCGGTCAGGTGGGTACAGAAAGCAATGGGTTTCCGACACAAGATTTAAATGCAAACACCGAATTTAGGCATTCAGGCTTTTCACGTGTGGTATCTGCAGTGTGGCCATTTTAGGTAAGGGAGGGGACGGAAAGGAAACATACACCCGAAACAGATTGATAAGATGCCACCAGGATTTTGAGGAGGAAGAGAGGTTTGAGAGTTCAGACTTGAGCTTAGAAAGACGTTGTTTTCTGGCTCTCCTGAGGCTAGATACACACTTCTTCCTAGCTTTATGGAAGAAACTGAGATTACCCTCAGTTGGGTTTGCATAACATGAGGCAAAGGCAAGTTGTTTCAAGACAACTGCTTCGCCACAAGTTTCAGTGAACCAAGGGCAGGAGGAAGTGTAGTACAAGTGAAGACAAGAGGGGATAAATCTGTGCATGAGAGAGAGCAAGTTTCTGTGAAAGAATTCCTAAGACGAGTTGATATTGGAGAAAGTGGTGATGGGAGACCAGTTTAGAAGTTTTCTGGCTGCTTGAAGACCCTGCCAGTCAGCCTGAGTGAAATACCAGACTCTACGGCGCTGAGGTGGTTCGCTAATAACAGCCAGAGAGATGTTTACTTTTGACAAGCACGTGGTCAGAAAAACCAATTGGAGCAAACAAAGAACAGCAGGTATTTTCAGGGAAATTGGTTGAAATCCTGTTGGGAAGTTGACCGATTGAGTCGGTCCCAATGAGTCGTAGAAGTCTTTTGCTGAAGTGCCATTGCCAATGAGAGAGGTACCCACACCCAGCCAACTGGCGTGATGACAATTTTAAGTCACCACATATGAGGAAGAGAGAGTTGGGATGAGATGATGGAAGTTGGTCCATGTTTTCAGATAGTGAGGTGTAAATGGAGTTATGCATATAGAATTCTATCTCTGGGATGGATATACAGTTCTCACAAGAGTTATTTGAATTTTTTTTTTTAATTCAGCTGAGTGTTATTGTTACATTTTTTTTCTCACCTTGTTCGAATGATTTTGATAACGATCCACTGGTGTGTGACATCAAATTGACTGATTCTGAAGCAGTTAATAAAACTACACATTCTGGTACTTTTAAAAAAGGCAATCAATCAGTTTGAAATCAATAGTTATGCATCAAATAAATTTTATTTCCTGAAGTTTCAGAGGTCTCTCTGATATATCCTTCAGGCCTGGAATTTCAGGGATTGGTCAAGTGATTGAAAAGAAAACCTCAATGTCCTTTTAGACTTACAAATTCAATCATGAAAGGAAGCTCCTCTTTCCTCATTCTATAATCAAGGGAGCTACAAACCAAATTATGAAATTCCGGAAGATCCATAATGTCTGACAATTTAATTGATTGACATGTCACCCACAACCCAACACATCATTCCATTATGATTTTATAAATAACTAGAAGTGCACTCGGGAGAGCGCATACCTCTGCCACACAATGCCTGATCCAGTAGAATATATCAGGGGCAAGAAATTTTCGAAATTGCGTAATTTAACCAGGACACACTGCGGATCTAGATACTGGAATTTTTAAAGTGATTCTTCACCATTGAGTGATCGGGCTAACACGATATATATCACGATATCTCAAAAAGTACTAGACGGATTTGGATGAAACTTGGTCGACAGTTTGGGCATGTGACGTGGACAAAATTATTCGATTTTGGTGAAAATCCAGATTCAGATACGAGAATATTTAGCTTATATGGAATTGGAATTCCAGACAAGGTTTTGCCGGCATGCACAGTCCGTCCGTCTGTCTGTCTGTCCCTTTGTCTGTCCGTCCGTCTCCTATTTCAACTGGTGGGCTGATCTGGCGGAAATTTGGCAGCAAGGTTCCGCTCCTGACTGGTAACTGGGATTGCAAAGCCCGTTCTGGTCACGTGACTTTAAGTTGGTCAACATAGCAGACTTAGTAAATTCTTTTAAAAAAATCTTCTTCTCCAGACCTACAAATTAGAATGCTCCCAAATTTAGGTGACATCAGGACAGGGGTGTGATGTTAAATTGCGGAGGTCATGCTGATCACATGACCGAAAGTGTGTCAAAATGACGGTTGCGTAAATTCCTTCAAAATTTTCTTCTCCAGACCCACCAATCAGAATGCTACAAAATTTGGTTTACAACATAAAGCCAGCATGGGGATGTTAAATCGTGGACGTCATGCCGATCACATGACCAAAAGTATGTCAAAATGGCTGACTTCATCAACTTTTGGGAAAATCGCATAAATTCCTTAAAAATCCTCTTCTCCAGACCCACCAGTCAGAATGCTAAAAATTTTGGTGACAACATTAGGACAGGGTCGCAATGTTAAATTGCAGAAGTCATGCCGATCACATGACCGGAAGTGTGATAAATGGTGGACTTAATCAATGTTTGGGAAAAAAATCACAATAAATTCCTTACAAAAATCTTCCTCTGCAGATACACCAATCAGAAGCCACCACATTTGGGTTACAACATAAAGCCAGTACCAAGATAAGCGACAAGTACAGTGTTCCGGTTTTTAGCTCCGGGGAGCTTATGGGATGATGCGTCGTCTGTCCGTCTGTCTGTCTGTCATATCCATCCGTCCATAAATATTTGCAACTTCTACAAGGAAATAAAACACAGGTGGAGGCCATTCAGCCCGTCATGCCTGCGTGAACACCATACTAATTTATCTACACAAGATCCAAGGAAGAAAATGCAAAAAATGTTTTTAATTAACGAAATAATTGCTTGTTTTTGTGTTTTTTAAATTTCAGTTTTTGTGTATTTTTTTTTTCTTCCTCTCAGGGGATGGGGCATGGGCTTGGTTAAAAACACACATTAACCACCCAACCCCCTTGACAAGACCCCCAACAACAGCACTCCGGACACATGCACACCATCACCCATGAATGCTCAAACGACTGAAAAGTCCTGTCAACATCCCCATACCGCTCTATCTCCATAACTTCCAGGTACCAATCTAATTCTAATTTAAATTTATCTACTTTTTCTGCTGCCACTACCTTTCCAGGAAGGCCATTCCATGCATTAACTACTTTCTGAGTAAAAGTCCCCTGCATTACTGCAGTCTTAACTCTCCTCTTCTTTACTCTCATGCGGTGGCCCCTGGCCCTATCACTGTCGACTCTGTTGAATATAATTCATCTGGACTTATTTTATCTCTACCTTTCATTATCTTAAACATCTCTCCTTCAGCCGCTCCTCACAGCTGAGTCAAGCTCGGCCTGGAATCGATCTCGTTGCCCTGCGCTGAACCCTCTCTGTGGTATCTATGTCCTTCCGGAACTGTGGTGACCAAAACTGCACACAATATTCTAAATGTGGCCGTCACTAAATTCCTGCACAATGTTAACGCCACCTCTTTTGATTGATGAATGATCCCCCTCACAATACAATCTAAAACCCTATTTGCGAAAGCAAGAGCTGCCGAGCACTGTGCTGCCCCCTTACCTCCCATATCGATAACCACCAGCAGATCCTTCTCCTGTGTGACACGCTCCAAAATTACCCTTTGCATCCTGTAATTTCTATTTTCATTGTTCTCTCCCATCCCCAAGACCTTACACTTGCTCAGGTTAAATTCCATCTGCCAGTCTTTTGCTCAATCCATACAAGTAGTAACACTTTCCTGAATCTGATCACCACCCCCTCTACTATCCACCTTACCTCCAAGCTTTGTGTCATCTGCAAATTTGGAAAGCTTACTCTTCACCCCATTATCCAAATCGTTGATTTAAATAATGAACAGTAATGATCCAAGTACTGATGCCTGAGGTACCCCGCTACTTACATCCTCCCACTCACAACCACTCTTTGCTTCCTATCACGAAGCCAGTTTGCAATCCAATCCACAAGCCCTCACCTTGGCTCACAACCTCCGATGTGCGACCTTTTCAAATGCCTTCTTAAGGGCTAGATATACTTTATCCACTGCCTTTCCATCAACCACCCAATCAGACACTGCTTCATAGAACTCTAAAAGATTTGTTCAACAGGAACTACCTTTGGTAAACCCATGCTGACTACCTTTAATTAGTTTGTATTTATTTAAATGGTTCCTCATCTGGTCCTTAATTAAAGTCTCCAACACCTTCCCCACAACTGAAGTCAAACTGACAGGTCTATAGTTTCCCAATTCTCGTCTGGATCCTTTCTTAAATAATGGTGTTACATTTGCTGCTCTCCAGTCCTCCGGTACCTGTCCTGGACTCCAGGGAACTTTTGAAAATATCCGTTAACATCTCGCTTACCTGCTCGGCTACCTCCATCAACACTCTCGGGAGTATATTATCTGGACCCGGAGCCTTATCTTCTCTTAGATAACCTCGCTGTTCCTTTACTTCCTCCACTCCAGCATGGATCTTCTGCAAAAGCCCTTCCTCACCTCCTCGATCAATACTCTCAGCTATTAACAATTCTCCTGACTGTTCTTGTGTAAAAGTTGAAGAAAAATACCTCTTTAATAAGCCTGCCATCTCACTTTCATCACGAACCACTCTCCCGGGTGCTATTCCTCAATGGACTCACACTGGTCCTGACCTATCTTTTCCCCTGATATACTTAAAGAAAGCCTTGCTACGATGTTTAATATTCTTAGCCATGTCCTTCTCGTACTCTCTTTTGGCTTGTCGAGTTATTTTCTCAACTTGTCTCTGTTTACTCCGGTAGTGATATAAATCTCCAGTCCTGTTATTTTTAAACCGAATAAATGCCTTCCGCTTCTCCTTCATAGCGTTCCTCATCTCACAGCTCAAGCACCTTGGTCTCTTTCTCCTTCTAGTTTTACACCTCATTGGAATGGACTTACTCTGCACTCTTCACATTTGGTCTTTAAAGGTTTCCCATTTCTCTGATGCTGATTGTCCTGTTGTTGGAGTCTCCCAATCTACATCACCCAACTCTCTCCTCATACCCTCAACGTTTGCCTTCCTGAAATCTAATAGCCTTACCCTACTATCCTGAACTCTAACGCTTAACAGAACCTTTGCACACACATTGTTATGGTCACTTGCTCCGAAATTCTCCCCGACCTCCATCTCCTCCACCATATTAGGATTGTTACTTAAAAGGAGGTCGAACACTGCACTCCCCCTCGTGGGTTTATCTACAAATTGGGTTAAAAAGCAATCCTGGACTAAAACTAGGAAAATCTCATCTGGTCTGCCCTTTCCCTGTTTCTCAACCCACTCTATCGCTGGCAAGTTAAAATCCTCCAAAATCGATAGTCTCCCCTTACTACATGCCCTTTTGAATTCTTCATGTTCTCCTCCTTCCTCCTCTTCCATCACACCTGGAGCCTTATGAAAGAATCATACCAGTATCTTTCTGTTTTTACAATATCTAATCTCTATCCACACAGAATCCTCAACCTTTATTCCTTCCTTGATGTCACTCATTTCTCTTGATGCAATTCTGTCCTTTACCCTGATTGCTGCTACGACTCTTATTCTCTCCTTCCAATCACACCGATACACCTTGTAGCCTTCTAATCGTGTCCTTCAGTTACTCTCCTCCTTAAACCATGTCTCACTCACTGCAACTATAATTGTACTCCTCGTTATCTACTTTGGCTTCAAGCTCTTCCCTCTTATAATTTAAACTTCTGGCATTGGCATATAATAGGTTTAAGTTTTCCCTCCCTGAAATTCTATTTTCTTGGCTGGCATTACTCATCATAATTACATCATCCGTTCCTTCCTTAATACCTTCTCCACCCTCCTCTGACCTAAAAAAAAGAAGCCTCAATTCCTTCCTCAATTCCAACTGCAAACCTTGCTGCTCCCTTTCTATTAAACATACGGACATCATTACGGAACACTCCCTTTGTCCCCTAAATGATTCCCACTGTTCCTTGAATGTAAAACCTTCCTCCCTACACCATTCTTCCAGCTACTGGTTGACGTCTATTGCGCTGCTCATAATTTCAATATTGTTTCCTAATCTTGGGAGGATCCCAGAAAACATGACCTCACAACCCTTTGCTTTCAGCCACTTACCCATTATCCTGTATATATTTTTTCAAAACCTCTGAGTAAACTTTCCCTCCATCATTCACACTTAGGAGTACCACAACCAACTTCTTCCTGCTATGACCTGATGCAATATCCCTAACTCCCATTCCTTCAAAACTGCACAGAATTCTATGTCCACGATCCTTCCTGCAGAATGAAGAATCGACATATTTAATAGTCTCATCACCTACAAAAACTGTCTCCCAGACCTCATGTCTACCAATTTATATTTCTGCACCTCCACCACTGCCCGAACCTGCGGCACCTCAACTGCCGGCACCCGCTGCACCTCCACCACTGCCTGCACCCTGCACTGGACATTCTTTAAAACGACACGTATGGTTCTGATGAAACTTTACCACAACCTTCATCATCATGTATGTAACAAAGTTTGTTCATGGCATTCAAAAAAATTGGGGTCAAAGGAGGTGTAAGGTGGGGTTGCTCGCAAAATATATATTTGCTTTCTTCTCCGAACCTGCACACACAATTCCAATAAAACTTGACTGCCATCTTCATGACCCAGGATGTACTAAAGTTTGTTCACGACATAAATAAAAAAACTAAAATAAAATCGGGATCTAAGAGGTTCTTCGGTGGGTGGGAAGGGGGGAGGGGGGAGGTTACCCCTCAAAATACGGACTTGCTTTCTTCTCCGAAGCAACACACACAATTTGGATGAAACTTTGCCACAACCTTCATCACCTGGGATGAACCAAAGTTGTTCACACTATCTTAAAAATAAAACAAAATCAAGGTCTGAGGGTCATTTCAGGGGGGTAAACCCCCAAACTAGGAATTTGCTATAACTTTGGTTCATTGGTACATTTTGCCGATTCCATCCCATGTCGACTTCCTTCTCAGTATCATTGTTCTACCAGGCGAGCGCCCAGGAGTATTGTCCCGATTTTTGAATTTTGTAACTGATTCTTCACCATTAAGAGATGGGGCCAAAAAACATATATAGTATGATATTTCAAAAGTTGTGGACGAGTTATGACAAAACTCAGTGGATGATTTGGGTACATGACAAGACTGAGCCAATTAGATTTTGGTTCAGGTCCGGATCCAGATCTGGCTTATCAGTGGGATACAAACATAAACTGTTCAGACTGGTGGAGGTATGAGCTTTACCTGGTGCCATTATAGTTAATGTATGCATGACTGGGGTATTTGTTGTGGTGTGTGTATGTTTGCTATTAAAATAAAGTTAGCACGGGGTGTTGTTGAGTTCGTACCAATCAAAAATCAATGAAATGTGCCATACTCTTGACAGAGTGCCAGTGTTGCTGGAGCAGTGGTACAGGTTATGCGAGGTGGTTTGGCGTTGCTTTCCCAGCATTCAGACAGGGCAGGAATAACTAATTTGTCAGGCATGCTGAGCGATAAATCGTAGACTCTTCTCAAAGGACACTGTGGGATCTGTAACGTTGTCCAATGAGCGGTGCTGGAAGACGAGCCTTTAAGCTTAACATACTTCACAGGGGATGGTGCACATATGGATGAATTTCCCAGCACACAAAACACCAAGGTGACAGTATATTACGGGGTCAGGATTCAAACCCAGGCGAGACAGCTTTGAGACGAGTGGGCATACCTCTCGGCCATCCTGTCAGTCCTTTCATACGCAACATCTTTTAAATGTTAATAAATAACATTTGTTGAATAAATTGTTGTTGGTGAATAAACATACTATTGAATAAATTATTTAATTGATGTGATGATTACATGATGAAAAAATACATCAGGTGTGTATGTGAATGTGTGTGTGTTGAGAATAGGAATCCATTATCCAAAAAGGAAGAGCTTTACCATGGCCTCCGGACTACTTGGACTGCTGCTCGGGAGAGATGGTCTCGCTGGTCGTGCTTGTTTCGCACGAACAGTCATTGGCGTTGAAGCCAAAGGTCGGTTTGGCCTTGGAGGACCTTTCCTGACCTCTCTGCAGGCTGGAGCGCAAATGGTAGTGGTAGACCGCCCTGTCTTTCTGACTTGCCCATTATGGGGCAAAGGGCCCTTTTGATGAAATGGTCTTGCCATTTCATGGTTCTCAATCTGATTAGGAAGGAAAATGTAACAACCGCTGAGACTCTACAAGCAGGCAGTATATGAACAACTGAATCATTTCATGATGCTGAATGGTAAACGATAAAAAGCTCACCAACTGGATGTCTTCATGGATCACAGTGGCAATGCGTGGACGTTTTCCTGGATTGTCAGACTTGTCCACTCGAGCGACTCTTCCCTTCTCTCGTGCACTTTCCCTAAACATAGCCAAGCAAAATTTCACATGCAAGAGGGTTCAAAAGGCAGCGAATATCTACAATGCGAATATTATTCACCTGACAATGAAAAGGTGAGGATAATGACATTCTGACCCCGAAGAAAAGTTCCTCATGACATCTGAATAATTTTTTTTATCAGATATCTACCACATCTCACGACAAAACAGCAGATTTTTGGAAGACGAGACCACATCAACAAACAGTGATCAGGAAGTATGTTCAAATTAACCTTTGATGGTACTTGTCAAATATCTGTGGTTACCTGAAAGCCTGCAGGACACGATTCTTGCGCTTTTGACACTGCTCCCACAAGGTCAGGCGCTTACGGTAGCAAATATACATGAGCAGTCCCAATGAGGGAAGCACAAGGAAAAAGGTAAGCAGCAAAGCAATTGTGAGCTCTCGTTCACCTGCGGGAACAGAGATATTGTGGGATTATCGAATGCAGGATAATTTCATCTCTCTGTGATGAACAAAGGACTGCTTTAATGAGGAGAATAAACTCACGGGATGGACGGATAGGGCCGCTGTCGATGCTACCACCATGGCCTGGATTTTCACAATGTGGTGGTGCCCAGTGTTCGTCACAGTGGCAATTGTGGTTGCTGTTGCACACCTGCTATGACATAAGAAATAGGTAAAATGAGTATTAGGGGGGCAGGTGAGGGTTTGTGGTGGGTATACATTGGACAGCAAGAGGAGAGTAGAGAAGTATAGTTTGTCTCATCAAGTGAGCCACATGGCATGGGTTCAATTCCTGGTATTATTCCAAAATGTAAACTTGGAAACCTCAGAGGCAGATCAATGAAGACGCCATACTTCAGATATGTGAAGCCAGCAGTCCCATCAGTTGGCATTTGCTTGTGAATGTTAAAGATCACACATAACTTTTTGAAAAGACTGTGTTGGTACTAGGACCAAAATTGGAAGTCTTGCTGTAATTTAAGTGGCATTGCCTTAGCAGCCTCTCTGTGCCTCTTGATGATGTATCATGCAGATGGAATCTCATATTTTTCTGGATGGACATCTGGGTATTAATTTCCTTTGACTTTTTATGCAAATCAAAGTACTTGTGTGAAACTTAACAAGGTCAACTGGTCATGGGAATTGAATGCAAATAAGGGAAGGAAGGAAGTTATGCTTGTTCATGTTTCAGAAATTTTACTTTATCATTTCACTCCTTCATGAACACGTTTCTTTTTTTTGGAAACATGATTGACGCTTGAAGAAGAGGAAGAGCTGAATGGTAGGGAACAAAATGGAAAGGGGGAAACACCAACATCAGAGTAGAAGTGAGAGTGAGAACAAGGGGAGTGGGAAAAGGACACATGAGGGCAAAGAAGCTGCACACAAGTTGAATGAAACACAAGAAGAGGAAGGGGAAGGAGCGGATGAAGCAGAAATTCACAAGTAGAGGTCCATATATATATATATATATATATATATATATATATATATATATATATATATATATATATATATATATATATATATATATATATATATACATATATACACTGAATTAATATATGTATGTATATATATGTATGTGTATATATAAATATATATATATATATATATATGTATATATAAACCAAGTCGAAAACACCAAGGGGTTGACTCAGCCTGCCATCCTTCCGAGGTCGGCGAAATGAGCACCAGTTATACTGGGCCCGGTGTATACCCCGGTTAGAATAAGTGTACCATATCCCTGTGTGTCGTAAGAGGCGACTAGGGTTGCGTCAGGAAGGGCATCCGGCGTAAAAACCTATGCAAAATCATTATGCGGACAACAAAACGAATTTCCATACCGGATCGGTCGAGGCCCGGGTTACCAACGAACGCCACCGGTACCGGTGGTCAGCAGGGTACCAGTGGAAATTGTGCTACTGCTGGGCGAAGGAGGAGAAGGAGATGGGGAAGGCGAGTCCGGAGGCAGTGGGAGAGGGGGAAGGGCAGAAGTGTGGAGGTGAGAGTTGGAACTCTGAATGTTGGGACGATGACTGGCAAAGGGCGAGAGTTGGCTGATATGATGGAGAGAAGAAAGGCGGATATACTGTGTGTACAAGAGACCAAGTGGATGGGGAGTAAGGCTGGGAGCATTGGAGGTGGTTTCAAACTGTTCTACCATGGTGTGGATGGGAGGAGAAATGGTCTCGGGGTAATCCTGAAGGAAGATTATGTCAAGAGGGTATTGGAGGTGAGGAGAGTGTCGGACCGAGTGATGAGTGTGAAGTTGGAAATTGAAGGGGTGATGATGAATGTCATCAGTGCATATGCCCCACATATGGGGTGTGAGATGGAGTCTAAAGAAGATTTCTGGAGTGAGTTAGATGAAGTGGTGGAGAGTGTATCCAAGGATGAAAGAGTGGTGATTGGAGCAGATTTCAATGGACATGTTGGGGAAGGGAATAAAGAGGATGAGGAGGTGATGGGGAGGTATGGTCTCAACAAGAGAAATGTGGAAGGGCAAATGGTGGTAGAGTTTGCAAAAAGAATGGAAATGGCAGTGGTAAACACGTATTTCAAGAAGGAGGAACACAGGGTGACATACAAGAGTGGAGGAAAGTGCACACAGGTGGATTACATCTTAAGTAGGAGATGCAACCTGAAAGAGATTAGTGACTGTAAGGTTGTGGCAGGGGAGAGTGTAGCTCGACAGCATCGATTGGTGGTCTGTAGGATGACTTTAGAGGTGAGGTTGAGGAAGAGAGTGAGGGTTGAACCAAGGACCAGATGGTGGAAGCTGAAGGAGGAAGACTGTTGCGTGAAATTTAGGGAGGAGGTGAGACAGGCGTTGGATGGTGGCAAAGATGGGTGGGATGATTGGGCAACGACAGCAGAAGTTGTGAAGGAGATAGCTAGGAAGGTACTTGGTGTGACATCTGGACAGAGGAAGGAAGATAAGGAGACTTGGTGGTGGAATGAGGAAGTACAGGAAAGTATAAGGAAGAAGGGGTTGGCGAAAAAGAAGTGGGATAGTCAGAGAGATGAAGAAAGTAGGCAGGAGTACAAGGAGTGGCGTCGAAAAGCAAAAAGAGAGGTGGCAAAGGCCAAGGAAAAGGCATATGATGAGCTGTATGAGAAGTTGGATACAAAAGAAGGGGAAAGGATTTATACCGATTGGCAAGACAGAGGGACCGAGCTGGGAAGGATGTGCTGCAGGTTAGGGTGATAAAGGACGCAAATGGGAATGTGTTGACGAGCGAGGAGAGTGTGTTGAGAAGGTGGATGGAGTACTTTGAGGAGCTGATGAATGAAGAAAATGAGAGAGAGAGAAGGTTGGAAGAGGTGGAGATAGTGAATCTGGAAGTAGGGTGGATCAGTAAGGATGAAGTGAGGACTGCTATGAAGAAGATGAAAAGTGGAAAGGCGGTTGGCCCAGATGGTATACCAGTGGAGGCATGGAAGTGCTTAGGAGAGATGGCAGTGGGGTTGTTAACCAGATTGTTTAATAAAGTCTTGGAAAGTGAGAGGATGTCGGAGGAGTGGAGATTAAGTGTACTGGTTCCAATTTTCAAGAATAAGTGTGATGTGCAGAGCTGTGGAAATTACAGAGGGATAAAGTTGTTAAGCCACACCATGAAGTTGTGGGAAAGAGTAGTGGAAGCTCGGTTGAGAGGAGAGGTGACGATCTGTGAGCAGCAATATGGGTTTATGCCAGGAAAGAGCACCACTGATGCGATGTTTGCTTTGAGAATGTTGATGGAGAAGTAGAGGGAAGGCCAGAAAGAGTTACATTGTGTGTTTGTGGATTTAGAGAAAGCTTATGATAGGGTGCCAAGAGAGGAGTTGTGGTATTGTATGAGGAAGTCGGGAGTGGTGGAGAAGTATGTGAGGATCGTGCAGGATATGTATGAGGACAGTGTGACAGCGGTGAGGTGTGCGGTAGGAATGACGGACCGGTTTAAGGTTAAAGTGGGATTGCACTAAGGATCAACTCTGAGCCCTTTCTGTTTGCAATGTTGATGGACAGGTTGACGGACGAGATCAGACTGGAGTCTCCATGGACTATGATGTTCGCGGATGACATCATGATCTGTAGGGAGAGTGAGGAGCAGGCTGAAGCGAGCCTTGAGAGGTGCAGGTACGCACTGGAGAGAAGGGGAATGATAGTCAGTTGGAGTAAGACGGAGTACATGTGCATAAATGAGAGGGAGGGTGGTGGTATGGTGCGGTTGCAAGGAGTTGAGGTGGGAAGGTGGATAGGTTTAAATACTTGGGATCAACTGTCCAAAGTAACGGAGAGTGTGGGAGAGAAGTGAAAAAGAGAGTGCAGGCAGGATGTAGTGGGTGGAGAAGAGTTGCAGGAGTGATTTGTGACAGAAGGGTAGCTGCAAGAGTGAAGGGGAAAGTATATAAGACGGTAGTGAGACCAGCTATGTTGTATGGTTTGGAGGCGGTGGAACTAACAATAAGACAGGAAGCGGAGCTGGAGGTGGCAGAGTTA
>NC_140961.1:8490158-8510158 GCF_056783735.1 Eptatretus burgeri | reverse complement strand
AACACAATCTATTCTATTCACTCTATCATACAATACCCATATGGAACACAATCTATTCCATTATCTAAAATAAATCTCTTATCATCAAAGGCCCCTAATGCCTTTTTATTTACTTCTTCACTATATATCTCATGTTTATAACTTCTTATTGTATTCATTTTCCTATATTCTTCTTTCTTATTCATCAAACAATTATAATAATTTCTAAAAGTTATTGATTTCTTTATTACATATTTCTTTATTCCCTTTAACCTTTTATCAATCTGATCACCATACTTATAAGCATATGCCTTTGCTCTCAATCCAATAAACTCACTCATTACTTTTCCACCCAACTCATCCTTAAACTTACCAATAACCTTTTCATTCTTTTTTGAAAATAACTCACTCTTCTTCCTAAAATTACTTGTATCATATACTGCAATATTTTTCTTCATATCTTTATAAACATCGTCAGTTTTTATATCTAGAATAAAACTATCAGTGTCGATATACAACAATGAAACATTTTCACCATACTCTTTCTTTAAATCATTATACAAATAACCATACGTCAATATCTTTGATAAATCAAGAACTGCTGTTCCAATATAAATTGGTTTATCCATAACAATACTTTCCTTTTTCATATGAATCGCAGAAAAGTTCTCTGAAAAAACCTCTTCTCTCTCAAAACTTGGTTTATTTATCAATCTTTTTTTTTTTTTTTTTTTTTTGTATACCTTGGTCGAGGCTCGTATGAGAGCTAACACACAACTCACAGCAAGGAGGCATGAGACAAGAGGGGCGGGAGTGGAAGGGACAAAACATTGGGGAACAGACACATGAGGTGAACTGTGGAAGGGAGAGGGATGGGGATGGGACGGGGAACATGGCGAAGAGAAGATGGACATTACAGGGACTTTCAGGAAGGAAATCAGGAGAATTGAAGGAAGTGGGCTTGGGTGGATTATCGGGGGTAGAAAAGATCGAGGATTTGGATGGGGGAAGATAAGAGGTGGTGGTGAACAGCTGTTTTGAAAGCCTGGAGGGAAGAATGGGAAAGAATAGAGTGAGGAAGTTTATTCCAAAGGCGGGAAAAAAGAGGAATGAAAGAGTGAAGATGAGCAGCGATTCGTGATTTTGGTAGTTTTACCAGAAGGGGGTTGTTGGCGGACCTTGAGCGCCCTGTGGAAGTGTGGTGGGGACAAATCGCAGAGAGAGCAGGGGGGGCAAGGCTGGAGAGGAGTCGGTAGAAGACAGAAAGACCACCGACCAACCTGCGGTGATTGAGTGAGAGGCCCAAAGACTCAGCTTCATTGCGGGAGATGCCAATGATCTTAAATGCCCTGGTTTCGACAGCGTGAAGCCAAGAAAGGTGGGAGGCAGGAGCACCAGCCCAGAGGGGAGAGCAGTACTCCATCAGGCTACGGACAAAAGCTTTGTAAGTGGTCAGGAGCTCAAGAGGGCCGAGGAAGGACTTTCTAGAAGCTTCTTTCCAAGATGTTGCAAATCTAATGTTTTGCCTGTTTCTAACATTCTCCATTGTCTTTCCAAAGACAGCATTATTCATCAATTTATAGAATTCCCCTTCAAATTTTACTTTTGTATTTGTTCTCATATCTGTATTGAATTTAATATACTTTTTCATCCAAGGACTTTGTTTAAATTTTAAAACTCTATGAATTTTAGCTACTCTCAACCCAGCAGATAAATATTGTCTCAAGTTCCTTTGATGCAAAACATATCCCTCTTTATCATAGAATGTTGTTAATAACTTTTCTGTTGATTTACCTTTAATATTAAAACTTTTATGATAATCACTTAACCATTCTTTCTTTGGGGTTTCTTTCTCACATGCAAAAGGAAGATCTTTATGCTTATTATGAAGATCACTCGGGTACCTCAAATCAACTTCAAAATAATAACCTTCTTCTTCCTCATTCAATTCCTCTTGAGAAGAAATAACAATATTCATCAAAGCCTTTTCATAATCCTTTTCTTCCACCCACTCTAATTTACCATAAGGCAGAGATTGAGACATTGCCCATCCATACAAATTATTAGCATCAAAGTACATCAAATAATTACTATCTTTTTCACTCTCATAATTTGGAAGATATTTATTATTTGCTTTAGCATATCTTTTTGAACATACTTGTGATATTCCACCTCTCTTAGACTTCTCAATCATCAAAAGCATATCTACATCACTGACTAAATCTATATCTTGTTTTGTCATTTTCAACATTGCACTCCAAGCTAAACCAGGAGCTGTGAAATAGTGGGAAGGATCGAATCCATAACAATTTTTATTATGACAGAGTGATCTGAAAGCTTCAAACACATGAGCTAACAATAAAACATCTGTTTTTAGATACAAATCATGATATTCTCCAAGGTTCTTTATCTTAAATATTTTCCAAATTTCTTGTGCGTGTTTATATTCCTTATCACTTATCTCTTCTTCATAAAGGTTATTATAGAAACTTTCTTTTGAAGGAAGTTGTGTTTCTTTAAATCTCATAAATGAATCCATATAACCAAAAGGATAAATTCCCTTACTTGTAAGAATTTTCTCTTTACTTTGAATTTCATTCCTTGTTTCAATTTCCTCTCGAGTTAGAATTCCCTCTTTCATCAGAATTTCATCTATAATCAGAATTTCCTCTTTAGTTAGAATTTCATTCTTTGTTCGAATTTTCTGTATAATTAGAATTTCATCTTCAGTAAGAATTTCTTCATTAATTTCCTCATTAATTAGAATTTCCTCTTTACTTTGAATTCTCTCTTTAATCTGAATTTCCTCTTTTGGAAAGAATGAAATAAGATTTGGAAAAAAGCCCGTGGAGCTTAGATTTGATGCGAGGTTGGCTAGTGGCGTTCCCATAAACTTGTAAGAATCAAGAAACCTTATACGAGTTATAGGTTTTGTGAATATCATTTTTGTAAATGAAATATACTTTTGACTTGTGTTTGTTATGGCAGAAATATTCCCTGGTGTTTTTGAAAGTTCATTTATAAATAGATGTGTATCATAGTTGGCGCTGTTGTGAAGAAAGACTGGAATAAAAGAAGGTAATTTATAATTAAGATTACAACAGGAATGAGCGGGACCTCTATATTTACCAGTAAGATGACAATGATCCCTAACTTTAGACTCCTCAATTTCCTCCTCACAAATATGACAGATATTGTTCTTTCTAAATTCTAATTTTTCTTCTTTGGTTAATTTCATCGGTTCATTTGTTTCTTTCATTAACTTAGTTAGTCTTATACAATCCTTTTCTAATCGTTTTACAAACTCTTGTGAAGCATTTTTTCCACTATAATGTTCAAGTTTATTATACTTTTCTCCAACAGATGATTTGATATAATAACAGAAACCACAAGGAATATGTTTTTTGATATTTATTTGTATATGATTCTTTTGGATTAGGAGAAGCAGTATTTATCTTTTTAAGGATACACTCAAAATCAGCATATATCACAAATGGGTGCATGATAGATTTATTATAATCTTCAAAAGAAATCTTTTCACCAGGTTTAGGCATTGTAATTACAGCTGATTTATGATTACTACAATATTTTGAATGTTGTTCTAATCGTTCTTTTGTATGAAATGAATTAAGACATCGCTTACAAGGATATATTTTGTTTGCTGTTCTGAATACCTGAGAAGAGATTAATCTTGATAAATTATTGATGTATGTGTAATGTGAATTCTTTCCAACACTAAAATATAAAAGATCAATGTGTGTTTCTTCATTTTTATAGTTGTTTGAAATTTTTAATATTTGAACTTTGTTTGTATCCGTTAATCCATATACATTAATAGAAAGATTATTCTTTTTCTCAAATTTAGGAATATCTGTTAGTGGCATTGGGAATTTAAAATCTTTAATGTCCAAGGTATTCTCATATTTCATATATTCTTTTACTCTTTCTGAATTACATTTTGGTGGATGTAAGTGAGCAAGAACAGACCAGAGAAAACATTTATTATCATTATTCTTAATATTAACAACTGCCTTCTTTCGTTTTATTTCTTTTGGTAATTCAATATAAGAAGAAGCTTTAAGAGGGTTTGATTTTAGAATGTGTATATCTAAAAGGATGATTTTTTAAAATATTGAATCCACTTCCTACCACTGCATTATCAACATCCTCCTCTTGTCTTGATAGTTCTTCATAAACCCCACTATTCAAAAAATCTTGAAATGATGTTATAAAATGAAGATCTGTTCTCATATGAGGAGTTTGTTCTTCATCTTGTCTTTTCATATTCATTTTCACTCCCATATAAAACTTTAAAGTTTTCATTTCTTTTAATGTCTTTTTAATAAATTTTTCAACATCCGGTTTCACTATTTCAATTGATTCAGCTATTGATGATGGACCGGGTTCTCCAAATTGAAAAATCCTTATTTTTATATGCCCTTTAAATGCCCCATCAGTGTTTTCAATATAATAGTCTCCCTTTACTTTAAACTCATTTTTCTTGTGTTTTTGTGATTGAAGATGTCTATTATAACTACTCTTCAAAACATCCTTTGAGCAGATATCACAATGTTTTCTTTCCAACTCAAGAGGAGATATTTTATGAAATAGATTAAATGTGTGTTTGTTGGTTCGGAGGTGTTTTCTATAATGTTTATATTCGTGATTACAAACATCGCAGTACGTTGTATTCACCATATTTATATAATAAAACTTTGCTTCAACTAAAATTTTCTTGATGAAAATTTCGTTTATTTTACAGGTGAATCTGTGCTTAAACTAAAATTTTATTGATGAAAATTTCGTTTATTTTTCAGGTGAATCTGTGCTTAAAACCATTTTATCCTCCAACTTTTTCACTTAATAAATACAATGTTTCAAGACACAAAAGACAAGTTTCAATCAATCTCTTCATTTGTTAAAGATACTGAGAAATATGTCAAGGATGTAAAATTGAACAAAGATAAATATAACAACTATTGGATAAAAACAATTATGGTGGATATGATGAGTTCTTCAATTTACTTCAGTGGAAGGGCTTTTAGTATACCTGGAAGAACATCAATTAAGGTATCTCTAACAAAAGTTTCTCCTCTCCTTCTGGCAATATATTCAAAACTAGAAAAAGCAATGAAACAAGAAAAGGTATCAAAAAATAAAAACCTGATGGATGAAGCTTTAGAAAGAAAAGATAAGACCATCTGTAATATGCAAGGAGAAATTTGTATTTTTTTCAACAACCCGAAAGATGTAAATCCTGATGAAATAAAGGATGTTAATATATCAGGTGAAATGACATTTCGTTCAATTGTAGTTAAGGATCATTTTAAAATTACCTTTAATATAAAAAATGTCGCAGTTGAATCTGTTAATGAAAAAATGTATATAGATATCGATGGTAATGTTTTTTTCTACTAATTAAATATGAGTCAATATTCAACTGAAGATTTTGAAGATTATGAGAGTGATTATGATACCGAGAGTTTGAATTCAAACGATAGTTATGACACCGAGAGTTTGTGTTCAAACGATAGTTATGACACCGAGAGTTTGTGTTCAAACGATAGTTATGAAAGTATAGATGATTCTGAAAGTATCGAAGATGATATCGAAGATGAATTTCAGTTTAAGTAAAGTTTTACTTTATAAATATGAATAGTTTACTCGATTTTGAGCCTCTTGAATTCCATGATTCTCCATATGACAAATTTGAGAATTGTCCTGCGTGTGAAAGACGGGGATTAAACACAGAGTCAAAAGCCTATAAACAATGTATATTCTGTGATTATCTTCTAATTAATGATAATCAAAAATATAAAAAGGAAAATAATTCTTTTAGATTTACACCAAAAATGAATTACTTTACAAGACTGATTAGAGAAATGAATGTAAAGTACGAGGGTGATAACACACCTTTCCTTACAAGGGAAGAAACTGAACGTATTAGAGAAATGTTCAAAGGATTGTTGTTATATATTATTCATGGATGTGATTTTCAGGGAAATATCAACACAAGATATTGCATAAATAAAATAATGGATTATCTTGAAATTAAACCTGAACTTAGGATAAAATATAGAGTTTCGAAAAAAGCCAATAATAAATTAAATAACCTCTTTTCCAAATATATAAATGAATGATTTTTTACCCATTTGGGAAAATAAGATAAAATTTGACAACCATAAAAATCTCCCAAATTCATTAAGATGCCTCATAGTTGGTTCAAGTGGATGTGGAAAAACCTGCTTACTTTTAAAGATGCTCCTCACTCCCAACTTTTTAGATTATGATAATTTAATAATTTTCACAAAGTCGAGTTTTCAACCAGAGTATCAACTACTCTCACAAGGTTTTAATGCTGGTCTTCAAAAAGAAGATATAATCGGTTTATTTAAACTTCAAAAAAACCAAAATGATTATAACATTGAAGATATAACACAACTATTTTGTGATACACAGAGATGTAAAAAGAAATCAAAACCGATAACTTGTATTCTTAGTGATAATACGGATGATATACCGTCTCCCCAAGATTTGGATAAATCCAAAAAGAACCTCGTTATCTTTGATGATTGTGTTAATGAGAGAAACCAAACGGTAATGGACAGCTACTACACAAGAGGGAGACATTCTTCTTGCAATTGTATTTATCTTAGTCAATCGTACTTTCAACTTCCTCGTCGTTCCATCAGAAACAATGCTAATACTTTTATTTTATTCAAGTTAAATTCAATAGATATAAACAATTTTTGGAGAGACAATTGTTCTACATTATGTAGTAAAAAGGAATTTGGGGATTACATGAAACACACGACTGAAAAATATAAATATATTGTTGTGAAACAAGATGAGATATTAAATGATATTTTTCAATAAATAAATGGATGCGAAAGAAAGAGCAAGAAGATTTAGGGAACATCAAGAGTTGGCTTCAAAAGTTGTAAAACAACAGGAAGACATAAAGAAGAAACGCAGACAAAAACTAACGGGTGAAGAAGCATTTGAAAGAAAACAAGAGAAATTTTTTAAACCACTTTTAAAAACTTCCCAAGAAAAAATTATAGATGTTTCCACAGTTCCCACAATAAAATATACTCCCAGAAAGCTCCAAATGTTAAAAGATTTCAGTAAAA
The DNA here is from genome assembly GCF_056783735.1 of Eptatretus burgeri. Lineage (NCBI taxonomy): Eukaryota > Metazoa > Chordata > Myxini > Myxiniformes > Myxinidae > Eptatretus > Eptatretus burgeri. The sequence goes on along the minus strand of NC_140961.1, from coordinate 8,503,046 downwards.
TGACGGAGGAAGAATTAGAGCATATTGGAGAATTAGAATATGATGATGAAGGATTATTTCAACAACTGGAAGTGATGAATCGACCCCCTGATTATATTGTGAATGCTCTTCAAAACAATGAATATTCAGCGGATTCAAAAACCAAAGCAGGACTCATTCCAACAGAACAACCAGCAATATTTCATCTTGTTCAAGAAAAGGTATTGATATTTAATGATGAATTAAGGTTCTTGAGTTCTGCTCAACTTCCATTCAAACTAACTCCAAGATTAATGTTTCTTCTCACAAAAGATGGAAGACAAGGTTCAACTGTGAGGGATGAGTCAAAGTATATTGATAAACCATTGGATATGAAAAATAATGATGATAGAGTATATATTGATCTGCTGAACACTCTAAATTATAGGGTTATTCTATCTGGTAAAAGTTGGAAGAATGAGAAGGAGAAACACATTATTCAGGCTTTAAGTATCCTTGGTTCAGGTGTTAGTTTTCTTCCAAATGACCCATCACAATTAGTTAATAGACTGTTATTGTTGTTAGGTAGTAAGAAGGCTGGAAATAACAATTGTTTTAATGTAGCATCAGCCATTTTAGACCAGTTGATGAACATGAAAATAATTAATAAACATCAATATAAAGACATTTTATCTCATATTAAATAAGATGAGAAGCACAATCCTTAGTTTCAATTTCACAACAAGCGACCACACATCTTCATTCCCATACTCACTACAACTTGACACAACAAAAGAATATGAGGCATCTTTATTGTCCATGGAAACTTATAATACCTTATTTAATATAACCGAGAAAAATGACAAGTTTAGTTATTATCCGGGAAGTGGATACAAAACGATAACAGTCTCACCCGGAGCAGATGAGATTTCTCAAATATCTTCCGAAATTGCTCGTCTTATGAAAGAACAGGGTGATGAACCAAAAAATATTGTTATAGACATTCAAAAACATACTTCAAAATCAACGATTAAAGTTAAAAATAACTACAAGGTTGATTTCACAATTGATAATTCATTTAGAGAGTTGTTGGGTTTCTCCTCAAAAAAGATTGAAACTAATGGGACGTTTTACAGTGATAATGTCATTCAAATATCCTCAGGAATAAATTCGGTGTTAATTCACTGTGATTTGATTGATGGTGCTTATAATGATGGAAAAAAACAAATACAATATTTTCATTCAGCGCATACTCAACCCCAATTGGTTATAAATTCAATATGGAACCCAAAAATTTGGTTTATCTCCCTGTGTCAGGAAAAACCATACACAGAGTAAATTTTAGGATAACCGACCAAGATAATCGTGTGATTTCTTTTAATGGAGAAGTTATATCCATCAGAATTCACCTACGTGAAGTTTTCCAATAAATAAATACGATGGTTATTGTGAGGAAACACGAGTTGGGAAAATATAAAATAATTACAGGGGATGGGATGTTCCTTTCCCCATACTACAAGGGTGAAGGTATGTATCTTGGTAGAGGATACTATAAACCTAAGAGACAAAGGTGTGTTGGACATCAATTTAGAGGAGATGGGATAATTGATACTCTCATGGGTATTGGTTCAACTATTCTTAAACATAAAGATCTAATTGGTTCAACTGCTTCTGCTGTGGGAAATGTAGCAGGTGCTGTAAAGAGTATAAAAGATGCTCAGAAGGAATCTCATAAATTACAAGCAATAAAAGAAATTAAGAAAGGCAAAACTCAGTTGTCCCCCCAAGAACGACAGAAAATAATTCGAATACTTGGATCAGGGTTTGAAAAGTTTTAACATCTTTTTTTCCTAAATAAATACAAGTATGGAAGCAATTTATAGTATCTATGATTTGGATGATACTATTATTATCTCAAACTCCACTAAAAAAGAAGATTACTTCAAGGTAAATGCAATAACTGGAATACGAATGGTACAAAAAGTTTTGAAATAAATAATCAACAAACCTATTTGAATCTCTCCGAAAGTTTCTTGTTGTGTAAATTAAAATTCACTAAGGCTGGGAATAACACAAACGCTACACTTGTAAATGATTTCTTCTTGAAAATGTTTGATAGTGTGCATTTGTATATTGGAACACAAGAAGTTGAAGCGGTTGATTATGTCTCTGCTGTATCTGAAATGATGAAATTTACACTCTATACATTCAGTGATAGAATGGGAAAGGGGTCTGTCGAAGGTTTTATTCCTGATATGTCAACGGGAACAAACACAGACCCTGGATATACTCAAAGGAAAGGAGCGTATAATGATGATACAAAAGCAGAAAATAGTTTAACTGTGGCAGTTCCTCTTAATAGTATATTTGGATTTTGTGATCATGATAAAGTTCTGTATGGTCTTAAAATTAGATTTCAACTACAAAGGAATGATAATGAAAATAGATTGCTTTTTGGTGTTGGTAATGCTTTTGGTGATCAGAATAAATTTGTAATTGAGGAAATGAGTTGGTATATCAGTGAATATACTCCTAATCTTAAAACAGAAGAGATGTTGAATCGAAGACTTAACTCAAAGAAACCACTCAGTGTATCATACCTCAAAAGAAGATGTCAACACGTTAAACTCAACCAAACTACTTACACGTGGTATTTGGGTGTTCTGGATGGAAAGCCACGATATCTGTGGATCATTTTTAAAAAGCCAGATGGTGATACTGCGACTGATAAGAATAATGCATTGAGTGATAATGCTAAGGTGAAACAACTTCGCGTTTCTCTAGATGGAACATTTTATCCACGAGATAGATTGGAAATTAATTGGGAAAAAAATAATTTTGCTGAAGCATACAAGTCTGACCAAAAGGTGTGTGAAAGTAATGGAAATAAAGAACCTATTTTGGATATGACAGCATTTAAAAGTTTGTGTACAATCTATGCGTTTGACCTGAGCGCTCAAAAGGAAACTATAAAGTCTAATCGAGTGGATACTTCCCCATACAATGAAAGAGGAGAGAGTGAAGAAGTTGATACATATTGTTTGCTTTTGGAAGAAACAGAATTACAGATTAATACAGATAATGGTGTGATGATTAGTCTCACATAATTTTTTGTTAAATAAATGAGTGGCAAAGTACCAACTGGGGTATATGTTAATCAAATCAATCTTCATAAACTATCATCTTGTGTTCAAAATCAAAAGCCTTGTACGATTAATGTTAATACAATTCAGAGAAAAGGAGCAGTAAGAATTGATGTTTTGCTCACAAGAGAACAGGTTAAAATCTTGAATGACACTGGCTCACTTAAAATTAAAATGACAAAACCAATGTTGAAAAAATATTCAATAAGAGAGACGAGTGGAGGATTTCTCCCATTTCTAATTCCTTTATTTGCTGGTTTAAGTGCGGTTGGAGCATTGACGGGTGGTATTTCAACAGCAGTGAAAACTGCAAACGAAAGGAAGGCTCAACTCCAGGCTCAAAAAGAATTGGAAAGACATAACAAAGAGTTGGAGAAACAAATTAGTGGAAGTGGTGTAATTGTAGATTTTGCTGAAAAACTTGAAGGTATGCCTGATAAAGCGAGATTGTTAGTTGGAGATATGCTTTCTTCTATTGCACAAGCAGGTGCAAAAATTAACGAAAAGAGGTAATGGATTATATCTTTCTAATAAATAAATGAGCATTGATGAGTGGTTTAAAGAATTTGGAAAGAATACAACATCAAATTTACAACTTGTCAAATATTGTAAGAAATTAAAAATTCATAATGTGGTTATTTGTATGAGAGATGAATTAACAAATGTGCCGAAACATACAAAGAATATTATTATGAACTTAGAAGATAATAATGGGAACGGTTCTCATTGGGTTTGTATTTTTAATAGTCAAGACAAATATTAATTTGATAGTTTTGGTCTTCCACCACCTGTTGAAGTCATAAAATTCTTACAGAATGGTGTTTATCAAACATTTCAAGTCCAAGAATTAAATTCCAAGTGTTGTGGTCAATTATGTCTGTATGTGTTATTTCAACTCAACAAAAATAAAAAATTTTATGATATTTTTAATCTCATATAAATGACTTATGTTGGTAAAGATGGTTCTATCTTTGGTGTATCCCAAGAACTGGATATTGATTTATCAAATTATTACACAATGGCACAGGTTGAACAACATAAATATAGTATAACCAAAAATATTAACATGAAAAATGCTTATAAATTAAAAAATTATCCAAGCCCGACTGACGCGAATGACTTGGTGAGATTAAGCGATTTATCACAATATATATCCTTAAATAAAACGGCCGTGTATTCCAAAGATACAGAAGTGTTGATATTATCTCCAGGTCATACAGAATTCACAGTTCGAATTAAAATAAATTTTTATAAAGAAGGGCGTATCGTTTGTATGAGAATAGAACAATGGGGGTATGATATGAATGATTTAGGGTATAATTGGTCATTTAAAATTAACCTCGAAGACCTGGAACAATTAAATCAGTCTCGTAAGGAAGAATATTATCCACTTGGTATCGAGAATGAGTTTTGTGGGGCCATGATTAGTAAACAACAAATAAAAGAATTTAATAAGGGTAAATATAATAATGGTTTTGCCCTTGTTTATCTCATGAAAACAGAAAAAACAGGATTATATATAATAAGTAAGGAAATACAAAATGATTTAACTATGGGAAGATGGGGAGGTGTTTCGTGCCATAATATTATTCTAACATATATTTCTAATACATAAATGACAGCAAGAAGACTTCAAGAAAATTATCATTTCTGTGTCCAAGCATACCTTCAAGAAAAGGGTATTCGGTATTTTAATAAATATGTTCTACAACATAAGAATGAGGTATTTTCAATAAAAGATTGGCATTATGCTGATGTTGATAAACCGACAACTTTAGATTTAATTAGAATGTTAAATAATGAAAAAATTATAAAGTTAAGAAAAGGTAAGGCTCTTTTAGAAATTCAAAAGAAATTTTATTGGTTTCCTGTTGTAAAAAATTATTTTGGATACAGGAATAACAAGAAATCCTGATGAATATATGTATGATATTCTATGGGGTGTAAGCGATTCAAGGATAATAAGGGATGAGGAAGGAGTTGAAGAAGAGAGGGAAGAGGAGGAAAAGGAGAAGAGAGAGAAGGAGGAGAGGGAGAAGAAAGAGAAGGAGGAAAAAGAGAAGAGATAGAAGGAGGAGAGAGAGAAGAGAGAGAGGGATGAAAGGGAGAAGAGAGAGAAGAGAGAGAGGGAGGAAAGAGAGAAGAGAGAGAGGGAGGAGAGGAAGGAAAGAGAGAGAATGAATAAATATCAAAATATGGAAACCAGTGAGATTAAAAAAAGATTAGGGGTTTTTAAGAAAATAACTCAACCCACCGAGGAGGAAAACAAAGAATTGACAAGTCTATTTGCAATACTTTCGACAAGACTATTGGCATCGACAAGATATGGATTTTAATTCAAGTTTTTCATTTTTTTTTTTTCTTAAATAAATGGAGGAGAGAGTGAAGGCATTTCTAAGGATTCTTTATGTTTTAAAAATTAAGATTCAAATGTGCATGTTGGAAACTAAAAAGGTTTTTGCACTCTGCAGGAATTTTTCTCATAAATAAATGAGTTATTGTCTCAAATGTAAAAAGAAAACTAATACGAAAAATATTTCATATATTAAAAGTAAAAATAACAGGGTTATACAAAAAGGTATATGTTCGGTGTGTGGTTCAAAAAAAAATCTATTTATCTCCAAACACAAACTAGGAGGAGATATACAAAAGTTTTTATCAGGAAGTAAATTTACAACTATGGAATACCAGGGGAATTACATCTACCAGGGTATTCTTTCTGTGGTCCAGGCACAAACTTGGATAAAAGATTAGATGAGGCAGACAATCTTAAATCCTGGAGTGAGCCCATCAATAGAGTTGATGAAGTGTGCATGAGACACGATATTGATTATGGGAATACCACAACGTTGGAAGAAAAGCATGAAGCCGATAGAGAAATGTTGTATAATTTGTCTCTGATACAAAATCCAACCTTGAGAGAAAAAGTTGATCGGTTCATTGTGAAGAAGATGATCAGTGCTAAATTGAAACTTGGACCTGGAAATTCAAAAAACTTATAGGCTCTAATGATGTCATTAAGACTGAAGAGCAATTAGCTGATGAATTACATAAACCAATATTCACAAAGTTTCAGAGAAGGAAAGTTTATTCCAAGGAAGTAGATTATATCTGGTCTGCTGATTTGATTGAACTCAATAATGATAAGGGGTACAAGTATGCTTTAACCGTTATTGATTTGAGGAGTAGATACGCATGGGTTGTACCATTAAAAAACAAAACAGGTAATACTCTTATGTTAGCCTTTCAACAGATATTTAATAAAAGTAAGAGAAAACCTAAAAAATTGTGGACTGATGAGGGTAGAGAGTTTTATAACAAGACATTTATGAATTTTCTAAAAAATAACAGTATTACATTATACAGTACCTTTAATGAAGGGAAGGCAGTTGTTGTTGAACGTTTTAATCGTACCTTAAAAGAGAGATTATATAAAAAATTCACACAACTCGGTTCACAACAATGGTCATCTTTTATTCAGGATATTGTGGATAAGTATAATGACACGGTTCACACGTCAACAAATATGAAACCATTAGAAACATTTACAAAATTAAAATATGAAAAAGAGATTAATGTCAGAAAACCTAAGTTCAAAGTTGGTGATATCGTAAGAATATATAGGTGGAAATCTCATTTTGAAAAGGGTTTTACTAAACGATGGACGAAATAACTTTTTTAAATTGTTGATGTAATAGATACGGTTCCTTGGACTTATAAGATATATGATTTGGAAGGGGAAGAGATTTTAGGTTCATTTTATTCACAGGAATTACAAAAGACAAAGATAAGTTGAAATTTTTTGACTCCGCCCCTTTTTGACTCCGCCCACACAAAACCCACCCACATAAACCCCACCCCACACAAGCTCCATACAAACCCCATCCCACACAAACCCCACACAAACCCCACCACACACAAACCCCCCACAAGCTCCACACAAGCTCCACACACACAAACCCCACACAAGCTCCACCCATATTCATCATATTCACATAATTAGTGATTAGTTAATTGGTTCCCCACACACAACATGTTTATTTAATTAAAAAATTATCCACCCATCTACACAAGCTCCACTCATCCACCCATCCACCCATCCATTTATCCACACAAACCTCATCCACATAAGCCTCACCCACATCCACCCCTCCCACATAAACCTGCCCACACAAGCCCCACCCACATAAACCCTGCCCACATAAACCCTGCCCACATAAACCCTGCCCACATAAACCCCTCCCACACAAGCTCCACCCACATAAACCCTGCCCACACAACCCCCACCGAAGCCCACCCACATAAACCCCACCGAAGCCCCGCCCACATAAACGCCCTCCCACAAGCCTCGCCCACACACGCCCCGCCCACACAAGCCCCGCCCACATAAACCCCACCCACACAAGCCCTGCCCACACAAGCCCCGCCCACATAAACCCCACCCACACAAGCCCCACCCCCTCATCCCCCTGTGCGCCCCCACCTTTGACCCACCACCTCCCTCATCCCACCCCCACCCTTCCCCACACAAACACATGGGGAGGGGAGGGGTGGGATGAGGGGGTGATGGGTCGTTGGGGGAGCGCACCTACCCCCCCCCACCCCTCCCTCTCCTTCATGTCTTAATCCTTTTTTTGAAATTCAAAATCAAGTAATTGTAAACAAAACAAATATAATGAATCAAAATTGAAAATATTAAATATTCATTTGCGAGAATGTATAATCTTTCCCAGCAATCTTCTTCAGATGTCTTGTGATTTCGAAACTCAGACACCATATTCTGTTTTGAAACAAAAAGTGGATAATAATTAGGTTTTATAAAGATAATTACATGGTAATATGAGTAAGCCTGGTGTTGGTTCTAAGTTCAAGCCTCGTTGACCACTGAATTAACACACCAGGAGGCCGACTCAGCCTGTCATCCTTCCAAGGCTAATAAAATGAATTCCAGTGTACTGGCAAAACCGCGTCCAAACTAATGATGCAACCAACATAAGACGACATTCCAAAGAGAGAGTGATATAAATAAAAGAATAACTAAATAATAATTCAGAAACATTTACCTCCAGAAAAATCATGTGTTGTACCAGATTGCTTCAACAGCTGATGTTGTGTGATCGAGCTGAAAAAAATAAAATAAAATAATGAGTTAAGGGTATAGATGGAGAGACAGACAGAGAGAGGTAGGTAGAAAGACAGACAGAGAGAGATACAAAGAGACAGACAGGGAGAGATAGAGAGAGACAAACAGACAGGGAAAGAGACACACACACACACACACACACACACACACACACACACACACACACACACACACACACACACACACACACACACACACACACACACACACACACACGTCTCACCATTGGTTTAATTTATTCGAGATCAGAGGCCGTGTTAAGACTTCGTACCAGTCATTATAAATGTTTTTCAATTCTCTTCTAAAATCATTGACCTCTTCAATAAGAGCATTCATTTGATGCACCTCATCGTGATATGTAAACTCCACTTCTTCCAAGGACCTGCCAGGAAAAAATATATATTTTTGCATTATCACGATTTAATTTATAATCAATTGCTTCATTGTTCAAAGAGGAAACCATACACAAACTTACCAACTTTGTAGTGAGCTGTTATCTTCATCGGAAGAGAGTGAGTCCATGTCTCAGTTTTTTTTTTACCATTGGTACAAGATGGCAAAAAGATCAGAGGCCGTGATAAGACGTCGTGTCAGTCTTTAAAAATGTTTTTCAATTCTCTTCTAAGATGATTGACCTCTTCAATAAGAGCATTAATTTCATGCACCTCGTCGTGATATGTAAACTGCTCTTCTTCCAAGGACCTGCCAAGAAAAAAAAAAAAAAAAATATATATATATATATATATATATATATATATATATATATATATATATATATATATATATATATATATATATATATCAGAATTATCACGATTTAATTTATAATCAATTGCTTCATCGTTCAAAGAGGAACCTATACACAGGCTTACCAACTTTGTGTTGAGCTGTTTTGTTCGCGGAAGAAAGATCGCTCATGTCTCAGTTGTAAAAATGAAAATCCCGTCTGGCAGAAACTTTGTCTGGCGAATCACTTATAAAGCAACGATGAGGAGATTGCTTAATCATTGGGTGTGGCCACAGGAAATGACGCTTCGGGAGAGACAGCTTGGAAAATAACTGGGAGATATATTCTCAAATTGTATGAATCATTTTTAAAACATACTTAAAATACCCTAAAATGGTTTTGATTCAAATGTTTTCAGTTCGTGTTCTGAGATAAAATATAAACACGAGGCCTTGTCTCACAGAATAGTTCCTATTTTTTCACAGCATGACTGTTCAAAAACACTTCCTCATTCACACAGCACGACCGTGTCAAAAAAAACACTTCCTCATTTTCATGACACGAACTGAAAACATTTGAAACAAAACTTTTTTATGGCGTGGTTTATGTACAAAAATGATTTGCAACTCGGGCGGTGGCCAGATGAGATCATTAAGAGAAGTTTATCATTTCGTAATGGCACAAAAGGGGTATCTTAAAAAATATAAAGATTCAAATGTTTTGTTTTTAAATATTTTAGATGGGGATTATTGTGCAAAGAAAATTAAACTATTGAAGGAATTTGAGAATGAACAAATGTTTATAGGTTCAATGAGTGAGCTAAACAATATGCATCAGTTATTTGATAAAGAGTGTCCCGAGGCTTAGACGTTTCAGATATTTTTTTCGAATCACCTTGAACAAATCTTTATCTTATTGTATGGATTATTTGAAATATATATGTCATGTATATATATATATATACATATATATGTCATATATATGTCATATATATGTCATATATATGTCATATATATGTCATATATATGTCATATATATATATATATATATATATATATATATATATATATATATATATATATATATATGTCATATATGTTGATCAAAGCTTCCAATCCAACTTGACAGAGATTGAGAAAATCTGCAAGGAAAAATGGGAGAAAATCCCCAAATCCAGATGTGCAAAGCTGATACAGACATACACAACAAGACACGAAGCTGTTATCGCTGCCAAAGGCGATTCGACAAAGTATTGACTCAGGGGGTTGAATACTCATGGAAATTATATTATTATATCTTTCATTTTCAATAACTTTGTAAAAATTTTGAAGAACATGTTTTCACTTTGTCGTTATGGGGTATTTCGTGGAGATCGGTGACAAAAAAATTTAAATTTCATCCATTATAAATTCCAGCTGTAAAATAACAAAATGTGACAAAAGTCCACGGGTGTGAATATTTTCTGAAGGCACTCTACATCGATATATTGAAGGCCAGAACCAACGATGAGGTTGTATGAAAATCAAGTGAAGGACAAGAAACACATGGATTATAATCTGAGTTTCAAGGACATTCGTATGCAGAGGACAGGCACAATGGTACACGAGATATGAACCTGATGGCTTCAAATGGGAAGCTACACAAGTCAACGAAAAACGGTTTGGTTGATATTCAAACAATTTGGTAAAATCCGGTTGAAATATTGCTAATGCTCTGTGAATACTTGTTAAAATATGTTCCTTCATGAATGGACTCCATTTGAAAGCAGGTAACGTGCCAGGACACTAAGCCATTAAGGTGTGTGCAAAGATTAATCAAAGCACGTTCGAAGCCTCAGGCACAGATGCAAAACTGTGGATCACTGTGAATCCAGATTCTTGGAGCTTGCTATTGATTGTGATTAAGAATGTTTATTACCTCCACCACCAATGGTGAAGTAGGTTGTTTTCACCACTTTCTGTCTGTCTGTCTGTCTGTTTGTTTGTTTGTTTGTTTGTGTACAGGATATCTCAAAAAGTTATGGACGGATCCGGATTAAATTTTGTGGACAAGTTCGGTGTGTGATAAATAAGGATGAACTGATTAGATTTTGGTGAAGATCCGGATCCGGATCCACCGACCAGAATTTTTTTTTTAGTGATTCTTCACCATTGAGAGATCGGTCCAAAAACTATATACAGCACGATATCTCAAAAAGTGTGGACGGATTCGGACTAAACTTGGTGGACACATTGGATGTGTGACAAGGACGAATTGATTTGATTTTGGTGAAGATCCGAGTCCAGATCTGGACACGAGAATTATTTAATTTTTAAAATGATTCTTCACCATTGAGAGAAAGGGCCAAAAACGATATATAGTGCTGTATAGAATAATATTTCAAAAATGTATTGGGCCCGATATGTTTTCGTGGATCAGGCATTACGTGGCGGAGGTATGCGCTCTACCATGTGCCGTTCTAGTTACTTCTTTGCTGCTCATACTGTGTTATGTTTACATTTATGACAAAAGAGAAACAATGAAACCATAATTGGTGTAAAAAGATAAACCTGCAAACCAGAAAATTTTGATCACTGCAAGACAATGGCCTCCTTGTGTTGAGAGGTTTTTGGCTCACTTATCATGTGTATGGTGGTGAGAGTGAGAAACGAGCCTTGTGTTGGCTTAGCGGTTCAGGTGTCTGGCTTGGGATCTTATGGTCCTGAGTTTGAGCTCATGTTGGCCACTGAATTAACACCAGGTGTTGTTGACTCAGTCTGAGGTCGGCAAAATGACTACCAATGTACTGGTAATCGGGGCATTGCATCAGCGGCACAGTCGCGCCCTCAGCCAATGATGCTATCTGCAGCCGTGTGCTACATATGAAGGAGGAGGAGGAGAGTGAGCAACGATTTGAATCCAACCAAGCCCACAAGTGGAGAAATAAATGAGTCCAACCAAGCAACCAAACACCAAGTTTTCACACTTGCGAGAGGATGTGTTGCAGGTAAGCCTGGTGTGATGTGAGCTGCTGCTAATATCATAATCAACCGCATGGTGGAGCTCTAACTCTTTCTTCGACAGCATGGACAGCTTTCTGAAACAAAACAAACATGATTTCGAGTTGAGGTTGTTAAGAACAACCTCACGAGGGAAACCTAAGATTCAACTTCACGTATTTTGCTGTGTCCCTTAAAGATGTCCAAATAAAGTTGTGTGAAATCGTATTACCAAAACAGCCATCGGTTTGCCGAAGCTTCGATAAAATGTCCTTTCTTAATGAAGAATTGAAATTCTTCGCACTGTATTCAAAAGAACGTCAAATGATGTCTCGCTGGATTCTAATGTTGGGAAGTTTTAATTTCCTCCCCGTGAGCTCATCAGCTTTCATGAGTTGCATTTCTCATGATCCAAACAAAATTGCTGCTGGATGTGTGCCAACAACTACTCTCCACTGAAGAAAAACTGAAAACCATCTTCCTTTTGCAATCTCCTTGACAGTATCAAAGTCATCCCCTGCTGCTGAAGAGGGGTGAGCAACAGGCGAGGGAAATGAGAGGGTAGGTGGTAAGAGAGGAGGGATGTGATGTGAGGATACAAAAGGACAAATTTCCATCCAGCGCACCTGCTAGGCCTAATTAGAAGATTATTCCCACTCTCAGGGAAACAGCTACAGCATATTCTGAGGTATAATTAGCACGTCTCCACATGTGTCGTCTTCTTCGATACATTTTTAACATTGGTTGCAAGGTCTCGGCGGAGACTGCCAAAAGCTAACGGTACCAAAGTATGGGCCTCCTCACATTGCAACTTCAGCGACTTCACCCAGTGAAGGTATCTTGTGCCATTTGGCAGGGAGATAATCTGCATCTTTGATTGACTGGTACGCTTCAAGAGCATGGAATGGATTTCAACCAAATGCTTTTCAAAACCATTTC
>NC_140961.1:8475158-8485158 GCF_056783735.1 Eptatretus burgeri | reverse complement strand
CATATTATCATTATCAATATACTCGTACATCATGTGATATAAATAATGTATGTTGAAGGCATTCTGTTTATGATGTATAGGTGTGATGACAGAACTTTTGGGATGACTCTCGGCCTTGTATAATTGGACAATGAATTTATCAATGAGGTCTTTCGGGTGCTTGGAGGTTTTGACAAAGAACTGCACAACAAAGACCTATAATTTGAAGAAACAGAGGCTTTTTCTCACAATAGACACAACTGGTTGGATCAAGTCTGCAGGGTCATGAGAGATCCATTAATGAGATTGTGACTCATTGATTGAGCACTCAATTAAAATCTCATTAATAATTGAATTCAATCAGTTTTAAAAATGTTATCAAGGAGATCTGACCACGTTTTATCGAACTTTTTGACTCGTGGATTGAATTTCATCGCTTTACCGCTCTGCTGTTCATAACCTTGGTGTGCAACTTGCAGTTAAAAATAATTTAGTTGACGTTTGGAGTCTGGAAACCAAGCATGAGGCACGACTGAGGATGGCATTCGAGCCGAGAGATGACACTGTCTTTGTGAGTTTCCACTCCATTCCACTCTGCTGATGTCCTGTTGCATCCTGATCTGATGTGTTGTTGCTCTTCCACGAGCCTTGACTCTGTACAAAAAGGACCTCTGTCAAAAAGGTCAACATTTCTCAGCTAACCAGACACGGTGGTGTCATGCTTCGACCATCCGCTTGGACTTTGGGAGTTCGGCGGTTTGAACCCAGACTGCAGTCGTACCAAAGACTTTGAAGATGGTACATGATGCTTCCTTGTTTGACGTTAAGCATTTAAAAAAGGAAAGAGCACAGACTAATAACCATTGCATAGGCTTTATGGGACTCATGGCCTCCTCATGCGTAAGGAAGCTCATATTATATTATTAATTATCCTGCACGTGTGAAGTGAAAAGCAGGGTGAAGCATTTGGTTCATTTTGTCTGTCTATCTGTCTGTCTGTCTGTCTACAGACGACAGTCGATGATCGAGGAACTACTTAATTTCAGTGGAACGCCACATTTTGAACACTGCAGAACACGAAACAGAACATGAATGGGAACATGAACCTGCAGTCTTGCAGTACCTTGGCTCTGAATTTGGCAAATTGAATGGAATACCACCCCAATCAAGCATGATAACAGAGGAGTAAGGTAATTGTTTTAATCTGTGTGCCTGTCTCGCAGTGAAACAAAACTGAAAATCATTCGAAAGAGAAAACAATGTTTTTAGGGATGTCATAAAGGACACAAACAACAGGCACGAATAACTAATGCAACATGTCAAACAAGGTAGTGTGAAAGACGGCGCATCAACGGCAGTAAGCTTCTGAAAAAAGTTTTTCATTTTACTTCTACAACCTTTAAAACATTTATTTTAGTTTAATTGAATTACATATTGTAGGTGAACATAGTGGAACACAAATTGCCTTGTTGGCACTTTCAAAAACCTTCCGTTTAGCGTACGGTGCTTGGAAAAAAAAATATTCATGCCATCTCATGCCCTGAGGGCAGAGTAACTGTGCGAGATTCTGCATTCAGACAAATAAGGTGGCACCTGACATTGTTTTGCTCTCAACTTTGGGGAATACATATAAAGATTCAGACAAAATCACGGCTCCAAGGAAATATAGATCGTGCTCGGAAATGCAATGAGCAAGAGTTTAAAAGACTCTTCCCATGTCTTTTTGCTGAATATTGCATGGGATAAGGAGTTCTACGAACTGTCGAGTTTCACATTGTGTGGTTGACGTTTCTATTGAACCAGCATTTAATAGAATTGCACTGTACATATCTAATGGGAAAATGGGGCCTTTATATTCTATTATGCAACAGGCATACCCCTCTGCGAGAGAATAAGGGTCATGGACCTCATTAATATATAACGCTAAGTGAAGAACTTGTCTTATTTTCTGATTTATTAATTTCGCAAGAACATCACCGAAATGCCCAATTACTTAGATGCACAATGACTTTGAATCTACAGATTGCCAAGGGTCAGGTGACAAACGATTGGACTTAACATTTCCACATGGCATGACCAAAGACCTTTGCAACCAAAGACCTTTGTGATGGCACAACTCAACTCCCAATTATAAACACTTTGGAATTTTCAATGCAATCGTTACTCATATCTGCATCACTGAGCATGTGTCAACACCATTTGTACATTTTGAAACTGCGTACACCGACAACATAAATAATGTAACTTTAAGAGTCCAGGCATAAACAAGTCATAACCTTCCACTCAAGGAACAGCTGGTATGAAAAACCTATCGAACGCATTTCACGCACACATCCCGTAAGCATTAATCCGTTAGTTTTTATACACGGTGCTCAAGTGAATCTCGAGATTGAGGAATGTTATTTGAAATCCTCGACACGTCCGCACTTGCAGGAAACTTATTCTCACAATATAATGAAGTCAAAATCACGACCCACACACGAGCATCTCCAGGGCATATTCCTGGTTTAATTCCAGATGGATTAACATGTCAGACCACATGCTCTTGGTCCTCCCAGGAGATGCGTCGCAGAGTAAAAAGATGAAACACCTGCACACTGCCGCTCAACGTGTTCCTCTTCATGAGGTGGACGACTGCCTTGCTCTGACCACTGGATCGGATCACCCACAATCTATATATTACTAAAACTCTCATCTTGTATGTATGTATGTATGTATGTACGTATGTATGTATGTTTGCATGTATGTATGTTCCCGAAATACAGCCAAAACGGTACATGATGGAGCAAAAATTTTCGGCCCACCTCACTCACCATTGTCCTGCGGTGTGCATTATCAAGTTTCGTTCAAATCGGGCAACAAGAAAATTATTAAAAAATCAATTCCCGATTCAGTCAAGTTCTCTTTGGGAGTATTTTATCAATGCAAACAACCTCAGCGGTATAGTTTGCTGGAGCTATCTTTTTTTTTTTCTTTAAATGATTTTTTAATCAACCGCTGTCACAATGGGAACCCGACGGGTTCACAGGTCGTCTAATCATTCTGGTGGACGTTATGAGTGCAGGTTGAATTGGCCGAGGGTTTTCCAAATGCAAAATGCAGATCTAAAGCCGTAAAATAATATTGCCTCAGTGACGAGTTAAGCTCCTAATTGCCACAGGTGAAAGAAAGAGGTATAAAAAGAAAAATATACACGTGAGGCAGTATATATCACATTCATAAGTGTTCGGTCAGTTAACCAGCGAGTGTTGTACAAGCTCAAATATCAGAACCTTAAGCGTTCTTAAGAGGTCGGTTGGCCATATAAGATCTCCATATAGTGATAAAGATGTTCATGCCAGACTTTTCCAGTTTGGGTTCTGGTTAAAGTGACAGGGAAGGGAACACCCTGTGACATCAGTAGAATCCTTAATTATGATTAATCTGCTGAGGGTTGAATCATGAATTAAACAAACAAGTGTAAAATACAAGTAAAAAGAACTGGAAAAAAAGAAAATGCAGAAAAAGACTATCTGCTGCTCCTTTTCACGGCTCCAAATAAATCACACCTTGTGATGTCGACCACCTGAGTTTAATTCTCTCACATTCCTCTATTCTGAGCAGATAGGTCAGTGGCCTCTCTGTCTTTGTCTTGCACCACTTGCTTTTTGGTATTGCATCCTCTGTCCTTTCCGTGCTCTGCTGCTCCCCCCAGGTCTCTACAGGGTGCACACGGTCTCCCAGCAACCCAGTGCTGGTGAAACTCCCAAAATACAGGCTCACTGCTCACCTCCACTTTGCTTTTTTGTTCCTCTTTTCTCTCGTCTGAGGAATCAACTTCCTCAGTCTGTTCAATCCGATTCTTCCCTCCAGGACTTCAAGAAAGCTCTTCACCACAGTCTCAGGTCATCCTCAATCCATACTCATGATCTTTTCTCCCCTCATTAACCCTCTCCCCACGTCTCTCTTTCCAGGTTATTGTGTTTTTCCCCCTTTTAAGTTCCATTTTTGCTTCATTCCCAGTTTTGCCTTCCTTTTCTTGTTGTGTTTGAACTTGTAATCCAGCTTGCTCATCCCATGCACTCCCCCACCCCCTTAAATTCGATCTCATTCTTCCACATTCCCGTTCTTCCTCAAAGTGTCCCATTATTGTGTCCCTTTACCATGCTGTTGGTATGTTTGCTCCCTTTCCACTTTGTTATCCTTGTTTGTTCAGTTACATTCTCGTCCCTTCTCTGTTCTAGCTCTTCCACGAATCTCGACCTTGTATATAGTACAAAAAAATCCCTTTCTCTCTCTACCCTCCAACACCCTCATGTCTCTCTCCATCACTTCCCCACCACTTCATTTTGGTCTACCCCTTATCATCCTACCAACTACATCCATATCAAAGGCTTGCCTGAGCACATTCTCCTCCAAAAATGGGGAAAAGAGAAATAAATCAAAATAACAAGAAGTAAAAAACACTGAAGAAAAAGATGAGGAAGGGTAAGATGCACTGTGAAGAAGAAGCAGGATGCCAAAGATTTTGGTGGAGTAGAAGGTGTGACAAGGTAAAGTTGAAGAAGGTGACTTATACCTTGCTGTGATTGCACTTGGTTCCTGTAAGCACGAGACCCGGATCTGCTAGGTCCTCTCCGAAGTATACATGCGTTCCACGACATAGGACTATCCGACCGTCCCCTTGCGAGATGTTCGTATCGATGTTGACAGCATTGGATCCGATGATTGGCTGCTTGGCCCCACCCTGGCATTGAATCTTGCCACACTTGACATCACTATCAAGAAAATGGGTGACAAGGTTCACATTGATGAGTCCGAGTGCATACTTTCAAGATATTATCCTTTGATGTGAGAACGTAACGTCAAGGAAGGCTGACTTAGCAATATGATTAACAAATCATCGCTGAGACAGGATGTCCCACAAACCGACATTCCACACACCTTGGGGATATTGTTTAGACATGGTAATAACACTGTATGCATTTCCCAGTGACAATGCACTCATGACGTGCTCACATGAACAGCTGGTGGTAGCAGACCATGGTAATTGGGACACCTGGTGCACCGCACAAGCCCAAACTCATTCATCTTGGTCTAGATCTCAGTTGTACTTGAGATATAACTCTTTGCACAAACCAATGACAAAGGCCAATTTGAGGCTGAAACTTGAGGCTAAGCCTTTGTAATTTCAATAAAACCTAAATTGGCTTGCACCAACTGATAGCCATTCCAAATGACAACACAATTTTATTTGACCATAAAGGCAATTTGCAACTTTAAATCAATTTCAATGGGAACTCAATAGTAGAAATTAACAGAGAGCTTTCTTGCAAAAACACTGGCGAATAACCATTAATTATTTCATGATGACACCATGGCACATGCACAGCAAGCATGAAGAGCCATTAAAATAAATAAATAAAAATCAATATTTTAACCAACAATATCACAAAAACTTAATGTAACTGAGACTTGTGGAAAGAATACAATCTGAAATATTCATTGAAATTTATTGTGAGCACACGTCTTCCTGATTGAGTAATCGGTGCCTCCTGTCAGAAACAGATCCAAGTCAAGAGATAGTCACTGTCGAAGATGGTCTTATATACTTTGGGACCTGGTAGGTCTCCGTTCCATCTCCTGAAACCCACCCACAAGTGGAGATAGCAATCAGCAACTTGCACACACGCACCCACACAAACATCAACATAAATACAAAGCGTCACAAAAATATCTCAGAGCAGAAGAAAGAGTGCAACCAAATATGTCACAAACAAGGAACAAAACAATTCCCA
This sequence comes from Eptatretus burgeri, assembly GCF_056783735.1. Classification (NCBI taxonomy): domain Eukaryota; kingdom Metazoa; phylum Chordata; class Myxini; order Myxiniformes; family Myxinidae; genus Eptatretus; species Eptatretus burgeri. Next base: position 8,479,402 of record NC_140961.1, on the reverse strand, counting down.
AGGAATACCTGTGAGAACGAGGCTGATCCTGAAAACGTGTCTCTCCCAGAGGAAGAAAATTAAAGTGATAAACCAACAAGCGGTACCAGTGTTCCAATGCAGCTGCAGAATAATAAACTGGCCACAAGCAGAAATCATAAAACTAGATCTCAAGACAAGGAAACTTCTCACTATCCATAAAATGTTCCACAAAAATCAATGCATCCCGAGAATGTACCTGCTAAAACAAGGAGGTGGTGGTCTGATGGAACTCAACCAAGTGCACAGAGTGGCAAATGCAGGATTGGATGAGTACGTGAAAAGTTCATCAGAATACCGAATGTAATTTGTCAGCAAACACGAAGACAGCAAGCCAGAAAAAGCATCCTGAACCCACCGAGCAAAAAATTTCCAAAAAACAGGTACGAATAGAAAGTCACACATGAAACTGAAACTTACAAATTCATGCAGCCCCAACGATTGCAAAAAAAGACAAAGGAAAAATCTAAAACGAAATATCAACAGATATACACCGACAACTGGGAGAACAACAAAAAAAGAGCAGGGATGTGGAAAAAAAATGAGTTGCACAGATTGGGAAGAGATGAAGAAGGCTCTTTGCCTCTATGGAATGGTTAAGAAGAGGTCAGCTCCACTTAGATGGAGAACGAATCATTATTAATGCCCAAGACGAGGGACACCACACGCATGGCTTTAATAAGATGGTGGAACTAAGTCAATTGGACAGGTGAAGGTTCTGCAAGGCAGACACAGAAAAAAACGAATCACCTCCTATCAGGATGTAAAAAAAAACCTCTCGTCAGAACAGCTGTACACACAAAGGCAAAACAAGGTATGTCGAGTAATGCACTGGCACATCTGCAGAAATTTCAATATCCGAGTTTCAGAAAATTAATGACAACACGAACCAAAAACGGTAATTGCGAACAAGGAAGTAATGCTCACGCATGACCTAATCATCCCATCAAGCGTCGGCATAGAAAACAAAGCATTGTGACTGGATATATCACTGAGGTCCAAAAGATAAATAAAATAGAGCATTTCTAATTGAGGTGTCAGTCATCAGCGATTTTGGCCTAAAAAACAGAAATCAAGAAAATGACCCAAACACAGGTGAACAATACACTTACATGGCCTTCATCCGCAGTTTGATGGAATACTGCTCTCTACTCTGGGCTGCCACCCCTGCCTCACGCCCTACCCCCCAGGTATCTGCATGGCACATGCGGTCCACCATTAACCCCATCCATCCATCGGGACCACACTCTACACAGATCGTTGGTGCTGCAGAAGCAGTCTCCTGGGCTATTGGGCACAATCCTGGACTCACCACTCTGATAAAGGATACGAGCAAGCTGGTACTCATTTTGCCGACCTCAGAAGGATGACAGGCTGAGTCCACCCCACCTGGTATTAATTCAACGGCGGCGTGATTTGAAATCAGGACCCTAGGATCCCAAGCCCACCACACTAACAATTAAGCACCACGTAACCCCTTCCTGTGAATTTCTGAAATTTCAAAAATCACTGCTCACCTCCACTCATGTGTTCCTCTTTTTTCTCACCTGCAGAACCAAATACCACATCCTCTTCAACCTCATTCCTCCCTCCAGGTCTTTAAGACAGCTGTTTACCACCATCTCAGATCATCTCTAATCCAAAACCATGATCCTTTCAACACACGTTAACCCACCCCCTCCCAATCTTGCTTCTTTATCCATCTTATCCACCCCCACCTTACCCACACATCCCTTTGTTGTCTCCTCTTTATTTTCTCCCTCCACCCTACTACTGTTGGCATTTCCCCCTCTCTTTCTGCTATTCATTTTGTTATATTGTGTCCTGATACGTTCTGTGTTATAGCTCTTCCAAGAGCATCGACTCGTGGAAACAAAAAACAAAATCACAAAAATGAAGTCAAAAGATCCTGGAAGCTGAAGATCGCAAAAATTGTGCCAGTGATAATAAAGATGACTGACACACTGACTGACACACACACACACACACACACACACACACACACACACACACACACACACACACACACACACACACACACACACACACACACACACACACACACACACACACACACACACACACACACACACACCCTTTGCAACTGCACTGGTCATTTTGGTGTCACCACAATGCTGAAGCAGAAGCATAGCTATCTTGAAAGTTTTTATGAAAAGGAAAGAGGTTTAACCTCAAGTTTCAGCATCAAATTTGCTTTCGTCGGTGTTTTTTGCAAAGAGCTGTGTCTCTATCAAGTGCATCTGAGATTCAGAACAATCGCTATGTGCTTGCGCAGTGCACCAGGTGTCCCAATTTTTTCATCCTAAGATCCCTGATTGCCTTTTTGGTAATCTGCCAATAAACGATCACGGGAGGGATGGTTGCAACACACATCATCATCATCATCATCTGGAAAAGAAGTAGAAGATGTCAAAAGAAGTTTCACGTAAATACCTCGGGAATTATTTTAATCACAACAATGGCTTTTCAACCCTTGTCACCCTTTTAACTTACCCCTGAAAAGTTTTCAAATAAGAGATTCGGCCCCAAATGATAATACATTGTCGGCATTTAAATTTGGAAGATTGGGTTGTTTTGAACTGGCATGAAAGGGGTTCAGCATGATGGAGTTGTGTGGTTCAGGTTTATCAAGTTTAAAGTGAATATTGCTTTATTCACACAACAGTCGTCCAACCATACTGCTTCAGTGCTGATTTGGTGTCTCTCTGTATGTCTTTATCTTCTTGGCTGTTCAATCTCTTGAGAGTGGAATAACATCATGAATATTTAAAACGTGTGAACCAACTTCCAAGGAATCATGAATTATTTGTTTAAATCAAAACTTTCAGGCAGGGAAAGCAGGGAAAGGGAATCGGATACCCACGGCGATTTTATAGGCACCGGTTAGACACACTTTTTTTTTGGCCAGAAGTGTAAATAAGGGGTGCACCCTCAATGCTTTTGGTCTTCCACCAAAACAGTGAAGCAGAAATCTAAGCAGGAGAAAGGAAATGAGTGAGTACACTGAGATAGTGTAAGAAGGCTTATAGGGGCACATTTTAAATAGAGTAGTCGGAGTGGATAGAGAGCTGGTGGAATGCTGTGATGGTCATGATAGCAGATGTGGCATTCATGGTGAGCAGTTGCTGCTACAGTGTCAGCAAGTTCTGATTCCCAAGCCTCTCTCAGTCTGTGTTCTGCAGTGGACCTGCACCTCTGGAGTTGTCACTAGCCACAAACTCCTGAATGACAACCCGTAGGGCGTTAAGCCCATGGTGGACATTTCTCTTCTGCAGTCCTGTAAGCACAATGGACTTCCCTCTGGCCTGGTACACTGCCAAGTTTCTGAGGGACTTGGCTGCCTATTGTCTTTAATGATCATCTACACCTGCTTCATATCAACTCCACACAAACCGAGAGACGAGATCCTTCACGGATTATTCCGCTTCATATAGATATGTTACAGATATTGATGGTGTTACAAAAGAAATCCCTTCTATAAAATTGGCATGATGTACACTTTTTCACCTCCATGTTTACAGTATAATCTTGTTTTTGCGTACCTGTTGTGCTTATGCACAGGACTTAAGAATATGGTGTAGCAAAGCATGAAATAGTGCCGCAGTTCAAATGGTAATTCATTCAATAGATGCACTATGAAAGAGTCGTCGCTGTGCTGATGACGTGTACAAACTGGCTGCAGACCACACCTCGAGAGTTTGTCTCTGCGCTGTATTCGGGTTTCATCACATCCAAATTACTTTTGTGTTTTTGTCAAATTGAAATTTTAATGACTCTTCACTGCACACTGCATTCTTCCAAATATGCCAAAAATGATGAACCAAATTAAAAAATAAATAAATATTCATCACCTGAGATTATACATTTATTTGAAGATTTAAATTGGCATTTCTCCCTTTTGTGAAATTGGCTTGACCCTTGGTCTTTTGACTTGTGCATGTCACACATGTAAATGCTGATCACCTTAGCTTTTTGAAGCAATGTCACCTTAGTCTGGGGAATGACGTCTTGAAGGAAGTGTAACCGATCAGCTGCAAGTCTTTGCGACTAGTTTACATCTCGGGTCCATCGCATCTTGCGGGAGTATTGGCAAGCCCCCTTAACCTTCCAACCAGCCCCTTTGCATTACAAAAACCGGTACCTTATGAGTACAAGTCAGCCTTTTTAGATCGGTCAACGAGGAAAGGGAAAAGTGTAAAGAGGAG
>NC_140961.1:8435158-8465158 GCF_056783735.1 Eptatretus burgeri | reverse complement strand
AAATAAAGGAAAAGGAAGACTTATTCAATGTTGTTTACGGACGAGTGAACTGCACACAAACTATAATTAAGGGAGACAAATAGTAGTCAGGCTGCATGATTGAAATCCAGAAATAAAAAGAGTTTGGAAAAGTTGGGGATATAAAGAAGGCCATAATTCTTGTGACAAACACCAGGAAACATTTGATGAGTGCAGAGGCCTGGCAGGATAGCGAAGAGGTATGCACACTGGCCTTTGTGCTGTCCAGCTTCGGTTTTAATCCTAACCCAGCCATAAACCGTCACACTGGCATTTCACATTCAGGTTGAGGCATCACTGTGTGGGTGCCGTCCCTCGGATGGACGTTAAACTGGAAGACCAATCTGCCATCATTGGTCGTTGGTGGATGTTAAAGATCCCACTGTGTCTTTTACAAGTTATTACCAGCAACAGTCATCTTCAAGAATAGGCGAGTTATCGCCAGCATTCTGAACAAATTACAAACTCCTGCCACCTTCATTCGTCTGTCAGCTCTGGCCAGCCAGTTGGTGAAAGACTTGAACCAACAACTTCCTCGACTGATCCCACATGAAGGTCGTAATAATTGGGGCTGTTAAAAGAAGTAGGAAGATATTTGATGACTGCAGACATGATACCTCACATAACATCTCGTTCAAATTATCGCATGTTCACTAATGCTTGTATCGCGGCACAAGAGCAGGAAACAATCAAAGGTGATGCCTGGAGGTAACCCCCTCTGCTAGCCACCTTACCTCCAAGCTTTTGTGTCATCTGCAAATTTGGAAAGCTTATTCTTACCCCATTATCCAAATCGTTGATGTAAATAATGAATAGTGATCGTCCGAGTACTGATCCCTACGATACCCCGCTACTTCCATCCTCCCAGCAAGACATCCTCCCACTCACAGCCAATCTTTGCTTCCTATCACTAAGCCAGTTTGCAATCCAGGTTTGCAATCCAGATTATGTTTTGCATCAACTAATGGGACGGATCTGGATTCGGACCAAAACCAAAATCTAAACCAATGAATTCACTAATTTTTGTAATAATACATCCACAACCTTTTGATATACCGTTCTCTTTATCATTTTTGGCCCCATCTCTCATTGGTGAAGAATCACTTAAACAATTTAAAAAAATTCTCAGATCCGGATTCGGATCTTTACCAAAATTGAATCAATTCGTCCTTGTCACACACCCAACCTGTCCACCATCAAATCTGTCAATAGCTTTTTGAGATATCCTGCTCTCAGACAGACAAACACACAAGAAGGCATCAGGTGGTAACCTCACAGGTATGACAAAAATCATGCAAATGATGTCACTGTCACCTTGAACTTTGAACATGGTTGTAATTTGATCCCTGTATCTTGAAGAATTCCAGATTAAGTCCTTTTTTTTGTCTGTTAAAAAACCCCCCAAAAACCCTATACTTTAACATGGGCAACTTAGTTGCCATGGTAATGACAACAAACAAGGGTGAAAACTAACACACATCCACCTTCAGTGGCAGAGGTAATAAATTCAATTACAGTACTTCCTTTTTTTGAAAAAAAAAAAAACATTTGCAAAACAAATCACAACAGCAACAACAGCATACGATTGCATGTTTCGAGCAATGTTTGAGTTAAGTATGTACTCACAATCTTCCTAATTTGGAGAAGACAGGCGCAAGTAATTTCTCATGTGAAAGCAAAATGGATATTTGTTGAACAAGTGCACCCCTGACACTTCATTCCTTTATCTTGTAAATGTCCCAGAGCTTTACGCCCACGCCAACTCCAATGGATCATCATAAAAGTTAAAAAAAAAAAACAAAGGTACAAGCAAAAGGTGAAACCTTTCAACAGATCCTTATCACACTCTACCCCCTCAGCAGATCCAAACCAAACAAATGCGACTTGTCAGACTTACATGACTAACCTTTGGGTTATTCCAAATTCATCACACAAGGCAACACGGTGACCTTTTTTCCATCATGGGCACTGATGATTTTCCATGCAGGTGATCTGCTGCTAAACCACAGATGGTATTGCTTCGGAAACACTGTTCGAATTGAAGAAAATTGTTTTTTTGTTTCGCAAGTGTCGAAAGTGTTTGTGGTTTTCAGCCGATGGAACACGTGTATCGTTTGTTACAATGTTATCAGCATTCCCTCGAGTTTACAACATTTGTACACATGGAACTTTGGTGCAGGAGGAGGTCATTCAGTCCATCATGCCTGCGCTGCCGAACCGCAGTATCGTCACCCGTCCACATACAAGTCACCTACCATCCACACAAGCCAATATCCCCATACCCCTCCATCTCGAATGTACCCAGGTACCGATCTGAATGCAATTTAAACTTATCAACCCCCTCTGGTCCCACTTCCTTTTTGGGGGAGACTGCTCCTTGCATTAACCACTCTTCAACTGAACAATTCCGACCTTAAAACTGTCCGAACTCTCATCTTACTTACCTTCAAGCTATGTATGGCCCCTGGTCCAAACACTGTCCACTCTGCTGAAAAACTCCACGTCACCTATCTTGTCCACACCCTTCATTGTCTTAAACATCTCAATCAGATTCCCTCGTAATCACCTCCTTTCCAATGCATAAAGTCCTGGCTCCTTCAAACGTTCCTCATAGCTAGGTCTGGAATCAATCTCGTCGCTCGACGCTGTACCCTCTCTATGGCAGCTATGTCCTTCCATGGATGTGGTGACCAAAACAATAAACAACATTCTTTATGACACTTCACCAAATTTATATGCACATTACCTCTTTTGATGAACACCATCTCTTTTCATTTATATTATAATTTATCCCCCGACAAATACAACCTGAAACCCTGTTTGCTTTACCTGAAGCGACCTGGCACTGTGCTGTCTGTTTACTCCCCATATCTATTACCATCCTCAGATCCTTCTCCCAGGTGAAATGCCCCAAGACTGCCACCATAATAATGTAATCCCGATTTTCATTATCCTTACCCATTCACAGCACCTGACATTTCTTCATGTTAAACTGCATCTGCCAATGTTTTGCCCAACCTATTAAAGCATCTCAACTTTCCTGAATCAGATCACTCCAACCTTTATGTCATTTACACATTTAGAAAGCAGACTCTGAACCCCACAATCCAAATAATTGATGAAAATTATGATTAATAATGGTCCCAGAACCGATCTTGACGTACCACACCACTTACTTCTTCTCACTTACAGCCGCTTTCTCCACTGAAGACGGTCTTTGGGTTGAGGTTCTATTTCATGTCATGATGATATGAGAATAGTAGACAGAGTTTGCTTCATTTCCCTACTCATTGATTGTTCAGTTGAAAATCCTGTTTGAAGCCAATGTACGAGTAGTAGGAGTCTGAGACAGACATAGCATGCCTGAGGCCGTTTGGAAATTGGCAAGTTTTACAGGATAAAGATGTTAATCCGACTCTTGGCCTTGTTTAAAGCACATGCAGTTCATGCTTTTCGAAAGACTGTTAAGAGTGACGAGTTTCTTTCCAGGTTTCGGGAGACATTGGCATGAGTATTCAAGTAGCCAACTGCACGCAGGACCGAATCCGGCTCACTGTCGGAACAACTGGCGAAGTGTCGATCCAGAGTCGGTCTGGCTTCTTTGACTACATGGGTAGGGAGGTGGTGCAGGTTGATGGTGCAGGGTTTGTTTCAGGTCGATAGCTGAGAGATTACTTCACGAGAAGGGAAAGTGCGGTGGAGGAGTGAGATAGGAGGAGGCTGATTCTAATGATCTCATTTTAATTTTGAATTCTCCTTTACCCTGCTTATCAGTTGCCTTTTTCAATTAATTGACAAGATAAATACATCATTTTGCCTTGGAAAGTGAGAAAAACACATCAGCAATGAAATGAAGTCATGAAAAGAAAGGGAATTAGCGAATAGAATGAACTCCTTTTGCTCCTTCGAGGAAATAATAATTTAAAAAAAATCGACAATGACACGTGATTACATCTGAATTGATCGGACAAGGAAAGAACTCGTCTTTACGGATGGGGTAATTCCCCCACACGTGTATCGTGTATGTAATTCGTAAATGGTCGCTTATGAGCACGGTTAAACGGCCCTCAGGGATCCGAATTTTCAGGAATTATGCATAAAATGGACAGACATGGTGCATGGTCAGGCGGTCTGGGGATACCAACAGGGGCTAAGGTCACAACTTAGGTCAGCATTTACACCAGGAGGTGCGACACGATATACACTTCAATACAGACAATTGGGGTCTTCGCCCTACCCTGAACCACCCAGGCTATGTTTTCCAACAAACAAACCCACAAACAACCAAACAAACAAACCCACAAACAAACAAGCCAACAAACATAAAGTTATTGAATTATATATATAGTATGATAACCACTTGGAATGTGTTCTGAACCAAAATCTAAACTGCTTGTTCCAACCCAACTCATCCACCGAGTTTTGTCATAATCCATCCAAAACTTTTTGAGATATCGTGCATTTTGTACACTGCTCCTTCACATTTCCATATGTAGGTCATGGATGACGTCAATGCCGGATGCCGAAGGAAGGGAGGATTCAGTTTTTACTCCGTTTTCTTTCTTGTTTGTTTGTCCGGGCGATATCTCAGACATCATTTGAGATAGTAAGCTGAAATTTGAGGGAAAAAGTGAACATGTACTTTGGCAAAAGGTTATTTTTATTTTCATTCATCAAATTAATTGATTAATTACTTAATTATCACTATATTAATTACTTATATTTTTTATTTCTCATCCTGGCAATATCTCAGGCACCTTTTGAGCTTGAAAGTTGATGATATTTGGACGTGACAGTGACCAAGTGATTTGGCGATGAGTATTTTTGATTTAATTAATGATTAATTAATTGATGTAATTTTCATTTTTCGATTAATTACTTAATTTTCAAAAAGTTACAGATTCGGGTGAAACAGTGGTGGTTTTGGTATGCTATTCGGCAATTGATGGAGAATGTAATTATTTTACGATTATTAATTATTTATTTAAATTCTGCAATTAATCAATCAATTATTGCACACTGCACCCTTCCAATTCTGACTCCATGTGCTGCAAGGTGGCATCGCCGGGCGTTGAAGATTCTGAGGCGATGTCGTGTGCTGGAGGATTGTTATTTATTTATTTGGCATGGGGACAGTGTACTTTGAATGCACCACTACTTGTTTCAAATAGATTTTTGGCCCTATCTCTCAATTAAAAAAAAAATCACTTGAAAAATTATGAATCTTTAGGAAATTATGAAAAAAAAGTGCTTATGAATCAAAGCAAGTTTGCTGCATTTGCTTGTTTGGTATTATTCCTGTCCAAGCACAGAACTCTCGATATTTGAACCCAAAGTTCAACTCCCACATATTGTGCTGATCTTTCCACTGTCCACTACAATGCCCTTGCAGCTCAAGTGAATGCACACCAATGCCTCCTCCTGTCTGCTCTGCAGAAGATTTATGTACAAACTCCTCCACGAGCCTGATATCATCGTTAAAACAAATTGTTGTGGCCAGACATCTCATGTCTGGAACGCATATTTAAGGAGTTCTGAATGTTTGTATTGTATATATTTTTTAAGTGGATGAAGGCTGGTGGAATATATATACATATATATATATATAGATATATACATATATATACATATATATATATATATATAGATATATATTATATATATATATATATATATATATATATATATATATATATATATATATATATATATATATATATATATATATATATATATATATATATATATATGTGACGGCCCGGGATGTGTGTATATGTATATATGTATACATGTATATATATATATATATATATATATATATATATATATATATATATATATATATATATATATATATATATATATATATATATATATATATATATATATATATATATATATATATATAATATATATCTATATATATATATATATATGTATATATATGTATATATCTATATATATATATATGTATATATATATATATATATATATATATATATATATATATATATATATATATATATATATATATATATATATATATATATATATATATATATATATATATATATATATATATATATATATATATATATATATATATATATATATATATATATATATATATATATATATATATATATATATATATATATATATATATATATATATATATATATATATATATATATATATATATATATATATATATATATATATATATATATATATATATATATATATATATATATATATATATATATATATATATATATATATATGTGTATATATATGTATATATATATATATATATATATATATATATATATATATATATATATATATATATATATATATATATATATATATATATATATATATATATATATATATATGTATATATATGTATATATATATATATATATATATATATATATATGTATATATATGTATATATATGTATATATATATATATATATATATATATATATATATATATATATACATACATATACATACATGTATGGCGGATTTATACATTCATTTTATTTCATTAATTGCTACGTGTGTGGTGAAGACTGGCTTTAAAAGTAAAGGGATCATTTGTGGGATGAAGTGACAGCCAGGCCAACTGATCCTGATCAACCATTGAATTGGAGTGCTTAAGTTACTTGCCGAATGTCGACTGTCGAGACCGGTACACCTCCACATCATTCTGAGCGAATCGTTCATTCACTACGGATGATTTTGCAATGCTCCGTCACCCTGAGTGAGTGGTCCGTGCTCCGTCACCCCGAGCGAGTGGTCCGTGCTCCGTCACCCGGAGCGAGTGCTCCATCACCCCGAGCGAGTGGTTCGTACTCCGTCACCCTGAGCGAGTGGTCCGTACTCCGTCACCCCGAGCGAGTGGTCCGTGCTCCGGCACCCCGAGCGAGTGGTCCGTGCTCCGGCACCCCGAGCGAGTGGTCCGTACTCCGTCACCCCGAAGGAGTGGTCCGTGCTCCGGCACCACGAGCGAGTGGTCCGTGCTCCGGAACCCCGAGCGAGCGGTCGTGCTCCGGCACCCCGAGCGAGTGGTCCATGCTCCGTCACCCCGAGCGAGTGGTCCGTGCTCCGGCACCACGAGCGAGTTGTCCGTGCTCCGGCACCCCGAGCGAGTGGTCCGTGCTCCGGCACCCCGAGCGAGTGGTCCATGCTCCGGCACCCCGAGCGAGTGGTCCGTGCTCCGGCACCCCGAGGAAGTGGTCCGTGCTCCCTCACCCCGAGCGAGTGGTCCGTGCTCCGGCACCCCGAGCGAGTGGTCCGTGCTCCGGCACCCCGAGCGAGTGGTCCGTGCTCCGGCACCCCGAGCGAGTGGTCCATGCTCCGTCACCCCGAGCGAGTGGGCCATGCTCCGTCACCCCGAGCGAGTGGTCCGTGCTCCGGCACCCCGAACGAGTGGTCCATGCTCCGTCACCCCGAGCGAGTGGGCCATGCTCCGTCACCCCGAGCGAGTGGGTCGTGCTCCGTCACCCCGAGCGAGTGGGTCGTGCTCCATCACTCCGAGTGAGTGGGTCGTGCTCCGTCACCCCGAGCGAGTGGTTCGTGCTCCGTCACTCTGAGAGAGTGGTTCGTGCTCCGTCACCTCGAGCAAGTGGTTCGTGCTCCGTCCAGTGTGACCACTCCTTGGCTTTTTTTTTTTACAAGATCTTGGCTGTTCGTTGTTCACCTTGGTGTCTTGGTTTCTCTGGGTTTTCTTGGCGGAGAGTTTTCTATTATCATCACTTTTCTGAAACATTGTGAATTCTTGGCTTTTTTCATTGGCTCACCTTGGCATTTATGAAAATGAGTGGTCACACTGGCTCCGTCACCTCGCGCGAGTGGTTCGTGCTCCGTCACCTCGAGCGAGTGGTGCGTGCTCTGTCATTCTGAGCGAGTTTGTGAAATAACACCCGATTTCCGAACCATTTGCCGTATGAACGGGCTTTCTAAATTACCGAGTCAAATTATTTTTTTCCACCCATCACACGCAGCTGTTTCAAAACAATAATGTTTGCGAACATATCCCTACAACGTCGATGTAGATGCAACACTGTTTTTCAGGGTTAGTTACTCAAGGTTTCTGCATTCTATACAGTCAGTACAGTAGTTGGTAATCAAACTGACCTGTCGATTCCCAAAAAATTGCTCATATCGGCCAATCACGTGTGTATGTGTGTGTGTGCGTGTGCGTGTGCATGTGTGTGTGTGCGTTTCATGAAGCATAACATATTCTCTCTGCTAACTCCCCTACCTCCGACCATCCATCCATCCATCCATTTGTATCTCTGTTTGTCTGGATGTCTGTCTGTCTGTCTCTCTGTCCATATCCAGACAGTGCTCATGTCTGAATGGTGTTTGTCTCCAGATGCGTCCGGACAGTATTTATGTCCAGACAGGAGTTTGTCTCCAGACTTGTCCAGACAGGAGTGTTTCTCCAGACGGGAGTTTTTCTCCAGACAGGAGTTTGTCTCCATACGGGTAGAATGACAGCAGAATGATTTATAAACAGATGTTTGGTACGACAGAACTTCAATGTGGATACAAACAAACACGACATCATAGCGACCGAAGCTTTTCGTGCTGCACTCTTCAGGGTAAGATCGCAGCAAGTGAAGGAGGAAGTGAAGGCGTGTGCTTATATACGCGTCTCAATAAGGAAGACACTGATTGGTTCAATTGTAATGATGTCACGGTTCATCCGAAAGCTCATTGGTCGGCTCATCATCTTCACCACGAGCTCCCATTGGCTGAAGCAGAGTTCGCCGATGATTGACGTTTGCAACCGCATCCTGGAGAGAGGGGGGATGGGTTTCCCCGAAGGTCCATTCACCATTTGTTACCGTACTTCCCTTGATCTTTCCATGCTGAAAGAGACACAGAGACCGTACAAATTCCTTTTGACGACATAATATTGGATTGGTGGTAAGGATGAAGGTTGCTTCCAACATACATAAATGAAACGAGCTCCGAGCTCAGCTCAATATCCTGAACATATCTGCATTGTACTGGTCTGCACAGATAGAGTTGGCAACCAGGTGCTGTGCAATGGCAGAGGAAGCAGGTACAGTGGCCGGTGGTTGCTGGATATTTCTACATGCTCGCACTGGTTGTGTTCTTACCCTCACAATCTTTCTTCGAATCACCAAGGGGACGTGTTGTTTGATCCGATCAGCCAATCTTAGTGTTGTGCGGCCCACGTACCGAGCTTCACATCGGCACTTAAACTAAACTCAGATGAGTTTTTGCTAAATTTGCTACTCCTCCTCCTCTTCCTGTTCTCTACTTCCAATCATACCAATACACCTTGAAGACTTCTAATCGTGTCCTCCAGTTACTCTCCTCATTAAACCATGTCTCACTCACTGCAACTACATCGTACTCCTCGCTATCCACTTTGGCTTCAAGCTCTTCGACTTCCATATTATTATTTAATCTTCTGGCATTGGTGTAGAATTGGTTTAACTTTTCCCTTCCTGAAATTCTATTTTCCTGCCTGGCCTTACTCATCATAATTACATCATCAGTTCCTTCCTTAATACTTACCCCACCCTCCACCAACATAAAAAAAGCTTGATTTCCTTCCTCAATTCCCACTGCAAACCTTGCTTCCGCCTTTCTATTTAACATTCGGCCATCATTCCAGAAACACTCCCTTGTTCCCTAAATGATTCCCACTGCTTCTTAAATGTAAAAGCTTCCTCCCAACACCATTCTTCCAGCCATTGGCTGACGTCTATTGCTCTGCTCATAATTTCTATGCCATTTCCTCATGTTGGGAGAATCCCAGAAAACATGACCTCACAATTACACAATATCCTGTATTGATTTTTCAAAACCTCTGAGTAAACTTTCCCTTCATCATTCGCACCGAGGTGTACCCCAAACAACTTCTTCCTGCCATGACCTGATACAATATTGTTTACCCCTCCTTCAATGTCCCTAACTCCTGTTCCTTCAAAACTGCACAGAATTATAAGTCTCCGATTAATCAACTTCTTTTCAACTTCGAGGATCCGAGGATCCCAAGTCCACCACCTTAACGATTGAGCCAACACCAGGTGCACGCGCGCGCGCGCACGCGCGCACACACCCACACACACACACACACACACACACACACACACACACACACACACACACACACACACACACACACACACACAAACACACACACACACACACACACACACACACATCTTCTGACTTATGGTGAGTATCGCTGTGGATTATGTTTGAAAACCGCACAATCTGCAAAGAACAACCGTCTGTCTGCTACCCCGACAATTGTTCCCACTAATGCAAACCATTCAACTTGAAGGCATTTGATGTGTTTAGCGGGTAAATCAAAACATGTGGAGTGTGAGGAGCACTCCCCCGATCTGCAATGGACACCAAAGCGTTACCTCAAATCCAGAGGCTTAGGCCTGGCGACTCTGTCAAACAGACAAGGATTACATTGTCAACATCAGTTAAAAATCAAACTGAGCCACCTATCCGGATTTCGGACTTCAATAATTATCTGAGTAAAGACCATACCTGGCAATGAAAGCAGCGTCACCCTTCATTAGTTGTTGTAGTCCTGGGGATCACCCTTCCCTTTCCAGAGAGGGAAACAAGGCCCCTCTTCCAGTCAGTTGGGTTGATTCCTGTGCTCCAAATAGAGCTGTAAGGGTTAGGGTTAGGGTATTTGGAGTTCTTAAGGGTCTCAGAGGATCTAAAGGGTCTTCGAGGTCTAAGGGTTCCAAAGGGCGTATCGGTGTCTATCAGGTCTTAAATAGCCTTTGGGGGTCTGAAGTGTCTCAAGGGTTTGAAGAGATCTGATCTCGCTTGACCTGACAATATTGACCTGCCCTGACAAAGTTTCTTAAGGCTCTTGAAAGGTCAAAAGGGTCTGAAGGGGTGTAATTTAAGGTATAAAGGGTCGGAATTGTCTCCATCCATTGGGACCATACTCTGTGCAGAGCATTGGTGCTCCCTAAGCAGTCTCTTAAGGAATTGTCTCAAGGGAACTAAAGGGTATTTAAACGTCAAAAAATTGTCCAAAGGTCAAAGAGGTCTACAGGGTATTAAAAAGTCTGAAAGGTGTGAAGGTCTAAAGGGTAGAAAAGAGTATAAGGGTATTTGGGGTTCTTAAGGGTTTCAGAGGATCGAAAGGGTCTTCGAGGTCCAAAGGTTCCAAAGCGTGTATCGGTGTCTATAGTGTCTTAAATGACGTTTGGGGTCTTAAGGGTCCGAGGGTCCTAACAGATCTTCGGGTCTCAAAAGGGTCATAAAGGCTTCTTTAAGTTTTAAAGCATTATCAAATTTGTTGCATGATATTGCTCATTTTAGTCCATCCCCCGCACATCAGGAGATGGGGTTTTGCAATCACTTCTGTGTGTGCATGTGTGTGGTGGGTGGTGTGTGGTGTTCGTGTCTGCGTGTGTGCGTGTCTGTCCAGGCCGTAACTTTTTATTCACCATTTGAGCTTTTCTCATCAAATTTTCAACAAAGCTTTATTTTGAGAATATGGAAAAAACAAATTAATAATTTAGTCAAAAGGTCAAAGGGTCAAAGGTCGACAAGCATCGTTTCAAAACAATAAGCCGACCCCGAGTTTGCATTTTTCTGTGGCTTTGGCAAGTTAGAGTTTAAACGCGAGGGCCTGAATTGTGAGCTGCAAGCCATGATTTCCTGTCTATGGGTGGAATACATCATGGATGTTTGTGTACAGCACGTGAGTATGGGTGAGCATTAGTTGTTGCGGGGGCATTGCAGTGCCGCTGATGCAGTTTCCTGTGGAGGCCAAAGCAGTAACATGTTTACCGTTCTGACTATAACTCGCCTATTCTTCGTGAAGGACACAGTGGGATATTTTGCGTCCACAAAGTAATGACATGCCTCGTTGAATGTCCCATCCAAGGGAAGGCACACACATTGATGCCTTGCCCTGCCTGCTTCTTCGTTTTTTTGTTTGCAGCACAAGGCTGCAGGATAACCTGATTGGCTGAGGGTGCAGCAATTTTTGAAATTTGATGATAGTGCCGGTGACATCTCGCCTCCTTTTCACGAAGGACACAGTGGGAACTTTGACGTCCACCAACTAATGCCGGAAGATGGGAGGGCCCGTTTAACGTCCATCCATGGGACGGCAGACACATATGGATGAATCACCACCCTGCCTGAAAAACACCAGGATGACAGTTTATAGCTGGGTCAGGATTCAAACCCAGGCTAAACAACTCAGAGGAGAGTGTGCACGCATCCAGGCTATTCTTTTAGCACCTTGTTGGAATATAAGATGATGTGTTTTTTGTGCTGATATTTCTCAATGTGTAATTGACTGCTCTGCATCATTGTTAGCACCACAATGAACGGCTAAACATTTCAAAGAATGGCTGAAAGGTAAATTTTGTTCATTTTGTTTTCAAAGAATGGCTGAAAGGTAAATTTTGTTCATTTTGTTTTCAAAGAGCAAGGCTCATGGAAGAGCCGAATGAGAGAATGAGGACGCAAGGTTATCAAAGCATCAATCGGGTGGACATGAGCAGACAAAGGACAATACAAAGACAAGCACAAGAGTAATTCAACAAAGAAGCAGACAAACAAAGAGAACAGACCGAGTGTGACAAGTAAAATCCTTGGAAAGACATGGGAGAGAACATGACAGGGCAATGGGCTGTTGTCATGAAGGACTGGAGAGAAATGTATGAAAAGAGAGAGAATCAGGGAGGCAATTCCACAGATGGGAGAAAAGGGAATAAAGGTTCAGAGTTGAGCACAAAGCTTAGACTGCGGAAGCGTAACGAAGAATGGATAACTGGATGAATGTACTGAGTTAGTGAGGTTCAGGAGGCTTCAACAGGCTCAGAGGGAAGAATGTGCTTTGGAATACAACTAATTAACCTCCGCCATCGAAGATCAGAGGTTACTATTTTCATGCCTTTGTTTGTTTGTTTGTTTGTTTGTGAACAGTATTACGGAAAAACTCCGACAGATTTCGAGAAACTTGGTGGGGGGATTAGGTATGGTCCAAGGATCATGCCATTAGATTTTGGACTTGGTCCAAAATCCAATATGGCCGCTATGGCGGCCATTTTGAAAAAATATTCGATTTTTTTTGCATTTCTACATGTTTTAAGTGATTTCCACTCCCCCCCCCCAAAAAAAAAAATTAGAGAAAAAAATTTTTTGCAACTTTTTTTTCAACAAAATTTCGATTTTTTTTTTGCATTTCTACATGTAAAAAGTGATTTCCAACAAAAAACATGCCAAAATTATAATTGCGGCTGATTTTGGAACTTCAGGTGGATATACCCACGTAAAATCAATTTCTGTCTCAAGGAATCGAGTTATGACGAATGAATTGAGTATGTAAAAGTTAAAAGTAAAAGGGAAAGTTGCAAACTATAACTCTGTGAGCATTGTTGACGTCAAATTGAATGAATAGGATATCAGGTTCACTTGAGTGACCCAGCAGTATTGGCGGCGGAGGTTTTGCACTCTACCGAGTGCTCCCCCTCTAGTTCACTACTGAAAGGAGTCAAGTTCATGAAAGAAAATTGTGAAGTTCGTTTGTGCCAGACGTCCCCCCCCCCCCCCCCCAACAACATCATAAACGACCTTTATCAAAAGGATTACTTTTGTGCTAAGAAGTCCAGGGAACACATAAAACGAGAAAACAGCTTAAAATACCAGGAACCAACTCTCATCCTGTCTTATAATTATACGTAACTTGTTAACACGTATGCTATCAGGTGAAAAGAGGTCAGTGGAGGCCTGGTCGACGCTGGCCTCTGAGCAAAGCAATGCTGGATTTGTTATCCCAGCAGAATTGCATGCACTTGGAATTGCCATCTGGAGGCTTGTGCAGTGCCAGCAAGGAGGAATGAATTGTCTTCCAGAAGGGACATATTAAGGTGGCTTAATTCCTGTCTGAAATGAGGACAATGGAGATCCAACAGTGTGTTTCATAAGACTAGCCATTTAATCCACTCCAAGAGATTGATACATAAGCTGTCCAAAGTGTAAGGTATGAGGCTGCAGGATATTTATTTGAATGCTCCTGATCCCAGTTATTACTGGAATGGACGACTTCCGTACAAGGGGCTAGGTGTTGCAGGCAGAGGGATGGCAGGACAGCTCATTAAT
This sequence comes from Eptatretus burgeri, assembly GCF_056783735.1. Taxonomy (NCBI): domain Eukaryota; kingdom Metazoa; phylum Chordata; class Myxini; order Myxiniformes; family Myxinidae; genus Eptatretus; species Eptatretus burgeri. The sequence continues at coordinate 8,450,986 of NC_140961.1, read as the reverse complement.
TCGGAAGGGTAGGAAGCTCACACATGAGCTTTCTGGTGATGGATTTCTTGCCGTGAAGCTGGATCTGTTTAAAATTATCACAGTTGCGTGGTGCTTCGTTTATTTGTTCCCAGATGCAAAACTGGATGTCACGTTTGCATTTGGGTTGTGGAAGTTATATATCTCACATAACAGGTGCCTTTGTAAAAGAGTAGCCTGTTGGACGTCAGCATTAGTTTAGATCAGGTTTACGCTAACAAAGGGGTTTGTCGTAAGAACATTGTAGACAAGTAAAGCAATAGAGTAGGTTAATGAGTTCTGGATACACCACAAACATAATGGGCCAAATGCTTTCCCCGATGTTCAAGATAATTTATTTGTTACATCTTCATCAAAGTTCAGTGGGGGTTGAGCACCGGTGTAATGATGCATCTCAAACATCCAGAGGATCTCCATTGGAGCCCATTAATGATGAGTTCCGAATGCTTAATCGTAACAGATCACACCAACGTTTGAAACAAAATAAATTATTGAACACTGAGACAAGCCCTGATATGCCTCAGGAAATGATGATACATTAATGATGGAGATTATTGCAACGCAAAATATGTGCATTGTCAACATTTGCGAAACCATTGCAGGATCTCCTTCTATTCATACTTTTTTGCGGCACACACATTTAAAGGTGATGGCATGTCGAGTGTTGTAACCTTATCCAAAGCAATGCCATATAAAGTCTGTAACTTCGGGTTTATAACATAAAACCTTGCAATATGATTGACTAATACACCCCAGGTTGAATCACATGGCTGTCAGGACATTATTATGGGGTGATAAATAATTTGATAGGGTTGAGCTTGGAGCACTTTCTTCATTGAGAACGTAACATTATTTTGATGTTGCTAATAAATTAGGAGATTGAAGATGCATTATTGGCATTTCCTGCCGAGGCTAAGTGCTTGCTGCTGCCTGGAGACGGGCAGGTTCGAAGGCTCTTTTGTTTGTCTCTTTATCTCATCTCATGATGCCTGCTCTTTCCACATCGTTTCCTCTCCAGTTCCGTAAGGTCAAGATTGTTCATCGACCGACCCACTCCTCGTCCACATCCCTCAGTTTGAGCTGCCTGTTCACCTTCATTTGTTTGCTCCCTTGTGAAGCCCTTTTTATGTCCGGTAATGCTCTTTCCCAGAGGCCTTCAAGAGACCTGCACAATCACCTGGTGTCAAGGCAAGCAAAACCAGCAGCAATCTCTTCCACTTTCTTGAAACAAGTTTGTTTGTCACATTTCCAAGCATTCAGCGCCGCCCGCTGACAGTACGGAGTGAATCTTCATTCCGAAAGATTCACCCATATCAAAAGTCTCCGATTATTTTTCATGAGATCCAATATAAATCTGAGGGGAATTTCAGAAGATCTCAAGAGATCCGTATTGTGATCGGTTCGTTCTGCTTCAGATGACGGGCCCTGGCATTTGCAGCATCGAGCTCATGTACTTAACGGTCGAGGAAACTCAAAGCTCTCGTGAGCACTAAACACTGTAGAGTTCTCTTTGGACTTTGTGAGTTTTCTTTCCACTTACCGAACTCTTATGTCTTGCGGAACCGTCATGAATGTAGCAAGCATGCTGCCGACACTGAACTTGCTGGCTTTCAATAACTGTCTGAAGAGCTTGTAAGCATAACCGACAAGGTGTAAAGTTCACGTCTCTACTGGGAATTAACCACTGTGTGTCTCTCTTCTTGTAGGATTGCTGATCTCAGTCAAAAGAAAGGCATGTTCTTCATGAATACAATTCGTCTCGCAGTCACGTCTGCACATAAGTTTTGCATGATAACTTCTTCTTCTTCTTTCGGCTGCTCCCGTTAGGGGTCGCCACAGCGGATCATCCGTATGATCCGCATTGTGATTTGGCACATGTTTTATGCCGGATGGCCTTCCTGACGCAACCCTGGTCGCCTCTTACGACACAGGGATATGGTACACCTATTTTAACCGGGGTGTACACCGGCCCAGTACACTGGTACTCATTTCGCCGACCTCGGAAGGATGACAGGCTGAGTGAACCCCCTGGTGTATTAATTCAGTGGCTCAACGGGGTTTGAACTCAGGACCTTTTGGATCCCAAGCCGCTGCCCGAACCACTGCACCAACACCAGGATATTTTGCATAAGTTTTGCATGATAACATAATTATTTTATTTCCTGCAAGATATTTAATCAGAATTGCTGGGTCATTCACTGTTTTCTTACACACTGCAATTTGTGCAATTGCAACTGCTGGAAAAACCTCACATTTCCGGAGCTTTATTTTCATTTTCAGTATTAAAAGAACTCCAATTACGATGGATTAATAGCCATGACAGAATCCCACAATGCATTGTTTTCCATTGATTGAAGGCTTATGGAGGTGCTTGTACAGATGTTGCGTGAAGGACAAGGGTAAGAGGAGACACCAATGGACTTTGACGTGAATTACAAGGACATGAGTAGAAATGTGCAATGGAAGGAAAATCAACACTGCAGATAGAGTTTGAACCCAAAGAGCTATGTGCCCTGATGGGAAGAGCAATATGAAATACTGCACCTGCAAATCTTCCTAATATCTGACAGCATCTGATAACACTGAACAACAAATTTCAAAAATTTTTTTTTACTGGAGATGTGAAAAGTGATTAAGACTAATTTGGGTACGCTGATTTCAAAAATCATAACCGTTTTGCTGTATCACATCAGGATTTTCAGGAACAGAAATATTCCCATTGCCTAGAAGTCAGGATTTCAATGAAATTTACATATGTCTTTAACATGTCTATTTCGTACAATTGTTGTTAACTTGTGTTATATTTCTTTCTTTCAGATAAAGATGAGTAGGCGTTCCTGTACCAATCATCCTGACAACTTCTGTTATGTCTGTGGTCGGTATACCAAAAAAGATCAACAGCGAAGTATATCTACAGCAGTGAAAATGAAGGCCGCCTACTTTCACTACTTCGGGTGTAAGGTGGGGGACCAAGAACAGAGCTGGGCACCACACATCTGCTGCACAAGCTGTCACACAACCTTGACTCAGTGGTTGGTGGGCAAGCGCGCGAGCATGCCATTTGCGGTGCCCATGATATGGCGTGAGCCGCAGAATCATCATGATGATTGTTATTTCTGCTGCACAAGCATCGCCGGCTTCAACAAGAAGACTAAAGGTCACATCAAGTACGCTGACTGCGTCTCTGCTCGTAAACCTGTGCCTCATGATGACGAGAACCCCGTTCCAACACCTCCAACTGATCAGAACATAGCTGTAAGCAGTGGTGAAGAGGATGGTGATGATGAACCTTTTGAACCCGACACTCAAGAATCACACCTTCTGAACCAGGGAGACTTAAATGATCTTGTAAGAGATCTCTCGCTGTCAAAGGCGAAGGCAGAGCTGCTTGGATCAAGGCTGCAGCAGTGGAATCTACTTGAACCTAACACCAAGATATCCTTGTTCAGAGCACGTCACAGAGACATGGCTGAGTTCTTTGAGATGGAAGACACGATGACATTCTGCAGTGACATCAACGGTCTGTTGAAAGAACTTGGGTGTGATCACGATCCTGCAGACTGGCGCCTCTTCATCGACTCGGGGAAGAACAGCTTGAAGGCTGTTTTGCTCCACAATGGCAACGAGAAACCATCAGTCCCACTGGCTCACGCGTTCGGCATGACAGAGACCTATGAGACTATGCGGCAGCTGCTTGATTCCATCAAGTACAATGACTTCAACTGGCACATCTGCGGAGACTTGAAAGTGGTGGCACTGTTGTTAGGGCTGCAGTCAGGCTACACGAAATACATGTGCTTCCTTTGTCTCTGGGATAGCAGAGACGACAAGAATCACTGGACGAAGAAAGATTGGGAAGAGCAAAAAGAGCATGTACCTGGTCGACACAACGTGAAGCATGTCGCCCTTGTCGACCCAGCCAAGGTTTTCCTTCCACCACTCCACATAAAGCTCGGCTTGATGAAAAGTTTTGTACGGGCAATGGATCTGAATGGGCGTGGGTTTTTATACCTCAAGGAAAAGTTTGGCAACACCTTGTCGGAGGCCAAGATCAAGGCTGGTGTCTTTGTTGGACCGCAAATCCGACAGATTATGAAGGACGAAACTTTTCCGACAACTCTAAACCCCAAAGAGCTGGCAGCGTGGAGGAGCTTCAAATCTGTGACGGACAACTTCTTGGGGAACGAGCACGTGGACAACTATGAAGAAATAGTGCAGCAGCTGCTGGAGTCCTTCAGGAAACTTGGCTCCAGGATGTCCCTGAAAATCCATTTCCTACACCAGCACCTGAACTTCTTCCCTGACAACTTGGGAGCAGTCTCGGACGAGCACGGCGAGCGATTCCACCAAGAGATTTCACTCATGGAGACGCGTTACCAAGGGCGGCACAACCCGAACATGATGGGCGATTTCTGCTGGTTCCTGCATCGTGAAACTGACACAGAGCAGCACAAACGCAAAGCCAAATGCCTAAAGCATTTTTAATTACATTCTAGTGGAGTTTTTCTGTAATTTCTATAATTTTGAAGCATTCATGATGAAATAAATGAATAAATGAATTTTTGTAAATTTCATTGAAATCCTGACTTCTAGGCAATGGGAATATTTCTGTTACTGAAATTCCTGACGTGATACAGCAAAACGGTTATGATTTTTGAAATCAGCGTACCCAAATTAGTCTAAATCACTTTACACATCTCCAGTAAAAAAATTTTGTTGTTCAGTGTAATGCATCAAGTGGTGGGTTTAAGATAATGAAATGAACGCATGCAATGACCAGTGTTCTGTGACTGCTTCCATGACGCAATCCCAACTTGACTAGATGCATTTGCAAGCCACCCAGAGATAGTCAGATGCTGCATGTAGCCCAAAGCAGGGAAGAGAAAGCAGATTACCTCAAAGCTGAAAATTATGAGCCAGCAAGATTGGTTTTTACCAATGATCCGACAGCAACATGGGAAGTTTTTCTGAGACTAACTTGTGTTCTCGAAGCTTAGAAAGCACATACTTAATGCTCCATGGACAGAATTTTTGATTATACACATTATTACATACACAGGTGTACATGGGGAGCATACGCCACAGCACGTCGCTGCATCCACTTTTCCGCCGGTACGCCAGGGGCCTTCGTCTGGCCAACCCCATCTCTTGGGGATTGAACATTCCAGGTACCCACCAAATGGGACCGCCTCAGGTTAACCCAAGGAGACTGCCAAATGGTGGGTAACACCTCAGCACCACCCGACATACACCACAATGTGTTTTGCGGAGTGAAGTGTTTCATGGTGGCTGGAATGCAAATCCTACCACCAACCTCCGAGAGAAGGAAAACAACTGCAGGAGGATGTCCGCAGATGTAGTTGGCACAAGATATGGATGGCTGTTGGCTCACAAGGAGCTCCTCGACCCTTTGGCATGTTTTCAATTTAATCCTGCTTGGTGTCCATGTCCATACACCCTCCACACCCAGGGGACTTAGTGGAGGGAACCAGTTTAGTCGCCGACACTCGACCATGAACAGGTTAATATGGGGTTTACATGATACCCGTAACAAGTCAGAGATCTGATCTGGCCTGACCTGGCAATCAGGTTTGGGTACCGCCGTTATCAGTCGGGCTGCTTTGTACTGTCAATTAGCATGGCACAACACAGAGCTCCTGTCCTCAAGCGATCCCCCAACCCCAGCCTTTGAGTTTCTGGATTACAGGTGCACGCCACTACATCCAGCAATTTGTAAACATGCAATCATTATCATACTCATTATTAGCAATTTGTAAACAAGTTCTCATGATCGAACTCGCTGTGCTCTGCGAGGGTATATACTGCTGCCTTCAGCCAAATGCAAAGCAGCAACACCTAGAAGGTCGTCGTCATCATCATCATCATCATCATCATCCAATGACAGGACAAGGCCAATTTGCGCAATCATTGAAATTACAACCAATTCCAAAGACGAGAAGGGATTAAGCAGAATAAGTCACTGATAATTAATTCGGGATATAAAGGCAGTTCATATCAAGATTGCGTTGATCGAGAATATAATTTTGCTTACCAATCATTTTCACGATAGCATTTTCACACAGGTCGTTCCAATTGTTTTGACAGTGACAAGATTGTTCCCACATGAAAAGGCTAACTTTACATTTTTTGAAAATTATTTTGAGATGGTCTTTGTAGCGTAGATATTGACTGCCACGATGACGATGGCCAGCATAAATTTCAGAATAGAACACTGATTTTGGAAGTCCGTTGTCGTCCGTCCATACGACACACGTGGCCAACTCAATGCAGCTTTGCTCTGGCCAGATGCGTGAACATCAGTTTAAAGTTTGAAATGCATATAATATCGTATCGTTTGGAAACAACTTTAACCTGTACTGAACTGATTCAGGGAGATCATGCATGAAGACAATGAACAATGTCGGATCTAGTATGTTGCACTGTGGTATACCACTTATTACTGGAACATAAGTGGATGCAATTCCATTAAATGCAATCCTTTGTGAGTGGTTTGACAAATAGGATTTCATTCATTTAAGTAGCTGACCACCTTCTCCATAAGATTCAAGCGTGTGGAAGAGGCGTACGGGAGGGACACCATCAAAGGCCTTTCTGGAGTCCAAATGCTTGCAGTCAAGACTGTGATCAGTGCATCAAGTGACTGCGACCAGTGCTCTAAAACTTCCGGGAATTGAGTATTACAAGACCGACCACTCCTGCTGTTCATCACTGAAAATCACGTCTCTCTAAATGGATCCCAAGTACATTTCTGATGATCTTCTCCATCAGTTTGCCCACCACAGACACCAAACTTACAGGACGATAGTTTTCTGGACTGCATTTCTTCCCTTTATTGATGATGGGCACCACATTAGCTTGCTTCCAGGACTTTGGTACCTCTCCCTATTTCAAAAGCTTATCGAAGATGATTCTAAGAGCTTTACATATATTTCCTGAGATATCTGTCAATACTCGCGAATGGAATCCATCAGGGCCAGGGGACTTGACTATTTTATCTGTAAACTCCACAACATTTAGTACACACGTATAGTCCCCATTTCCCAACACTAGTGTGTAAGACTGGTGTTGGCTTAGTGGTGAGAGTGGCTGGCTTGGGATCTTAGGGTCCTGAGTTTGAGCCCCTTTGGCCACTGAATTAACACCAGGTAGGGTTGACTCAGCCTGTCATCCTTCTGAGGTCAGTGAAATAAGTACCAGTGTACTGATGAAGGGGCACAGCATCAGTGTCGTAGTCACGCCCCAACATAATGATAGCTACCCATCAGCCAAGCTGTCATTTTCAAGAAGAAGAAGAACACTGGTGTGGATGACAAGCCCTCAAACTGTAAACACACTCGCAAAAAACTGAACAAAATACTTTTTGTCAATCATTCTCTGTGAAGACATCATCCTGCTGCTGTAAATTAGGAATTCCAATCTTTGTTTTGGTCTGGTTTGTTACATCACTCCAGAATCATAAAGGTCGTCTCATTTCGTGCAATAATAAACTCCTTCCAATTTGCCGAAGTCCTGTTTTTTTCTGATATCTATTCCATTTTCTGTGCTTAGAACGTATTGATTGTATTGCAGCCACAGACATCCACAGTGGTTTTACTCTATGTACTCTTCTTCCACAGTGGAACAAATTCCTCGATGCACGCTTTCATCCCGCTTTCAAAAAGCTTCCATGATTCTTTTCCTGTTCTGTTATGCATAATGTAATCCCAGTGTTCATGGCTTAAAACTTTTCCTCAAACTGTTATCGTCTCAAAGATAGGAACTCTTACTTTCCAACCTATCACACTTTAACTGAAAATACATATGTATTCTAAAACAATGTTGCGTTGTGACTTTCCTAATTGTGTACACCTAGTCACATTAATTACCAAGTCTTCCTCATTTAATAAAACCAAGTCGAGCAAGATTAGCTCTTGAGCCTCGTGAATCCGCATGGGTTCATCTTCATGTTGATACAAAAGTAAATAATAAACACAAACGAAAAAAGAACTTCAGTCTGCTCCAACAGCATGGTTGAGCCTGCCAAATGATGTGCAGCACTTGCAATTAAAATCACGATCAACTACCGGCTTTGGGTAGTCCAGGTCAATTACTCTCCTTAATAATAAGCACAGAGCAGTATTGTTTATTGTTGAGCTTGTAGGATTTTGATAAATACACCCAAACAACAAACTGGATCTGTCGGTTGGAGTGATGTTTACACAAATTGACTCCTGGAAAGAGCATTCATTCATGTCGACATCAGATGCTGTAAAAGTGTCCTTAACATAAACGGAAATTACTCTCTTCATAATGTCAAGAGCAAAAAGTTGATATCCTTATAAATGCAGTTCACAAAGTTGAATCGAGTCACAAACATTTTTCAGCAGAATCTCAGTCAATGCAACAACATCAGGACACTCGAGCATCAATTTCATCCCATTTTGATGAGCATGGAGTCACAATTGGGATAAAGACATTTGAGAGATTAAAAACTTGGACTGCAGATTTATCTGCGCTTGAATTTGAAGAACAACGTGAACTCGAAGAACCCCAAAAAGTTAAGCTTGAATGAAACGTATTTACATTAACGTCACATTGACTGCATGATCAACTTCCCAGCTGATGCTCGGCCTGGATGAAATCTCTTCTTCACTATCCTCTCATTTCGGATGGTCAGGTCACTCTCTCCACCAGACTGTGGACTTCAGCTCTTCTCTGAGCTTCTTGTGCTCATTTCATTCTGCAATGATCCTGTCTCTGAAATCTGTACGGAGCATCCACCTTGCTTCACTGGTATGTCATGAACTTCACTTGACACCTCATCTCTCATTTCACAGCTGCCCAAGATGATTTTCAAGGGCCAAGATGAATACTGCTCTTTCTTCCTGAGACGATATACTGCCTAACCTTAATCTCAAACAAGGTGATCCTCAGATCATGATGAATGATTGTTCCCACATTGTATTTGTCTTCTTTTCTGGTCTCTGAACTATCATCCTCAGACTCTGGAAGCCCAAAGAAGATGAGGTTATTCTTTCAACATTCTCTCTCATCCAACTCATCTCATCTTGGTGGTGACAAACCTCTCCATCACCTGGGATACAAAGTAAGTCGAAATATTGTTGGGAGTTCTCCCGAGAACTTGGTCTGTAACTGAACACATCCTTTCACTTCTGATCTTCTGAAGTTCCTTCTTCATCTCAAGATATCTCTCACCACACTTGTCACTGCTCTCCCTCATTCCAGATCTCAAACTCTTAACTTCTCCTTCAAGCTTGGTCTACTGAGTTTTAAGAGTGTACATGAAGCATAATAAGTTATCCGCACTCTCATTGCAAGTTCTGCAGCAGCAGTGCATACTGCTCTCACCATTGTCAAATTTACTGATTTATCTCGTACAATTTCTCAGACACATTCTGGTATGCAGCATGAAACCAGAATCCGCAGAGTCCACATTCAATGGCATGGTCCTCTTTTTGAACAACGGAATTGCAACTTTCACACATCGAATCATTCTTACTTTGAGATACGTTGTTGTCAGCATTCAGGTCAGCAATGGTGCCAGCTTTATCCTTCCTACCTGACCGAACATCAGACGTGTGGAAGTGGAAAGTGAAGTCAAACAACAAGGGAAGGAATGATCTGGTGGATTGTGTTTGGCTTCCTTGTGTCTGCATGTCTCATCAGTGCTGCCGAACCTTGTCTCACCAGCCTGGTCCAACACCTTGAGCTGTTCTGTTCCGACTCCCTCAAGCTTCTCGTCCCAAACTCATTGAGTTCGCTCCTCTCTGTCTCTCGGTACCAAACCAACTCCTCCGCAAACTGACCCCAATCATTGGAAGGAAAAGAAAAACATGACAGCCCCTCGGCCAAGGAGGCCAAATGGCAGATGATGGGAAGAGAACGACCACCATAACACTTTACAAGTGCTTCAATAAATTTAAAAAACGCTTTAACATATATATATATATATATATATATATATATATATATATATATATATATATATATATATATATATATATATATATATATATATATATATATATTTAAACTAGAGGGGGAGCACTCGGGAGAGTGCAAAACCTCCGCCGCCAATACTGCTGGGTCACTCAAGTGAACCTTATATCTTATTCATTAAATATGATGTCAACAGTGCTGACAGTGTTATAGTTCTTTTCTTCAAAATTTTTTTTTTGGGGGGGGGGGTTGGAAATCACTTAAAACATGTAGAAATGCAAAAAAAGAAATCGAAATTTTGTTGAAAAAAAAGTTGCAAATAATTTTTTTCTCCAACAATTTTTTTTTTTTTGGGGGGGGGTTGGAAATCACTTAAGACATGTAGAAATGCAAAAAAAAAAATTTTTTGCTCTAACAATTTTTTTTGGGGGGGGGGGGGTTGGAAATCACATAAAACATGTGGAAATGCAAAAAAATTTTTTTTTTCTCTAACAATTGTTTTTGGAGGGTAACAATTTTTTTGGGGTGGGGTTGGAAATCATTTAAAACATAGAAATGCAAAGAAAAAAATCCTTTTGGGGGGGTAACAATTTTTTTTTGGGGGGGGGTTGGAAATCACTTAAAACATGTAGAAATGCAAAAAAAAATTTTTTTTGCTCTAACAATTTTTTTTTTTGGGGGGGGGGTTGGAAATCACATAAAACATGTGGAAATGCAAAAAAAAAATTTTTTTTCTCTAACAATTGTTTTTTGGAGGGTAACAATTTTTTTGGGGGTGGGGTTGGAAATCATTTAAAATGTAGAAATGCAAAAAAAAAAATCCTTTTGGGGGGGTAACAATTTTTTTTGGGGGGGGGGGTTGGAAATCACTTAAAACATGTAGAAATGCAAAAACAAATTTTTTTCTCTAACATTTTTTTTGGGGGGGGGGTAACAATTTTTTTTTGGGGGGGGTTGGAAATCACTTAAAACATGTACAAATGCAAAAAAAGGAAAAAATTTTCTCTAACAATTTTTTTCTTTTGTGGGGGGGGAGTCCAAAATTTTGGACAAGTCCAAAATTTAATGGCATGATCCATGGACCATACCTAACCCCCCCACCAAGTTTCGTCGAAATCCGTCAAGGAGTTTTTCCATAATACTGTTCACAAACAAACAAATAAACAAACAAACAAACAAGCAATCATAGACTGGTACTTAAGAAATCGTCAACTTGACCTCTGACCTTGTCTAATAAAAGCTGTCTCTTGGGAAGGTAGCGACGCAAACCAGAAATTTCTACAATGATTCTGTACTAAAACATCAAAAATCGAATGTTTGACCTCACTGTGACCTTGACCTTTGACCGATTTTGACCAAAATCTAATCAGCGCTAGCAATCACCATCCTGAATCAGGTGGTGTAATTTGACATTGATAGCTTCTTCTGTTCTTGAGTTATCGTGCCTACAAACAAGCAAACAAACACACAAACAAACAAACAGAAACGGAACTGATCAATATACTTTCGAAATCTTTAGATATCGTAAGTAACAAACAGAAAGGGGTGAAAACAGTAACCTCCATCCATCTTCGAAGATGGCGGAGGTTAAAAATGTTTTTACTGCTTACTACTCCATCAGCAACAACACATTCATTCTTCTTTTTCATCAAAGTCTCTTCCTTTTCTTTTCCACACAGCTTATTTCCCAAAACCTCTTAAATTATAAAATTCTTAGTTCATCCAGACTCCTTTTTCACTTGCAGCCAAATTTTCCTCCTTCAACGAAAAACATTCTTCCCACCCTTCCTATGGAATCTGTCAAGTTATGCAGTTTGGGAATCCTGAGACGTCCATTTAGGAGAGGCTGTGTGCACACGACAATAATTTTCCCTTCACGTCCATTCATAGTGTCAAACCCCTCCATGTTAGTACCTTCCCCACCATCTGCTTTGCCCTTGTCCCGCTCCTTCTCAGCTTATCTCTTGTTGTGCCCCCTTTCTGCTTCCCCCCGCACTTCACCTCACAGTTTCTCCCCTGCCCCTCTTCCTCTCAATTTCCACCCTGCCCCTCCCTCCTTGCTTCACCCCTCCCCGCACACCTCTCAGCTACCCCCCCTCCCCGCAAACCCCACATACCTCACACCATCTCCTTGCTCTTTTCAACATTCCTATGTCTTATCAGCAGTTCCTCCTCCCTTGTCCTTAAGTGTGTGGACCTCAAACATCCGAGGCATCCTCTCCATCCTGACAGATCTCTAAATCCAGGCCACTGCCGATAAACTGGACATCATCTATTTAACAGAATCCTTCTACCCACAGGATGTCTCTGACTCCTTCGTGTCACTGCCTGGGTATTGTATCCTCCTCTTTGATTGACATGAACCCCATCCTGGCATCAGAGATGCACTGTACATCAACAACTACATTTCTCACTCTGTGTGCTGGTCTTACACCTCCCAAATCCCAGGAGTTCCTCTGGCTGCGACTTCCCCTTCGTTCCTACCTCGTGTTTGTCTATGTCTTCTATCGTCCTCCCAACAGTGACGACTCCATCTACATCTATCTCCTATCTACATCATGGACTAACTTTTAACCATTCACCCCACTCCCTCTCCCTCTCTTTGTCATATGTGATGACTTCAATTGTCACCATGTAAATTGTCTGAGTGTTGGTACCTCTCTCACTAGCCATGGTAGTTCAGCAAAGGACTTGTGTGACTCCATGTGACTGACTTAATCTGTGAACTTTCCAACCCAGATTTCTGTCAATGGTAAATCCCCCCTTCTGGATTTGATGACCAAATTTCCTGCCAATGTATCTTGCTCTTCCTCTGCCCAAATTGGCTCATCTGAGCATGTACTTGTGAAGGACAACATCTCTCTAGCTATTCTTGGAGAACAGCCTCAGCACCGGTGAGTCTGGCAGTTCACTCAGCAAACTGGCAGGCACTGCAAGCAGCCATCACACTGCAGGACTGCTCTCCTATATCCATGACCCCTGATAGTAACTCAGCCTTAGAATTCTTCCATGGACACCTGCTCTCCCTTATGTAAAGTTTAATCACATCCCGTTTTCAGTTATACTCATTCTCCCGCACATGGAACACTGAATCCTGTGGTGAGGGGGTTATGTTGAAACAACTTGCATTCACTTCCTGGAAGTCAAATCCGACCACAAAGCCCTCAATAAGTCTGTATCTTTTGGAGAGCCAGAAAACAACATAGGTCCAACCTCAACATTGAACTTTCAAACTTGTCTCCATCCTCTAAAACCTGATTTTGCATGATTCAGTCTGTCTCTGGTATATGCTCCCTCTCCATCGATAACCTCTTCTCAAATGGCACCATAGCCGACTGCTCGTGAGACGGCAAAATGTATCATTTCTCTTTTTGCTTCAAAATATTATGTGCCTCACGTCTCTGTCTCTGTGTGTCTGTCTGTCTGTCTGTGTCTGTGTCTGTGTCTGTGTGTGTCTCTCTCTCTCTCTCTCTCTCTCTCTCTCTCTCTCTCTCTCTCTCTCTCTCTCTCTCTCTCTCTCTATTCCTACCCTTCTCTGCCTTCTCTGTCACACACTACTGTTCCTGGACTTGAGAAGGTGGAGAGGTTTCTGACAAAGTTCGACTCCGACACTGCCACTGGACAGAACAGCATCAGCTCACATGTCTGAAAAACCTTCACTGCTGCTTTTGCACTTACTCTCTCTCTGCCCTTTCCACCCTCCACCCTGTCATTTGCCCAAGGTCATCGTCCATCTGCTTGGAAATCTGCCAACATCACTGCATTACATAACTCGAAGGGCACTCGGTGGAGCGCATACCTCAGCAACGCAATGCCTGATCCACAAGAACATATCTGACCCATTGCATTTTTGAAATATCATTCTAACTATCGTTTTTGGCACAATCTCTCAATGGTGAAGAATCACTTAAAATTTTTTTTATCAGATCCAGATTCTGATATTCACCAAAATGGAATCAATTCTTCTTTGTCACACACACACAACGCGTCCACCAAGTTTTGTCAGAATCCATCCACAACCTTTGGAGATGTCGTGTTATGTATTTCGGTTTTGCCCGATCTCTCAATGGTGAAGAATCACGAAAAATTATCTGGTCCGGATCCAGATTCAGATCTTCACCAAAATTATTCAATTCTTTCTAGTCAAACACCCAACCTGTCCGCAAAATTTCATCCGAATCCCTCCACAACTTTTTGAGATATCCTGCACCCAGACAGACAAACAAACAAATGAAATTGCTCGTTGAGCAAGGAATTGCCGGAATTACTTTGTCATATCTCCATGATCTCTGAAAAAACAAAAACCTGGAAATCAGTTTGGTTCTTATAAGTCGAGAGTGCTACTGTTTAATGAGATATAGCACTTAGTTTGGTCATTATCATAACTTGGAAGTCAATCGGACTTGAAATGGCGTTTTTATCGAAATTTGAAAGTTTTGACCTGACCCCCTGACATTCGACCCCCAACCGCTAAGAAGGGTGTTCGTGTGACGCCCCAATGAGACATATGGTTGGATGCAGTATTGGAAGATGCACATTTTGGATTTGGTTTGAAGTCGATACGACCATTTTAGCAGACGTTATTGCGAAAATAAGAATTTCGGTTTTTCGGTGACCTTGACCCTGACCTTTGACCAAGATTCACTAAAAACGACAAGTGTCTAAGTTGGACCATGGCCGACATCTGCACCCAGTTTGGTCATGATCGCTGAAACGGTGTGGCTGCTACAGGGTAAACAAACACACAAATAGACAAGCCGGGAGGCGGCGATGGGTCGCCGAGCATGAAAACTATAAGATATAGAGCAAAATGGTTACGATTTTGAAGATTTTTCGGTTGTTGCAAGGGAACCAAAGCGTCCCTAGCAACCATCACAATTTCCAAAGCACGAGGTCATAAGATGTACCGACCACCCGAGTTTGGTCAAAATCCGCCCACGTTTACTACCAATTATGCTGATGACAAACAAACAAACATCCAAACAAACAGACAGAATTACTGACAATAAGGGTCACCTATTTCGGCGACCCAACAGACAGACAGACACACAGAACGACACACACAACTGAGCAACATAATTGCCGAAATCCAAAGGATTCCGGAAATTAACAAACAAGATGTCGTGCAGAGCACGATACTTGCAAAATCCATAAAATAAATTTGACCTCAACAATATATGTTGGATGAATTCAATGACCAAATATGCAACTCCTCTTCAAATTTCAAGTCAATTGGATGAAAATTGACAATATAAAAAATTTGGCCAATGTTGACCTCAAAAATAATTGGTGGTTGAATTCAGTGACCTGATGTGCAAATTCTCTTCAAATTTCAAGTCAATGGGATGAAAATTGAGGATTTTAGAAATACCTCCTAATTTGTTGACCTTTGGCTTGTGTTGACTTTTTAGTCGATGTTGACCTCAAAATAATTGGCTAGTTCAATTAATTGACCCGAAATATAAATCCTCTTCAAATTTCAAGTTAATCGGATGAGTCATATGACTTTGGGGCTTCTGGGACGAAGGACACCATACATTCGGGCAGGTAGCGTTCTCCTGCCATCTGCTGAAGTCAGATTCGTCCAACGGATTGCCAGATGGTGAAGCATGATTCATCACTCCAGAGAACGCATTTCCACTGCTCCAGAGTCCAACGGCGGTGAGCTTTCCACCACTCCAGCCGACATTTGGCATTGTGCATGGTGATCTTTGACTTGTATGTGGCTGCTCGGCCATGGAAACCCATTTCATGAAGCTCTCGACAAACAGTGCTTGTTGCTTCCAGAGGCAGTTTGGAAGACGGTAGTGAATGCCGCAACCGATGACGGACGATTTTTCCACACCACGT
>NC_140961.1:8407658-8422658 GCF_056783735.1 Eptatretus burgeri | reverse complement strand
GATTTTAAAAATTGATGATTACAAAAGGTAAAACGTATAGGTGACAGACCGGGCTTAAGATGCTGCATTTGAGGTCAGGAAGAGCACTCTCCGAGGTTGTGGCACATTGCCACGTTGAAAACTTGACAGACCTGAGATAGTTATGGGACTGCACAGACTTGGGATGCAGCTTCCAAAGTTGTGGAGAAACAAAGCCAGTAATGAGTAAAGGTGAGCAGACAGAATGGACCTGCATAAATCAATAGGCCACGTCTTAGATGATGATTCTTCTTGTGTATGGCTAGGGTGGGGCATACAACCATACTTTTTTTGAAAGGAGTGTTTTTTATGGCAAAATTTCACGCTGATCACGAATCCGTTGAACTTTTTGACATAAGATGATGTCTTAGGTTGGGAAAATGCAAAAATTCAAAATGGCCACCAAATTTACCAACTTTTCAGGTAAAATTTGATAATTATGGCTTACTAGGGCATGTTATATTAGGGTTGGGCACACATCGACTTTTTCTCTGTTGTCCTGTTGAAAGGAGTGTTTTTTTATGGCCATTTTTCACGCTGATCACGAATCCGTTGAAATTTTTGACCTAGGATGATGTCTTACTAGGGCATGTAATAATGTAATAATAATATCACATGCCCTAGTAAGCCATAATTCTCAAATTTTACGTGAAAAGTGGGTAAATTTGGTGGGCATTTTGATTTTTTGCATTTTACCAACCTAAGACATCATGCTTGGTCAAAAATTTCAACTGATTCGTGATCAGCGTGAAAAATGGCCATAAAAAAACACTCCTTTCAACGGGACAACAGAGAAAAAGTTGATGTGTGCCCAACCCTAGTATGGCAGCTTGGCTGCTGGGTTGCTATCATTTTATCGGGGCGTGACTATGCCCCTGATGTTGTGCCCCTTCCAGTACACTATAACTCATTTCACCAATCTCAGAAGGATGACAGGCTGAGTCAACCCCACCTGGTGTTAATTCAGTGGCAAAAGCGGCTCAAACTCAGGACTCTAAGATCCCAAGCCAGCCACCCTAACCACCCAGACAACACCAGGCTCCGGCTTAGCTTAACTCGTTGTACTTCAGAGAGATAGGGTTGGTTCAATATCGATCAGAAAGAGCACTTGGGGATAGGTCAGTGTTAGGTCAATGAATCACATGCCAATAGTATGCATGTTGAATCATTGTTGATGGGGTGTGGTATGCCAAAGAAAATGAAGACAACGGCAGTTTGCCATTGACAACCCAGATGGAGTGGTGGTAGGGGGAGTGGAGAGGGGAGATGTGAACCTGCATTAACAAGCTTAGAACACAAAAGCTCAAGTAGTTGAGCCAATCTAGTGAAGTCGAAAGAAGAAAACGTCAGAAGAAGAGATAAAAGAAGATGTATTTCCAGGAAAGACTTTAAGAATGAGCTTTTTGTTCTCAAACAATATTGTCAACCAATCCTGGAGAATTTTGCGACTGATTCACAGGCTCTCCAATGCTGCAAAAGCGTGAGCATGCAATGGTTTCCAAGCACCGAGAGAGTTTTTCATTCAGAATCACGACACATTTTGTGATGGAGAGATCAGGATTCACCATCATGTCCCTGTGGGACAAACAACGCTCGCTAAACATGCACACCTATTCCACTCAAACCACACTTGCATCCATCATCGGTGCTGCCCACTTACTGTGCACGTTTGCATGGCCCATGGTGCTTGAGCTCAACATAGTTACAACTCCCATCTCGTGAATATCTCATTTTGTACTTTTTTGTGACATTTACTCGTGTATCTCCCACTCGGAATGCTCTCTCTGTTGCCGCATAGGTATAAGTCTGGTTTTTCTGAGTGACAATGGATCTTCCTTGAAGTTATTGCCGTTTAACCCCAGCCTTTCATTCCACTCCTTCTTTCGAGTTAGATTTATTCAGATCAATAAAGACAAAACTTACACAAATTAATGTTCACCAGCGTTTTGCGGTGCAGGCCACAAAACACGTCACTCATTAAAATGAGAGACCAGCACTGATGATGACAAATTGGTCCATAAAAAAATTTGTAATCACACTGAAAGTACACTCAACTTTCTCAAAAATACACTCAAAAACACCTGCATGGACCAATACATCAAAATAAAACCACAAATTGAATAAAATTCAAAGAAAAAATCGGTTGCTCTCATCATCGGTCAGACAAATTGGTGACACACATCTCCTCTGGTCTTGCTCCATCAGGACCCCCTCCCAAGCTTCTCCACAATGTACACGCTCTTCCAGAAACTCTGTCCTGGTTGAACTCCCAAATCCTGGATTACTGCTCACCTCAACTCGTTTATTCCTCACATCCACAAATCTATGGAACCACTTTCCAGAGGCTGTTCTGTCTCAGTCTCCCCCCCCCCCCAGGGCTTCAAACAGGCAGTGCACCACTATCCATGTCAGCCCATCCCCATCCTCACCTGCAACCCTTTTCTACCCCCATTTCCAATACCTCACTTCACACTCTAACATACAGGTTAGTGTTTTCTCTGCTCCTTTCTCTCCTCCTTTCCTGTTCGCTCATTCCCTTCGGTGTTTTGACCAACTGTGGCCCAGCAATCAGTACATTGTCTTTTTACCCACTGTCACCTCACTCTTCCATGAGTCTCAATCTTGTCTGCAAACAAAAACTGTTAAAGGTTAGTTTCAAAATCAAAACAAATAGATGGAGGGGCAGACACGTAATTTGATGGTCATGTAGTAACAATGTATTTCACCTTGCATCATACGAGCAAAGTTGAATTGAAACTCAAGATTACAGCACAACCATAAAAAGTGACAGAAGAATGAAAGAATTACCAACACGGGTAGAAAGCTTCACAAAAGTGACAGAACTACCAACTTGCGTTGTGCCTTTTCTGGTTTTCATCAATGATCTCTCTGACTTTCTGGAAAATCCTCTCTATCTCTTTGCTGATGACTCCACAATCTCGCAAAACATGTCATCCCTCAGATCAGCAAGCAGAAGCCTCTTCACTCTCTGCAGATCTGGATAAAATCACAAGCTGGTCCAACACATGGAACATGTCTTTCAACCCTGACAAATCTCACCCCCCACGCCATCTACTTTCTCAACAATCCTCTTGAAGAAGTCCTTTCATTCAAGCTTCTGGGTCTCACTATCTAGCATGATCTTTCCTGGGAAAGCCACATTTCCAAGCTGGCATCCAAAGTTAGTTGGCGACTGGGCATCCTATGTTGTGCAAAGTCCTTCCTTGGCACACCTGAGCTCCTGACCATGTACAAAGCTTTCATTCACAGCCTGATGGAGTACTGCTCTCCCCATTGGATGGTGCTCCTGCCTCTCACCTTTCTCGGCTTCACACTGTGGAAACCAAGGCATTTAGGATCATTGGTTTCTCCTGTGATGAGGCACAGTCTGTGGGTCTCTCACCGCAGGCAGGTTGGTGGACTTTGTCTTCTACCGTCAGTCTCTTCCCTGGCCTTGCCCCCCCCCACCCCACTCTGTCTGTGATCTATCCCCCCTACATTTCCGAAGGGTGTTCAAGGTCTGCCAGCAACCCCCTTCTGGTAAAACTGCCAAAATCAATAATCATGCTCACCATCACTGTTTTATTCCTCTTTTGTCCCACCTCTGGAAAAAAAACTCCCACACTCTCTTCAACCTCACTCTTCCCTCCAGATCTTCAAAACAGCTGTTCACCACCATCTCTTATCTTCCACCATCCAAAACAATGATCTTATCTACCTCCACTCATCCACCTCAAACTCACCTCCTTCAAATTCCCTGCTTTCCTTCCTGAAAGGCCCTGGAGTGGCCATCTTATTTACCCAGTGCACCCCACCCCATCCCTCTCCCTTCCACAGATCTCCTAATGTCTCTGTTCCCCACTGTTTTGTGTTTCTCTCTCCCATCCCTCTTGTCTCCTGCTCCCCTTGTTATGCATTCTGTGTGTTAGCTCTTACGTGAGCCTTGACAATGGAAATTAAATCCCTTCCCTCAAAGGAATCGGCATGCACCATGAAGCAGGCTTACACGAGTCACACAATTATCCAAGATTTGGGGCAATCAGGAATATGTTGTATTATTTCAATTTGCCACAAATTATCACATCCAAAAACAAGCCATTTATATATTTGAATACATTTGCCGAAAGCTTAAGCATTTGCTCGTTGGACACCATTAAAGTGTCGATGTTACAAGTCGCAACCGTCGGTCTCATAAGTGCGTGCCCGATATGGGAACCATCACGACAAGAGCCTCAATCAAATTCGGGCTCCATGAAGCCCAAGGCAATAAATCATGAAACTAGTAGTTATTAATGTGCTTTCACTGACTACTCATGCCATGCACACCTTATATGATTGCAATTTCCTTGCTAGTTGTACTTTTGCAGATTTAGTGCGTCCATCCATTGTACTTTTTTTCATAGTAACAATTTTTTTTTACAAATTTTAAGCGGCGCCCATTGGTTTCTCCATATCCCATGCCATGTACATTCCATTAAAATCAGGAAATTTTAATTCCATAAAAAAAAATCTTTGAAAACAGCATCAGACGTTTCATAACAGGCTCGGATTTAATTATTCTGCCATGCAGACAAGCCTCGTTCTTGTGGTGACCGCTTTGAGAAATCCTTTAACCCGTGCATATTTCCTTTCAAAACAACCTCGATTGAGCAATTAGCTGGAAAAGGAACCTGCTTCAATTAAGGCTCCACTGTGTGCAGGGACGGATTAACGATGCCTTGGGGCCTGGGCGCCAACCAAACCATGGGTCCTCCAAATCCCATAGTAACAGATATCAGTGAGCTGAGTTATAGTGCACTATGTTAAGTATGCATTCATTAGGTCAAAGTCAGGTCAGTTGTGTAGATCTGACGAAATGGATAAAACAATGGCCGCCGCATCAAATTTGTGCAAAATGTTACTCTGAAAACTCTACTATGCAGTAAAATTGTCAGCCTTTAAAAGGCAGAAGACGGTGGCCTGTGCAGCGGGTAATGAGAGAAACCACGACATGGGTGATGGAAACCACAGTTTATCTTGTCATGAATGAAGTCCAATGATTAGGTGCACAATGAGGAGGGTATATATAAAATCATCAATTATCATCAATGATCATATCATCAATGATCTCTCGGACTCTCTGCAAAATCCTCTATTTCTCTTTGCTGACGACTCCACCCTCTGCCGTACCATCTGTCATCCCTCAGACCGGCAAGCAGCAGCTTCTTCACTCACTGCAGATCTGGATAAAATCACAAACTGGTCCAACACGTGGAACATGTCTTTCAATCCAGACAAATCTCACACTCTCACGATGTCTCTTTGAAAGGACCGTTTACAAAACCCCCCCATCCACTTTCTCAACAATCCTCTGGAAGAAGTCTTTTCTTTCAAGCTTCTAGGTCTCACTATCTGCCATGACCTTTCCTGGGAAAGTCACATTTCCAACCTCGCCTCAAAAGCCAGTCGCCGACTGGGAATCCTCCGTCGTGCTAAGTCCTTCCTCGGCCCTCTTGAGCTCCTGACCACTTACAAAGCTTTTGTCCGTAGCCTGATGGAGTACTGCTCTCCCCTCTGGGCTGGTGCTCCTGCCTCCCACCTTTCTCGGCTTCACGCTGTCGAAACCAGGGCATTTAAGATCATCGGCATCTCCCGCAATGAAGCTGAGCCTTTGGGCCTCTCACTCAATCACCACAGGTTGGTCGGTGGTCTTTCTGTCTTCTACCGACTCCTCTCCAGCCTTGCCCCCTGCTCTCTCTGCGATTTGTCCCCACCACATTTCCACAGGGCGCTCAAGGTCCGCCAACAACCCCCTTCTGGTAAAACTACCAAAATCACGAATCACTGCTCACCTTCACTTTCATTCCTCTTTTTTCCCGCCTTTGGAATAAACTTCCTCACTCTATTCTTTCCCATTCTTCCCTCCAGGCTTTCAAAACAGCTGTTCACCACCACCTCTTATCTTCCCCCATCCAAATCCTCGATCTTTTCTACCCCCGATAATCCACCCAAGCCCACTTCCTTCATTTCTCCTGCTTTCATTCCTGAAAGTCCCTGAAATGTCCATCTTCTCTTCGCCATGTTCCCCGTCCCATCCCCATCCCTCTCCCTTCCACAGTTCACCTAATGTGTCTGTTCCCCACTGTTTTGTCCCTTCCACTCCCGCCCCTCTTGTCTCATGCCTCCTTGCTGTGAGTTGTGTGTTAGCTCTCATACGAGCCTCGACCAAGGTATACAAAAAAAAAAAAAAAAAAAAAAAGGCAGTGATGTGGTTGCCCACAACAACATAACCATACAACCCATTGGTACCTGAGTCACTTGGTTACCAAATAACAGAGGACATAATTATATTGACTCATTTGCATAGATTCCCAATCAAACAACTCCAATGTGTTCATTTCAAATCATTACAAATATCAAGGAAATCACAAAATAATTGTAACTGGTGAGCTATAATTCATTACACTGACATAAGATGACTTAGTGGTGTACGGATGTACCCCAGACTGAAACATGGAATGTGGTGATGGAAGCGACTTTCATAATCAATTCCATGCTCGCATTCAAAGGACGAATTGTTTCAAACACTATTTTACACCGAAGTTAACATCCTTGTTTCACATGAATGTTCTGCCATAACCACAACCTCCAGGCAATTATGTAGCAAAACTGTTGTAAAATACTTTCAAAAACGAAAGAGCACACAATGTGTCTTCACTTGCAACAACAGAACAACAAAATGCCATCAAACAGGACAGCTTCCCCAAGTCACATGGCCCTGAGAATAAAA
This sequence comes from Eptatretus burgeri, assembly GCF_056783735.1. Lineage (NCBI taxonomy): Eukaryota > Metazoa > Chordata > Myxini > Myxiniformes > Myxinidae > Eptatretus > Eptatretus burgeri. Next base: position 8,415,871 of record NC_140961.1, on the reverse strand, counting down.
CCCAACAACGTAAAACGTGTTATTAATTTACATATCAGAGCAAATCATGATTGCAATTTGACAAGGAAAAATAAAAAAGCCTTCTCTTTGAAACTACATCCACTTTGTGTTTCATAAACAACGACTGAACAGAGATCTATTCTCAGACGATCAAGTCTTGAGTGGTTTGGGGTGGGAGTCGAGGGGTGAGGGAGAAGACCCTTTATGAACCCCCGTTGGACTTCGTCCGAAATGGGGGCTTTTGGATTTGGTCTCGATTTTCTGGTCTGTGCATGCGTGCGTGCGTGCCTCTGCAACCATACATCGGACATGTATGGTTAGATTTTATTCGTACTTGGCACAAAGACAACACATAATGGTATACATATGCATGCCATTTTTTTTTTTGAGATCAGATCCAAGATGGCTGACTGAAGGCAATTTTAGTTGTAAAAAAACCCGATGTTGAACACGTCCTCAACCATTTCTAGGACGTGCATGTACCGATGTTGTTCAAACTTGGTACACAGATAATGAATGATGGCTTACATCAACACATCACTGTTTTTCAAGAACATATCCAAGATGGCCGACTGGCGGCCATGTTAGTTGTAAAAAAGAACTCCGGTGTCGAACACGTCCTCAACCATTCCTCGGACATGTATTTACCAAGCTGTTGTTCAAATTAGGCACACAGATAAATAATGATGGTTTACACTACAATAATGGTCAAAAGTTTTATAACACCCCCATTTTTCCAGTTTTTACTGAAATTTAAGCAGTTTAATGTTTCAATGTACTCTGAAATTAAAGCATAGAACAAATAAACAAATGCAGATAAAAAAGAAATCAAGGAATCGTTTTGTTGAACAAAATTTAATCTAAAATTTTGACTCATCAAAGTAGCCACCTTTTGCAGATATAACAGCTGAACATACTCGTGGCATTCTTTCGACAATGGAAATCAAATATTGTTCGGAAAGTTCTTCCCAACACTGTTGCAGAAGTTCCCACAAATGTGTTGCACTTGAAGGTTTCTTTGCTTTCACCCTTCTGTCTAGTTCATCCCAAATTAGCTTGATGGGGTTTAAGTCTGGAGATTGTGCTGGCCATTCCATGATTTGAAGTCTACCGTCTTGTTCTTTTTTTCAAAGGTAGTTCCGACATAGCCTGGAGGTATGTTTTGGGTCGTCATCTTGCTGTCAGATGAACCCCTGACCAACTAGGCGTAGACCAGAGGGTATTGCATGGCACTGCAAAATGCTGTGGTAGCCCATTTGGTTCAGGGTGCCAGTCACTCTGTGCAAGTCACCGACTCTGGATCCAGAAAAAGAGCCCCAAATCATCATGTTTCCTCCTCCATGTTTGACAGTTGGTGTCACACACTGAGGAACCATCCCTTTGCCGACTCGACGGCGTACAAAAACCCTGTGTGATGAACTGAAGATTTAAAATTTTGATTCATCGGTCCATAAGACCTTCTTCCAATTTTTAGTCGTCCACTGGCGGTGCTTCATGGCCCAGGCAAGCCTCTTTTTCTTATTTTGCCATCTTAGCAAGGGCTTTCTTACTGCCACTCGACCTGTCAAACCTGCACCTCAAAGTCTTCTCTTCACAGTTGAAACTGAGACTTCCTTACTTCGACCAGTGTGAAGCTGTGCTTGAAGCTGCTGTCCTGTGAGCAGCCTATCACGCAAGCTGACTCTCAGAAACTTGTCTTCTGATTGTGTTGTGGCTTTGGGTCTGCCAGACCTCTTGCTATCAGAGTTTCCTCCAGTTTCCTCGTGCCTTTTGATGCTGTAGGAAACTGTACTCACTGACACCTTGGCTTACTTCGCAATTTCTCGAAAAGAAAGACCAACACTTTTAAGGGTTATAATGGTCTGTCTGTCTTCCTTTGTTAATTGTCTTGTTCTCGCCATTATGAGAGCAATCTATTACTTCCTGCAATGCAATATTGTCCAAATAATGCTTCAGAGGGTGCAGCAACACAGTCAATTCCAACATTGCTTTTGTGCAGACAGAGGGTTTGTAACGAATCAACAAAAGTTGGGACACCTGTAGGAATTGTTTGCATCAACTTTCAAGGCTTAATTTACTTCCATTGCTGCAGAACAGCTGCAGTTGCTAACCCATGACTTGTTCCCTGAAAAGGGCCTTTTTTTAACAACTCTGAAATTTACATTACTTTTCAGTTTTTGGGAACCTAAACTTTTTTGTTTCACCTCTGGCAGTTTACCGCTTCGCTTTGTACCATTTCAGGTTATTCACTGGATTTGAACTACTTAAATTTCAGTAAAAACTGAAAAATGGGGATGTTCTAAAACTTTTGACCAGTACTGTACAGTGTACATATGCACGTCATTTTTTTCGAGATTAGATCCAAGATAGCGGACTGGAGGCCATTTTAATTTGAAAAAAACCCGATGCTGAACACATCCTCAACCATTTCTCAGACATGCATTTCCCAATGTTGTTCAAATTTGGCAAACAGATTAAAAAATGATGGATTACATGTTGCACGTCATTTTTTTTGGAGATCAGATCCAAGAGAGCTGACTGGAGGACTTATGGGCTTCTGCTGCACATTTTCAATCACCTGTTGATCAAAGATCCTTGGGACATTTAGTGTCCACGAGAAACGACAATCTCAGAAGCATAGCATTTGAGCCCCTGCATGGATCCCCTCGATGATCTCCAATGTCTTCAAAGGTTGTAACACGGCTCTCCCACACCTGATGAACAGTTGAACTTACCATGCTCCAAAGTCACTCACCCCCTTCTCTACCTCATCTCTGGCTGCCTTGCTTTCTTCTAAAATCATTAATTATTGATTTAAGACACTTTTAGAAACGAATTTCTTCTTTGCCATGCACCTCTTTCAATTGCTCTGCTGCTGTGATTATAACCAAAGAGGAAAAGGTTATTACGCTTCTGGATTAGCTTCTGCAACACTCCTATTCTCTCTTGGAAGCAGGCTGATTGTCTTCTTCCCTCCTGTCCGAGAACCCTCTGTACAGCTGTCAATGCACTTCTTTGACACATTTCCCACTTCCTTTCACTTACACCCCCTCTTGAACGCTTTGGTTAAACCACCACCCACTCCTTTGTTATACTCTTTACAGCTGTTGGAATTCAGAAATGCATCCACAGCAAATATTTCTGTCTTCCTTCCCTGTGATCTTCTGAGGAGACTAGTTTGTGTCCCCCATGGAAAATTATCATCTGTCCTGCATTCAGAAAAGCACAACAAATGAACATCAATGCAAAGGTGTTGCTGTTGCTGCCTCATCAAGGTGTAATCAAAACAGTGCCATGGCTTGTGTACATCCTTTCTTCTGAAACCAATTGTTCATGAAAGAAATGTCATTCATCGCACAGAATGACAATAGCCTCAGTCCACTGTCATTAGTATTGCCCACATCATGATCGCCATGCACTCCATTCCACTGTATACCATCATCTCTTCTCTCACGATTTCCGACAGCAGACTTCGACCATTCCAGGAGCCTGAACACATGCGGGTCCGGAACAGTCAAAAGTATTCTGCAATGTCTCAAAAACCTCGTCCTTTTTCTTCACCTCTTCTCTATGCATATGGGTGCATACACACTGATAATTGTGATGTGTGCTTCAGACCAACGTGATGGTGACCCTTGCTAGTGATCTCATTATACTTGTATATTGTGTTGCCAATTTCAATTGTGCCATGACAATCTGTGGGCTAACTGTTTTCCATTCTTTCCGAGATTCTCTCCATGTGCGTGCCATGACTATCAATTATGATAGCCACCTCTTCTACTTCTCCAACAGCCATTCCTTCACTTTTTCGGTTTTCCTGAGTGGAGAATGTAAATCTCTCTCGCCGATAAATTGCTTGCCCAAAAAAACTTATGTCTCACTGATACCTGTCACACCCAGGGCAAATCTATTTCGCTCCGCTTCCATCAATAATATGATCTTGTGTACCACTACTCCTTTCCAACAGAGCTCTTATTATAGGTCCTTATGACTTGACAGCAGTGTTCACATTATCTTTGTCTTCCACTAGTCTTTGCACACTGCAATGGCCAAGATTTAACCTGAACTTCCTGCACTGTGATGGACCACTTCAAACAGATCCAACCACCTCTGCCCTCAGTTGAGCTGCTTGTACGTACGTACGCACGCACGCACCACGCACGCACATCACAGGAAGTGCTCTCACAAGCTTCAAAGTCAATTCACTCGTCGAGACCCATCGGGAGTTTGTGGAGCACACGTCCGTCCACTTGGACCTTGCACCGGCCCACCTGGTCGGTACTTTGCAGTACACGGGCAGCTTCTCGTTTTGGCTCATTGAGATAGTTCTCCAAGCCTTTCGTTGTGCAGTCTTTCATCTTTCGTTCTACAAATTGTTCTCAGGTACCTTTCCAAGTATTTTCGGTTTCTTTAAGAAGCTTTGTGAGTCATTTTATGTCACAATCCTGATCTCGCACATATGATGTTCTTTATGGTACCCCATTCACCTACTTTTCTGAGGGGTTTTGTGCAAGTGCACCGAGCATTCTGGGATGGAAACCGTCATTTCGAATGTCGTGTATTGCACATCATGCATGTTGATTGGTTTGGAAGTGAGAAACGAGCTCATCGGCAACAATGAATCCATTTGCAAAATGACCGTCATTAAAAAGGTGTCATGGACTGCAATTAATCAAATTTCCAAAAATTATAATAATGTCATAAATTGGACTTGATTTGCATTTTGGTGGTTATTTGACACCTCCAATAATTGTTAATAATACATGCAATAATGGCAACCACATTTTAGTAAGCGGAATTGAAGCCATCAGGAGGACACTGCGATTAAATCAATTGCACCGCTGAATAAGAGACAGAGCAGCGGTGTTTGTAGGTGTCTGCATTGACGGATGATGTGTTCCACCTGCCATCTTACCTGGGCTTGCATTTCTTGTGTTGTCCAAGTAAGTCCTTCCCACAGTTTCCATATTTGTCTCCAGCGGAATTCACTCGAGTGAAACAAATATCAGGTGCGGGTTTGGCACCTGAGAAAACACATTCAAAATCGCTCTGTTGTAAAAATAAATAAGTCAATAAATACAAGGCCAAAGTGTTGGAGAATTTTGCTAGAAGGGTAAATCAATGATTGGAAGTTGCAAAAGGGCTGTGGTAATCAATGCAAGGAAAAGACAAACTCCTGGCATGTTACTTGTTCATAAACAGATAGTTCAAGGTTTTTCTTTTGGGCATTGAAATCCCCACAGGTGATGAAGATAGCATGGAGCAAATTGGATGGAGTAAATTCTGAGAGTCATGTTTTCCCATCAACCCCGGCAGAAGCCATAGAAGGGCCATAACTGCAGCGCAGACATATAGTCTCAACACAACAAGGTCTCAGGGCGACAATCGTTGCCATCCCCTTCAGGAGACACTGACCCGAGCCTGTAAGAAGTTCATTAAGAACGTTTGATTATGCACTTGGATGTGAAGCTGTGCACACAGTGGACTGAACCTAATTTTCGCTCAGCTGGCCATGTGTAGGTGTGTCAGACCCACATTTCTCTTGATGGTAATTTTGACCCCAAGCAGTCACCGCCGTGCAAGTATGTTTGGCCTCGGTTCACTTGCGAGGGGATTGCTAATGAGATCAGCGGGAAAGATAGAGATATATAAGCGTTTATTATAAAATTAATTGCAGCTTCTGCAGTGCTTTCTGAAGCAATCTTATTTCCTTATAAGGTAAAACACTACGGTATTGCTTCCGCGCACCGTAGGATGTTGTACAATGCTTTATAAACTACCTCCTTAAGTACTGCATTACATTATATGGTACCCAATCGAGGAATACTGTTTTTTTGTAAACCATGTCGAGGCTCGTGTAAGAGCTAATACACAGAATAAATAACCAGCTCTGAGTTGCAGGAGACAATTGGGGTGGGAGAGAGAAACACAAAATAGTGAGGAACAGAGAAAAAAAATGAGATCTGTGGAAGGGAGAGGGATGGGGTGGGGTACATGGGGTCGTGCACATAGACGGGAAGACGCGTTGGCCAAGACCGACGAATACTCACCAAATTAGAACAAGTTTTGCAAAAAAAAACCGAACTAGGAACATACAGTAAACATGGAGGCAAAAAAATAACAGTCAAAATGCGACAAACAATGACCGGAAACTTATCTTTGAGAAAGTCGGCAGATACCAATGGAGAGAACCAATCGTTGCTGAAAAACTGGAACCGGAATTCCTATCAGAATATCTGATGGGACTTCTGGTCCAGAAGTCCTATCAGATAACCAGAAATCCTATCATCAGTTTGGGGAGAATCAGATATTTTCCCATGATATGACAGGTGTATGGATACATACCATGGTGAAAAAGGCTAATACACTGTTTTCATCAAATATGAATGAACATAGTGAGGGAAGGTTTCTCACCATAGTTATCATTAGTAGGTATATGAGGTTCAAATTAATTATTGCAGATGTCCTCTTGAGGGAGGAAGTAGGGGTGGGGTTACGAGGTGTGTTGCGAATCCAGTTATAAAGCACTAGGAATGTAGAGCACTACGAGGGCACTGCATTTAAAAAAGCTTCACCGACTAAAATCACATATCCTTAATGTCAATTCAGCGATGAAACGCTGGTAGGATAGAACAAACCCACTATCCTACCAGCTCCGAGTTGTCATGCCTGGGTTGCAATCTCGACCCAGCTATAAATTGTCATCCTGGAGTTTCGCACGGAGGGCGAGGCATCGATGTGCGTACCGTCCTTTGGAGAGATTTCAAGCTGGGGAACCCATCTACCAGCAATGGTCGTAGATGGATATTAAAGATCTCACAGTATATTTTGCATAGAATAGGGGAGCTATCTCTGACAACCTAAATAAATCCCAAATCACCAACACCTTCAATCGAGTATGCTGCATTAGAATGACCACCCACGAAGGATTGGTTCTCGCCTAGAAACGTTTCTTGCATAGTCCTGATATGCCCCAGAGCTGCGTAACGAGGATGGCCTTCAAATGATTGTTATTAGTTATAGACAGGCCTGGAGGTGATGCTGTGCTTCATGGTGTCATGACTGGACCAGACAACAGTTTATGTTGGCTCAAATTTAGCCAGGAATCAAGCCATTAATGACGTGAAGTGAAAATTGGGGTGAACAAAATGTTTCACTTTGTCTGTCTGTTGATAAATGGCAGTTCATGATAGACAAACAAGTTAATTTAAATTGAATGTTACATTTTGAACACACATTGGAACATGAATCGGAAGACAAACCTGGAGTTCAGCGGTACTTTGGCTCTGAATTCATCCCAATCGCACATGCGCAGAGAGGAGTGAGATAACTATTTTAATCTGTCTGCCTGTCTGGCAGTTAAACTATATTTACAACCATTCCAAACAGGAAACTTACTGTTTTTAAGGTTTCATAAAGGACACAAACAACAGGCACGAAGAACTCATGCAACGCGTTAAATAAGGTGGCGTATAAGATACTGCGCCAACGGAGGTAAACTTCTGAGATTTATTTTCTACAACCTTTAAAATCTTAATTTTATTTCAAGTGAATTGTATACTTGAACACTGCAGAACACAAATCACGTTATTGACACTTTCAAAAACCAATTATTGATGAGTACTTGGACAAAATATTATGGCATTTTACATCATCTTGACCAATTAAATTTGTTGCTCGCAGACCCCACCCATGTCCTATTTTTCAAGACTTTGCGGGGTAAGGTGTTCTCTGAACTCTCTAGTTGTTTTAATCGTTGGGTGAGGTGAAGAACGCCGCCTACCATCACACCCCTTGTGAAGTCACTCAGAGCCTTCGATTTACTTCCTGGCATTCACCAATGGAGCTCGGCTTCACACACACCCTTCCGCGCAAAGTGAAAGTCCGCTTGCCAGATCGTAAATCTCAAACCTCTCGAACAGATTGTGCTATGTTTTGGCCAGTGGATGTGTTCGGCATGTGAGGTAGCTCAGTGTATTCACTGTATAGCTCCACGGCACGAGAGAAACATGACTGTGAAAGCAGGCAGAATGCATCTCAAGAAACTTGGGGGTTATTTTTGAAATACCATGATTGATGAGTTTCGCTTGCTGTTTTTTTTATAACTCCTTGTATTCATGTCTATTGTGGAGTATGACAACACACCTTTTCCTCAATTGTAATGTATATGGTATACATTTCATGTTGATACAAAAGAAGGATCATGGAACAAT
>NC_140961.1:8370158-8402658 GCF_056783735.1 Eptatretus burgeri | reverse complement strand
ACGGTGGGATCTGTAATGTCCACCAATGAACAGTCCTCCGGCTTATCGTCCATCCGAAGGACGGTGATGCATCTCTCTGCATGTTAAACACCAGGATGGCACTTCGTAGCTCGGCCAAGATTCATACACAGGCTAGACAGCTCAAAGGGGAGTGCATACACTTCTAGGCTATCCTGCCAGAGCTAAAATACTCGAGAGTGAATGGTCTCCGAGTCAAATATTGACGCAAAAGATAATGGCAAAAATAGTCTTTGAAAAGTCTTATTGACACTGCATATCAAAATGACGATAATTTTACGAAAATTAATCTTGAAGCTTTTTCTAAAGCTGTTTAATGTTAAGAGGTGACCAAAGCATCATATTTGGTCACCTCAACATTTGGCTTTGGAGGGCAGCTTGGAAATGTGGTTTTCCATGCAAAAGTTGTCTCTTCATGATGGCGAGGCCAAATACCTCCGTGGACTCTACAATTTCCGATCGTTGTTCACAAAGCGAGATCGGTAAGGTGTCGTTTCCAAATGAATGAGGTCAATGTGACATTCCTTGAGTTTCAAGACAAATCAGTTTCAACTCATGTTTCAGTCAGACAGGATGGATGGAACTGTGACCAATCTGCCACTGGGATGTAGAACAGCACAACTTTGCGGAAAACAGGGATGTGGAACCGATCTGGAATTAAATGGAACTATTTGCAAAATGTTTGAGTTTTCCAAGGATGCAGACATGTCATTTATTAATCCAAGGAAATAATACACTGCTTTGATGGCCTCAAAGAGGTGAGAAGATGCTACAAGTACTTCTGTATTGTTTGTGGGGACTGTCACGATAGCTGAGAGGTATGTGCATTCACCTTTGAGCTGTCTACCATGGGATGGATTCTCATGTGACCCAGCTAAAAAGTCTCACCCTGTTATTTTGCACGTAGGACGAGACATCAATGGGTGTGTAGTCCATCGGAAGGGCATTAAACCGGATGATCAATCTGCCAGCACGGGTCATTGGTCGATGTTAAAGATCCCTCAGCGTCTTTCACAAAGAGTAGGCGATTGATCGCCGATACCCTGAAAAAATAACAAATTCCTGAACAAATCACCTTCAGATGAGTGTCCTCCATCTGTCGGAGTGGCGACCCACTGAAGATTGGTTATCATCTCAAAACACTTAAAGACAAGTCGTGGTATGCCCTGGAGCTCTGTGAAATGTATGGGCCTCAATTTAACTCGATATCTTGGGAGTAAATGTGTACACGTATTCCTAATCTGCCTTAAAAAAATCACAAACACTTCAAAATACAAATGGAAATACAAGTCAGCGTTTGAAAATCAGATCCTCTTAGTTGCTGAACACAATAGAATTGGGATCGGAATTTGGACATTTTATTTGGGCAATTGAATCTGGAAATTTTCTCACGACACGTACACTCGCAATAACATGTTCTTGTAGTTTTTCCTCAAAGGTTTTGCCTGTCGCCCATTTGAGTGTGAACATTTTTTGTGCGGAGTGTCGCTGTTGTCATCCATATAATGAGGCAGGAAGGTAAAATAAGAAACAGCAGTACAGCCCTACACTTTCCATCGCATACCGTGATGTAACATGGCAGTGCAAGTATAGTGGGGGAGTATCTACGGAGGGTATCCGATCACCCCCCCCCTCCGGACTTGACCAAACCAACTTTTTTAGCTTCCTTTTATGGTCCCATTACACATTTGAGATGTTTACAAAAAAAAATTCCCGGCACTCTCGCGATATTCAAGATGGCGTCCAGAATGGCGTCAAAAAAATAATAATTTGGATTTGGTTCCTGATAATTAGTTACTAGTTTCTGATAATTGGGCTTTGTTCCCATTTTTTAAAATCCAAGATGGCGTCCAAAATGGCGACCATAATATGCAAAATCAAAGAAAATTATATATAACAGCCAAAAACTGTGACAAAATTGTAAATTATTCATTGGAATAATGTGTTTCTCATCATTAGTAACTAATCCCTAGTGATTGAATTTTGTTGCAATGCTTAAATTCCAAGATGGCATCCAAAATGGCCACCACAACAGGCAAAATCATAGAAAATTGTATACAACAGCCTGAAACTAAGAATAATACACAGTAAATTATTATTTGGATTCATTGTAATATATGTACCTGATTATTAGAAACTAATAGGCCTATGTGGTGATTTATGTTTTGTTGCCGTCCATAAAATCCAAGATGGAGTTCAAAATGGTTTTTGAACTGGTAAAATCATCGTAAATATCAAATGTCAGCTTCAAATAATCATTAATGTAACAATAATATCGGGACAGAACGATGGAATATTCGTCTTGTAATTCTTATCAAGGATGTTTATTATTGTTATCGTATTTGGAATTGAAAATGGTGGACAATTTGAAAGCCAGAAAACACCCCCCCCCACACACACACACACACACACACACACACACACACACACACACACACACACACACACACACACACACACACACACACACACACACACACACACACACACACACACACACACACACACCCATCCACCCCTATACACTTTGAATGTTTACATACACAAGTATTATGTGTACTAATCTTTTTATGTGTATTTTATTCTCTTTCCAGGTTAGATTAATTCGCTTAGCAAGACCGTAGCTCGTCAAGATCAAGATCACAAGTCAAGATGTCAGACAAGCAAGAAATAGTTTAATGTAATTGTCAAAAGAAAGTTGTTGAAACGGAAAGAAAATGCAAACAGGAACATTGTGTCATTCATATATCTGGAATAAAGCATGGATCGTTCACATATTTTTCAGGCTTGACGAATCAAAATGATAGATTGGCACTTCTCAAAAATATACGGGATCGTCGCTTAGCTGAACCACCAGCTTCTTCATATCGAATGACAGATATCTGTCAGGGCATTCCTGATGAGATCCAAGAGAACGAGGGCTATCACCGAGGATGTTACCAAAGATTTACCCTGAACCTACATAGGTTAACAGCGAGTAAACCATCTAACATTCCTGAAGCTCCTGGACCATATTCCAGCCAAGAAGGAAGGGTAATGCGCAAGAAAGCATCAGAAAAGATCATTTTTGAACCTGATCGTATTTTCTGCAATACTGAAGGCCGAATCCATGTGAAAAGGCAGGCATCGACACAAAGGAAGAAACCTCTTCATTTGAACGTGATGGATGGCAGAAAGTGCTGTAAATAGCAGAAGAGAACAATCAAGAGTGGCTCTTAAGGCGAATCCGAGGATTTGATTTGTTTACAGCAGAGGCCCAATACCACCCAGAAAGCAGTACACAGCCAATTATCAGGAACCAAATCCAAATGATTATTTTTCCAATTTGCCACATTTTTGAGATGTAATATACTGTATACTATGATTTTACCCATTTTGGTGGCCATTTTGGACGCCATCTTGAATTTTTTGTTAACATCTCAAATGTGGAAGAGGACCATAAAAGGAAGTTGGTTTGGTAGAGTCCTGGGGGGGGGGAGGGGGGGTGCACGGATACCCTCCGCAGATACTTGACTATAGTATTGTCATCCATTTCCACTTTCTATTACAAATAAATAATGCCATACTAATATTAGCACAATTGCGACTGTAAAGATACGTACTAAATAGAAAAGGATTCATAATTAATCGTTCAAGTGAGCAACTTTTTGCCTGTTATGAATTTGACGGTTGCAAATTTCCTTGGAAAACCTTGTATACATCTGTTAATCATACGCAAGCACGACATGTTATATAATTTGTGTGCCTTCATCCCCAATTGGCTGTTTCATCCCCAATTGGTCCTTATGCATACACAGCCAGACAGTCCAAGACACTGCACGTGCTATTCTGCTTGTGCAGTGCTTTGATTTTTGCATTTATAATTTCAATTTTAATATCGCACTTCAGACATGGAAGGTCTGTGCCTGTCCCGATCTAAGGCCTGTTCCTATCCCGATAAGGCCCACTTATATCCCCACAAAGCCATGCCTATCACTACAATTGGCCCATGCTCATCGTTACAAGGCTCATAGCGGTCCTGACAAGGGTCCGTGGCGGTCCCTCCAAGGCCCGTGGCGGTCCCCACAAGGCCCGTGGCGGTACCCACAAGTGTCCGCGGCGGTACCCACAAGTGTCCGCGGCGGTACCCACAAGTGTCCGTGGCGGTACCCACAAGTGTCCGCGGCGGTACCCACAAGTGTCCGCGGCGGTACCCACAAGTGTCCGCGGCGGTCCCCACAAGTGTCCGCGGCGGTACCCACAAGTGTCCGCGGCGGTAACCACAAGTGTCCGCAGCGGTACCCACAAGTGTCCACGGCGGTACCCACAAGTGTCCGCGGCGGTACCCACAAGTGTCCGCGGCGGTACCCACAAGTGTCCGCGGCGGTACCCACAAGTGTCCGCGGCGGTACCCACAAGTGTCCGCGGCGGTACCCACAAGTGTCCGTGGCGGTACCCACAAGTGTCCGCGGCGGTAACCACAAGTGTCCGCAGCGGTACCCACAAGTGTCCACGGCGGTACCCACAAGTGTCCGCGGCGGTACCCACAAGTGTCCGCGGCGGTACCCACAAGTGTCCGCGGCGGTCCCCACAAGTGTCCGTGGCGGTCCCCACAACTGTCCGTGACAGTCCCCACAAGTGTCCGTGGCGGTCCCTGCAAGTGTCCGTGGTGGTTCCTACAAGTGTCCGTGGTGGTTCCTACAAGGCCCGTGGCGGTCCCGACAACCTTGGGATATTTAACATCTACCAACTAATACTGGCAGACATGACATCCAGCTTAACGTCCATCTGAAAGACAGTGCACACATTGATGTAACGCCCTGCATGTGAAACATGAGGATGACAGTTTCCAGCTGGGATGAGATTCAAATCATACAAACCATCTCCAAGGCCTGTGTGCTTAACTCGAGGCTATCCTGCCAGCACACACGTTTAGTCACCTACCAGGACAATTTGGGACACGACTTTCAGGTTGTGTTTTATCTGTGGTTCTCCAAATGTACTGTTTTCTGAAACAAGACTTGCTAGCAAGCAGCTGCTACAATCAGTGAAACTGCCATTAATAGTTCCATTACATGAGTTGCTTGTGTTGCTTCACAACTCAAACATGCATTGGTTTGAGTTGAAGGGATACAGGGAATGTAATGCTGTCAGGATGGCCGAGAACAAGGCACACTCACCTCCAGTGTCCAGCCTGCGTTCGAATCTTGACCGAGCTATAAACTGTCATCCTGGTGTTTCATAGGCAGCGTGATTTATCAGTGTGCCAGCTGACCCTTGGATGAACGTGAAACTGGTTCTCCTGTCTATTGGTGGACAAAAAAAAAAGATTCCACAATGTTCCTACTCTGATATACTATGCTGGAATGTCGACATGTCCAGGATTGTAACCAAATCAAGAAACTGCTTCAGCAGGACCAATACTCTGTGTCGAGCATGGAACATGATCATCACGATCAGGGTATCAGGTCAGTTCAGGTATAGGAGCATGCGCTGGAGCAGAGCGTCACTGCGTCTAAATTTCCGCCGGTACTCCAGGGGTCTCCATCTGGCCATCCCCATCTCCTTGAGATGCTGATCAACCTGCTGCAACCACAAAGCACAGGGTCGGCCCGTTGGCCTTCTCCACTCACGAGGCTCCCTCACTGAGAGAATCTGGTGAGCAGGATCAGCGTCAGGAAAATGAGCCACATGTCCATGCACGTGCAGCAGATGCCCACGGACTATGCAGGTGACTAATCTCATTTGAGGCTCTTTCAACAACCACTCGTTGGACACAAAGTCTGACCAGCGATAGCCAAGGATTCTCTGACGACACCTGGTACCAAAGGAATTATGTCTCCGTCTCAGATCCCTGGTCAGAGTCCAAGTCTCACATCCGTCAAGCAAGACTGGAAGTACCAAGGACATGAAGACTCAGACTTCCCTCCTCCTGCATAGGTACTGACAGCACCGCACCCTATGATACAGTGAATTTATGACTCCCCAGGCCTGGCCCAGACGTCTCTCGACTTCTGGCTCACAACATGCGGATACATGAATATCACTGCCAAGGTAAGTGAATCTCTCCATGACCTAAACACCCACACCACAAACAGGTACAGATAAGATTGCAGCATCCAAGAGTCATTGAAAGCCTGGATTTTCACTTTGACCAAGGAAACCCAAATTCCCAGTGGCTCTGGCACCTCATTCATAAGGATATTCAGTGTCTCTGCAAAGATGACTGCATCATCTGTGAAATCAAGGTCATAATTCCTAACATTCACAAACGATGCACCACAGCTTGATCTCTCCGACATCCTCTCCAGAATCCAGTGCATACAAGACAAGTGCTGAAAAGTGTGGGGTCCAGTACACATCCCTGACAAACTCCAGTCACAACTGGAAATAAGTCAGAGATGGAACCACGACATCTCACAGCACTCAGTATCAGAGTATAGCTCAGAAATCAGATTGATCGGTGTTGGTGGCTCTCCACGAAGACTGAGAATCCTCCAGAGGGAATACCGATTCACTGAATCGAACGCTTTGTGGAGATCAACATCAGCTGCGAGCAGCCCCTGCTGAAACTCTCATCTGCATTTGGTGACGACCGGAAGAGCAAGGATAAGGTCAATCGTTGACCTCTTTGGTGTAAAGCCGTCCTTAAGCAGATGGTGGTGAACCCTATCAAGAATAATCCGAGCAAAGACCATGCAAGGCACTGAGAGCAGCGTCACCCCCTTGGTAATTTTTACTGTTTTATTGATCACCCTTCCCTTTTCAGAGAGGAACAACAAGGCCCCTCGCCCAGTCAGTTGTCATGATTTCTGAGCTCCAAACAGAGCACAGAGCTGCATGCAACGACACGAGTACAGCATTTCCACCAGCCTTGAGAAGTTCAGCATGGATGCCACAGATCCGAGGAGTTTCACCCCCTTTCAACTGGTTCACAGCAGCCTGTTTCCACAAATAAAGGCGGTTCAAAGTTGATTGGAGGGTCAGCGATAAGGATAGTGACAATCACATCAAACTCAACAGCTGGTGGCTCAGACTGGTACAGCCACCCGAAGTGACAGGCCCAGCCGGCCTTCACTTCGGACTCCCCTGTCAAGAGCCCATCACCCTCTGCTCTAATTGCAGTGCATCGAGGGAGAGGCTTGGAGGAATGCAATGCACATATTCATCTGCAAGTGGGAGGAGAATCACTTGACAATAGGTGATGCTCCACCCCTTCACAGATTCCTTGCGTATCGGCCTCTTTGTCCACCCTCAGTGCACATTACAGTTTTACGCACAAGTACAGTTTTACAGTTTTACGCCGAGACTGGGATGGTAACATTCTCCTAGATTTAAGCCGCAACTTCAGTTGCTACAACAAGACTGTGGTCATTATTGAGGAACTGAGCATTAGCTTGACCCTGAAATTTTGGAGCATCTTCCAGCGATCATCAATGAGATATGGTTATGGATGGCCATTGGCTCACAACGAGCTCCTCCACCCGTTGTCTCACAAGGAAGAGGGTATGCAGACAATGAATTAATAAAGGTTTATATTTATTTTTTTACCAAAGGCTCACCAGCAAAAAAGTGTGTTTATTTTATATCCGTACACCATTATTTTCCGTTGCTAAATCAAAATTGGATTCAACCAAAGCTCTCCTGCTCTATCCAAATGGACAGAAATTTCGTGTTTTCTCATCAAATATGAAACAACACAGCTACGGCAAATAAACCATGCCAACAGGCTACTGAGTTCATTGTTTTGAAGAAGGAAAAAGGCAGATAGGTATCTGGTGATGCGGTTCGATGTGTAAATATCAGTGATATTCGGAGAAACTGAAGGCGGCGCAAGGTTTTCCAATTATGAAGCTTGAACAGGTACAACTTTTTCATTTTTTTTTTTAAATATAAAATTTCATGGAAGAGTGAAGAGACAGGATATAATTGCAATGCATTGACTGCATTGGGACAACAGTTGGACACAACATGCAAGGGAATGAGTGAACAGGAAGAGATGAGAGAAAGAGGAGGGGCAGGAAACACAAGAACATACAAGTAAGAGGGTTGGTTTAATGGAGGTAAAAATGATTGTGGGTAGGGATGGAGGATGACATGAGATGGTATTAGGCCACTTGAGTGAATCCATGGAGGGAGGAGTGGGATTGAGCAGACTCAGGAAAGTGGTTCCACAAACACGAGAAAAGAAGTACAAAAGCATTGACATGTGCAGTCAGCTTGGATTTTGGGAGTTTAAACAATTGTGGATTTCTGGAAGACCACTTGCATCTTGCAGAGGGTTGAGTGTGCAGAAAAAACTAGGCTGGAAGAGATGAAGTAAAAAGCACAAAGAGGCCATTGACCTGCCTGCGATGGTTCAACAACCTTTTATGCTTTCAGCAGATATCTATAGATTGTGGTGAGTGTTAAACAGTCCATGGTTACGTGACTACTTATGCAGCTGCAACCGAGAAATCTGAACCGTGGTATATTTCTTTTTTTGTCATTGTCCGAGTACATCAAATACATTACATGCACACACCCAGGCGCAAGATCAATCAAGGCCATTTCATGGTATTGTACAAACACAGAGTGAAAGTAAACGTAAGGGAGAAATTTTAAATTATTCAAAACAATCTTGGAATTTTCCAGATTAACTTCAGATCACACTTTGTCAGGCATAGTCGTCCAAGAATGGTGTTTTTCATTCCCCATCACGAGTATTGTTAATCAGTCGGACCCAAACATTTCTTTACTAGTCTTTGCATGTTGAAAAAAACATAAATAACTCGATGGTATTCATAGAATACTTACCATGCGCAGTCTTGAGAAGGACTTTGGGTAGTTGATCAATTAGTAAAAGTTTTGCATTGATCGGTTAGCAGTTTCAACAATTGCAGAGAAAACTTTTTTCATACTGACAGGATCAAGGGTTGCACATGTCGAATTATGACGTCATAATGAAGGCACCGATTACATCATTTTGAACACATCTTATTCCCTATGGGGAGTACTTGACAATGGGGCATGTTTCAATTTTTTCCATGGAGCGGTTTCGGAGATATAGAGGTGCAAAGTTTTTCAGCTTTTCCAAGATAGTGCCTGTACCACGTGCCCTATTGATGTCATAATTATCATTATAAATTCCTACATGAGGAGGCACACGTATGGTCAAAATTTGTCAATTGGACCAACAGTTGCAAAGAAAAAACAAATTTCATTACTTATCTAATCAAGCATTGTGCTTGTCGAATTATGACGTCATAATGAAGAAAGCGATGAGATCATTATTAACACATCTTGTTCCCCATGGGGAGGACTTGACAATGAGCCATGTGTAAAAAAAAAATTTCAATGGAGTGGTTTCGGACATATAGAGGTGCAAAGTTTTTCGTTCTTTCCAAGATGGTGCCTGCACCACGTGACCTATGATGTCATAATTATGACTCAAAAAATTATACAGGAAGAGGCGCACCAATTTGGAAAATTTAATGTCAATCAGACCAACAGTTGCTGAGAAAATGAATTTTTAAAATGCAGACACATACGTATGCGTGTATGTATGGCACACATACGCGACTGATCTCTTAACTCCGCTTTTTGCTTCGCGAGCGCAGGGTAATAATACGTTGGCATTTCATGGACTTTTGGTATCATGGACGTCAAACAAGATGCACGTGGTCTTCCAGAAATCCACACTTTGCGGCGTTTCATGGATGTGTAACCTTTTGAACGCCACTGGTACATCGATGAAAGCCCTCTAGTGAGGACATTCAAGATACTGATCATATAACCAGAACAGAGGAGGATGCTTTGGAATTAAACAATACAACTCGAGTTTGTCTTGTAATTAAGGAAAACAACTTGGGTAAGGCAAATTTATTTGACCTCTAGAGCACTGGATATGAAGACTCAAACTCAGTGGGTTAATTAAGCAAAGGTAAATCATGAAGAACATTCACCCTTAACAATCCAATGTCACCCTTCACCACCATCCCCCCCCCCCAATTGTTTCAGTAGCATATTCACATCTCCAGAAAAGGTGCAATAAGCACTTGAGTGCTGCGCAGGTGAAAAAAGAAAGATGGGTGTTCCCAAGTGAAACATCACGAGTTCGTGCATGCGGGTGCTAAATGAAAGGAAGCCACTTGAGAGACGCAAATATCTAGGATTTACAGGACAGAGTTGGAATTTATTTTTTTTAAAGGAGAGAAACGTGCATTAAATAACATATCAAATGGAAATACAGAAATAATTGAGAAGAATGAGCAAGGTTGTGGGGTGGCAGTGTGTGAAAATGGAAGCGGGACAATGCTAATTGGGTGTGATGGAGAAAAAGAAAAGGCATAACATGCCGTCCACACCTGTTTGTCTAAACTTGGCAGATAACTCTTCAAAAGTGAGCAAAATAGTTGAGGAGCAAGAACAAGATTCATCATAAAATAGAATTATTTTTTTTTTTGCAAATGTCAAGATTTGTGGAACAGTGAAAGAGAAAGAAAAATAATACCCACCAAAGGCTAATTGCCCTTGTATTTGTTTATTTACCAACTCCTCAAACAGCTTTTGGCCGATCCCCATCAAAATTCGACATGGGGCCGGTAGGAGAGGGGTGGGAGGGGGTTTTCTCCTCACAGGGAATGTTTCTGATGAAGGTTCAACGTGTCAGTAAAAGTCACGAAGGTGTAATGTGCAGCTGTACAAGCCGTCTCCGAGTGGCAAACGGATTAATCAACATCATGGAGTGTGAGAGGGTGAAAGCTTTGGAATTCCCGAAACGCCAAAAGCCAAATAAAAAGCAATGCTTGAAAGAGAAGAAACATGGGCGAGCACCCTGTTTGGTGAACCTTGTTTTTTGGGGGAATATCTACACCATGACGTAGACTGTAATATACCGTATGGATTCCTCAACCCGATTCCCATCTCCTGTATGACATACGGTGGAATAATTAATTATTTGTCGGAAATAAAGCTGTTGAGACTCATGGAGGAGCCACATCATAGACAGATCAGGACAAAACATAACAAAAGGAACAGTAGAGACAGAGGGTGGGGGACACCAACAGAGGGATTGAGGGATAAAATAGAGGGGTACATGCACAAGAAAGGGATGTGGGGAAGAATGAGGGCAAGGGGAGGATCTACAGGGTGGACAAGATGGCTGTGGAAGCAAACTCCTCGGAAGAAAAACTGGAAATTTGGAAAGATGTGGGCTTGGGAATGTTCATGTTAATGTGGTAAGCAAAGATCATGGTGCTGAATTGGGGGGTGGGGGGGGGAGGGGTGATGTGAGATGATAGTGAACAGCTGTTTTGAAATCCTGGAGGGAAGAATGAGATTAAAGAGAATGAGATTGTAGAAAAAAATTGCATGAAAGAAAATCTTACGTGTAGAAAATGTCACTGCAAGCTATGATGGCTCTAACGAAGAGAAGTAGCATTTCATCAAGGGAAGACTGTTCTGAATAATCCAAAAAGTACATTTTGGATTCACCCTGGGAACAATGTAATGAAAAGGTGTGAAAAAGTGATTCAACCTGGGAAAAAGGGGAAGTCTTGAAAGACAAAGGCAAAAAGGAAGGCGTCATGTTTGTGTTTATCTGCATGGCAGTGATTCTTTGAGAAAAAAAAATTAAAATAATCTCTTTTGATGTTGACATGAAGCAACATCGTGTCCATTTAAATGTTAATCACTGTTCACAACATTGTTGGAAAAAAAAAAAAAACTTTCTCCAACAACATTCTCAAAGTACATCGACACTCCCTCCCCCTTTTGCACCCCACTGCCCCAACAACACCCACCACCCCATGCCCAGGAATATTTTTTTACTTCTGAAGGGAAAGTAGAGAAAACACGACTATGTCCTTCTCTCCCTATTTTATTGCGTAAAACCTTTCCACCTTTTCATCAATAACGTTGAAGTGCCGCACCAGATTACACGTTATTTTGGTTCATAAATTTGGATTGGATGGGACTCCGTGGGACTCATAAATAAAAAATAGAAAACCTACTCTTCGGGAGTACCTCTTGTGCAGCAGCTGCCCTTCACAGAGGAGATCAACAGATGATGGGATTTGGGCAAAGCCTTTGAGACCCCCACTCTTTGATGATAGGAGGAAAACCAAGGGGTAACCTTCCCAGGTCAGATTGCAGTGGTGTGTGTCAGGGTGGAGCTGAGGTGTCGGCACCAGATGGCGGTCTCCTTGGGTGAACCTGAGGCGGTCCCTTCGGGTGGGTGCTTGGAATGTCTCATCCTGAAGAGAAGAAGATCACCTGTCTCTGTTATCATCTGAAATTGAGCATTTGAACATCGGAATTGCAACACTCTCTGAGGTTCTGAGATCATGGCGGTTGGCTACACCTACTATTGGTCGAGTCGCTCTGATGGTTACCATGCCAAAGGAGATGCTGTAGCTGTGTCCAATAAGCTGACTCTAATAATAACTGAGGTAACACCGGTCAACGAGCATATTATGAGATGAAGGATTCGTCACTCCTTGGTTGTCATTTCCCTGGTCTCTGTGTATGCTCCGATTGAGGCGAGTGATCTCACCGTGAAGGACGTATTCTATGCCTTGCTCGACTCTGTGGTTGACCAGTGCCCCAGGTGAGAGACAATGAGTCTTGGGGGATTTCAATGCATTTAACTAGAACTAATAGGGATGGTTATGAGACATGTGTTGGTCACATGTGAATGTCTGGAACTGTGAACCAAAATAGCACAAAGTTCCTTGACTTTGCAAGAAGTCATGGACTTAGGGTGGCTGGTTCATGGTTTCAGTGCCCACGCTCATCCGCTGCACTTGGGATTCCAATGCTGGTGGTGTGGCAAAGGAGATTGACCATGTGCTTGTTGATGGTCACTGGAGGATGATGCAGAATGGCAGGGTCAACTGGAGTGCTCAGTTTCTCAACACCAAACACGGCCTTGTGGGAGTAACTCGGAAGTTGCAGCTTAAATCTGGGAGAATGGTACCATCCGAGCCTAGGCTGTATGTTGGCAAGCTAGAGGATGAGAGGGTAGCTGATGAGTTTGCGAACAGGCTGAGTGGGGATTTAGGCAGTCTGGGTACTTTGGGAAATCCTGAAGAGTTGTGGAGTGGCTTCAAGACCACCATCCTTGATGTCCCCGGTGGATGTCTTGCAACTCACGGAAGGACGAAGAAGAATTTTGTCTTTCAAGGAACAATGGATACAATTGACCAGAATTGCAGGGCCAGGCTTAATGACAGAGCTAGTTGTTCAGGGAGTTGAGGCACAAAACTGTACGTGCACTGAGGGTGGACAAGGAGGCTGATAAGTGAGGAATGTGTGAGGGGGTAGAACATCACCTGTGGTTTAGTGATTCTCGTCATCCTTAGAGGGGAACTCACGCATTGCATTCCTCCAAGTCTGTCCCTCGATGTACTGCAGTTAGAGCGGAGGGTGGTGAGCTCTTGACAGAGGAGTCTGAAGTGAAGGCCTGCTGGGCTGGTCACTTCGAGCGGCTGAACCAGGCTGATCCACCAGGTGTTGCGTTGGATGTCAGAGGCCTGACTATTTCTTTTGCTGCCCTCCATTCAACTGTGATCCACCTTCGTTTGTGGAACCACAGGCTGTGGTGAACCGGGTAAAATTGGGTAAAGCTCCTGGGATCTGAGGCATCCATGCTGAACTTCTCAAGGCTGGTGGAAATGCTGTACTCATGTCGTTGCATGCAGTTCTGTGTTCTGCCTGGAACACAGGGATCATCCCAACTGACTGGAAGAGGGGCCTTGTTGTCCCCCTCTCTGGAAAGGGAAGGGTGATCGCTAAGACTGCAACAACTGCCAAGGGGCGACGCTGCTCTCAGTGCCAGGCAAGGTCTTTGCTCGGATAATTCTTGATAGGGTTTGCCACCATCTGCTTTAACACCAGCACCCAAAGCAGTCAGGTTTTTCACCAAAGAGGTCAACGATTAACCGTATCCTTGCTCTTCTGGTTCTCACGAAACGCAGACAAGAGTTTCAGAAGGGGCTGCTTGCAGCCTAAGTTGATCTCTGGAAAGCGTTTTATTCAATGAATCGGAATGCCGTCTGGAGGATTCTTGATCTTCGTGGGGTGATTCTCGAACTAAAAGGATCCAGAGAAGAATTGGGAAACTCTAGACCTGTTAGTTTGACTTCAGTTGTTGGGAAGGTGTTTGAGACATTGATTAAAGACCGGATGGGGAACCATTTAAACAAATACAAACTAATTAAAGTTAGTCAGCTTGGGTTTACCAAAGGTAGTTCCTGTTTAACAAATATTTTAGAATTCTATGAAGCAGTGTCTGATTGGTCGGATGAGGGAAAGGCAGTGGACATAGTATATCGAGACTTAAAGAAGGCATTTGATAAGATACCACATCGGAGGTTGTTCGCCAAAGTGAAGGCTTGTGGAGTGGCTGGTCAGGTAGCTAATCGGATTGCAAACTGGCTTCGTGGTAGGAAGCAAAGAGTGGCTGTGAGTGGGATGATGTCTTGCTGGGAGGATGTAAGTAGCGAGGTACCTCAGGGATCAGTACTCGGACCATTACTATTCATTATTTACATCAACGATTTGGATAATGGGGTAAAGAGTAAGCTTTCCAAATTTGTGGATGACACAAAGCTTGGAGGTAAGGTGGATAAGCAGAGGGGGTGGTGAACAGATACAAGAAATTATTAATACTTGTATGGATTGGGCAAAAGACTGGCAGATGGAATTTAACCTGAGCATGTGTAAGGTGTTGGGGATGGGAAAGAACAATAAAAATAGAGATTACAGGATGCAAGGGGTAATTTTGGAGCGTGTCACAAAGGAGAAGGATCTTGGGGTGGTAATAGATATGGGAGGTAAGCAGGCAGCACAGTGCCAGGCAGCTATAAGGTGGATTCGGAGATCAGTGGGGGTAGATAAAAAGCAAATAGGGTTTTAGGCTGTTTCAGGAGGGGGATCAATTATAAATCAAAAGAGTAGTCCTTGAGCGCAGACCTAAAATTTGGCTCACGACTGCCATCAGGAGGCACCAGACTTTTATAATGCATTTTAGATAGCTATACATCTGAGTATTCCAAAAGGTCCATGTAAACTTTTCTTTGTGGTGGCTTAGTGCTAGAGCACACGAATCTTTATCACGACCCCCAGAATGACAAAAATGAAGGAAAATAACTGATTTTTTCCTAGTCCTGGAATTATTTTCTTAAAATCCTTGCAATATAGCTTAACTATGTTTTATAAGATACTCTTTAGTGTTTATTAGATTCATATATTACTATACTAAATGTATAAACACTAGTATCATGCATACTTGGGGATTATCTTTGTAATCCATTCATCATTTCAAAAGTGCTTCAAACATATATAAATATATATATATATATATATATATATATATATATATATATATATATATATATATATATATATATATATATCTTCAAACAGCAATGTATTGTTATATAGGCCTTAGTGAAAAATGTACCATTATATATCACACAGTTTGACACAATAAAGATAAAGGTCCTGATTTCCTCGAGATGCACTACAAAAGGCAACCACCACCACCACGTCACATTATCTACTTCTATCTAATTTCCAATAACACCATTAGAAACCATTCTAGTTCTGTAGAATATTTATAACTTAGTTGTGATAATAGTAAACCTTTAATTTCCTTACTACAAGTACCAGTACACTATTTTTCATCACTGGCATTATCCTCATCTGAACTGTCCTGTCCCATGGTAAACTCTGAGTCACTTTTCATATTGTCACATGTTTGTAGCTTCCACATCTCTGTGCATTTAAGTCCATTTGCCATGCACTGACAATCACGATGACTGCATACTCCTGAGCATTTGCATGCCATAAACTCAAGCACAACATCTGGGGCAGGTGGGCCCTTCATCCATTGAATGATAAGGTGCCCTTCTTCATTCAGGACCCAACCATGACCTTCAGGACTTGGGATGGATGGATAATTATGTAGGCTACGACCACTCCCATTTTCAAGCAGACAGCAGCTGTGTCACTCTCTGATGATCTGGAATTGACTTGATATTGGTCTGATGAATAGAACAGGTCGATCAGTCTTGATAAATCTTACAGTGTCACTGAATCCGTAGAATCGAAAGTTCTCAATATTATTGTCATCTCTCACAATCAGACCGAAGCACAAGGATGATTGCATTCAAACTGCAGACACGTTGGTGGCATCTCTGTTTTCTCACCACCTCTCATCTGATCAAGTTCTTTCTGCTCTCTCAGCTTTCCAACTACCCCCACTAACTCGATGATGCACACATTCTTCCACTAACCAAATCCTGGTTAAACTCCCAAAATCCAGGCATCTGCACAACTCAACTTTTAATTAGTCTTTTCTCCCATTTGTAAGAGGTTGTATATTAAAGCCTTCTTGAAGTTATATATTAAACCCCACTCTTTCATCCAGGGTTTTAAGCAGGTGATGCACTTCCATCTCATACCATCCCAAGTCTCAACCCGCAACCTTTTCTACCCCTTTTATCCCAACCCGAACCAACCCTCTTAGCAGCAGGTCACATTGTTTCCTCCCCTCCTGTTTCTCCTCTTTCCTGTCTAAGCATTCACTTCCTTGCACCTGGTGTTGGCTAAATGGCTAAAGTGGTGGGCTTGGGATCCGAGGGCCCCGAGTTCAAATCCTGTTTGGTTGTTGAATTAATACCAGGTGGGGTTGATTCAGCTTCCATCCTTCTGAGGTCAGCAAAATGAGTACCAGCTTGCTGGTATCCTGTGTTGAGTGGCGACCCGTCCAGGATTGTGCCCGATAGCCAAGGAGACTGATTAGGCAGTACCAACGCTCTGCACAGTGTGGTCCAAATGGATGGATGGATTCCCTTCCTTGTCATGGCCCTCTTCCTCACCGTTAGTCTGTTGCCTCCAAAAATATGTTTTGGCCTTTTTACCCTTCAAAATATCTATTTGGCAATGAAAATAAAGTGCGATAGAGAAAACATAAACGCGCTGATGAACTGCATTTTTTTTCTTTTCCAAGACCGAGGCTCATAGAGGAGCAAGAATGAAACTGTCAATGTGATAGTGGGGCAACAATTGAGCCCAACTAGCAAGGGAATGAATGAACTGGGAAAGGAGGAGAGAGACAGAGAGACAGAGAGAAGTGTAGGAAAGTAAAATCAGCAAGCAAGAAGGTTCATTGGTTCGGAAGGGTTCATTGGGGATAATAAACATCATGAGTCAGGATTTGAGATGACATGAAGTGGTGATGTACAGTGCACTGCCTACTTGAAGTCCTGGAGGGAAGAGTGAGAAGAGCGAGACAGAACAGCCTCTTGAAGGTGGTTCTATCCTGTTGATAGGAGAAGTGAGGAATAAAAAAGTTCAGGTGTGCAGTTGACCTGGTTTTGGAAGTTTAACCAGGAGCGGGTGACTGGAAGACCGTGTGCATCCTGGTGCTCCAAGTTTTAAGATTCGTCCAATCTTTTTGAATCCTTTCAACTCTGCAACAAAGGCCTAATAGCAATAATGATGTTTTTAATGTTCATTTTAAGGTAATGAAATTTGCTTGCTCTTTCAAGTCAAGGATCTGTGATAATATCAACATTCATGTGATCTGTGACTCATACGGTACGGTAGAGTTGGCCTTCAAGTCTTCATGGCTTTTTTTTATTTTATTGTTGCCTTCAATATTCCCAGAGGATAAAAAGTCCCATTTTCTAAATGCAAACTCATTTGTGTTGTGGAAAAAAGCAGGCCTTCTTGAAAATTAGAAACACCGATCTAATATAGTCGATGCGGCACAATCACATCTCCTGTAATTGCGACCGCTGTCTCTTCACAACATTTCTGCAGTAACAGGATTTGTTAATGCATATTCCTTCGCTTATGGTTCACAATGAATGAAAGCACGTGACACTATGATGTGTACAGTACAAGGTCACGTACTTTGGCTCGACGGTCTGAGCGACTCTTGAGCGAGCTCCGACCGTTTGCCAAATTGAGAGCAGCTCACCGCTTTACAAGCCGTTTGTTCATCTTGTCTGTTTCTGTGCAGTGAGTGAAAATGTCGAGATGACACAAGTCGAGTTGGGAAAACAAATTGGGGTTATTGTTACGAATCTGGAAGCCATGAGCACTCAACATACAGGTCCTATAGCTCAGTTATTTTGATAATTAAATATGGATAGATAGCTCCCTTTCCCTTGTTTAATGGGTAATTAAATGTTCATTCGCTGTAGAGTTATTTTGATAGTCAGGGTTTTCTTTTATTTTTACACCACCAACATCGTCTACAACAACACCAGCATCACCCTCACCTTCACCTCGCTCAGACCGACGCCATGGCCTACGTGCGTGTCGGCACATACGTGGGCGGAGTCCAATGTGCCAGGCGGGGTTTCTTTGGGGCATTGGCATCTTGGATTTCGCTCCAAATATGGGCATGGCACCCCTCTCAGCCAATCGGAGGGGTGTGAGCGAGATTGCAGTCGGGCAGCCAATGAGAGAGGGCCACGCCTGGATGGACGGCGCGAGAGAGAAAGAAAGG
Source organism: Eptatretus burgeri (assembly GCF_056783735.1). Classification (NCBI taxonomy): domain Eukaryota; kingdom Metazoa; phylum Chordata; class Myxini; order Myxiniformes; family Myxinidae; genus Eptatretus; species Eptatretus burgeri. The sequence continues at coordinate 8,384,156 of NC_140961.1, read as the reverse complement.
AAAGGAGAGCCGAGCATAAGTGCGGCGGAACTGCTGGAAAACGAAGAGTGTTTTTGGTTGTCGGGATGAGCCCTGACGGAGCTCTCGACTCTGTTCGCGGCTCGCTTGCACCTGGTTCTATCATCGCCTCTCGCTGCTGCCTGGTTGTATCATCGCCGGCGCCGACGCCTGGTTGTATCATCGCCGTCGCTCGCGCCTGATTCTTCGGACCGCATCTTGATGCTGGCCTGGTCCGCTCGTGTCAGCCAAACCACACGAGGTGGACAGGCCCATGTCCTTCTGGGTATCCGTGTTGTGTGTGTCTGTCGGTGGGCCCGCCTATAAGTAGTAAATTGTTAAGTGCCTTTGCTGTACACTATTTGCCTTGCATCTCTTATTAGTCGTGATAACTCTGCCCTTACGTGTTCCCCTCCTTCCCATCCTATTGTAAATAAATACCCATGTGTTAAATGTATCAACTGTTTTTGGTGTTTCTTCCATTGGTTTAACACGGTGAGTGTTGGGAGAATTAGAGAAGGCCGTTGTTGCCGTAGTGGTGTGCATTTGGGACCGACGGAAGCTCGGTGACCATCCGCTCGGGTCACGCACGGGTCGAGCGCGTATACGGCTCGTCCCGTATGAGTGCCGTCGAGGGTGTGAATACTCGGTAGCTCGCCACGTGGGTCTAGGTATTTTGAAGTTTGGCAAATAATCCTGTACCACGTGGTGGAATTATTGACGATTCACGGTCCGGTAAGGGACCTGTTCCCTCGGAGTTTTCCGAAAGGTACGATCTAAATTCCGGGTGTTCGGCAGAGTCGACCCTACTGCTCCACCTAGCGGTCGTGCTCGCAGCCGATCCCCGGCCCGCAACATTATCCCCACACGCGAGTAAACTGGTGTAAACCAAATGTAATACATTATTATCATGATTATTATTATTATTTTGAAGCAAACAAGTGTTTACATTTTTAGATTGCATTCACAAAGTGTACCCCATTGCCTGATTGATGGCATTCATACACTTCGTTCATCATGCTAAATCGTAAGAAAAAAAAACGTATTGTATGCTTTAAATGTCCTTTGCCTGATTTCAGTGGACAACCATTTCTAGCATTATTCCACTTTCTTGATAAGTAACAAATGGCTAAAGGTAATTGAACAATACATCAAGATGTGTTCGCAAAGACAAAAGTGTAACACTGCAGAGCAGTGAAGGGATGGATCACAGAAAATACAGATGGAATGGAGCTTGAGCAAAATGTGCAAAAACGACCGAGGCATTCTTCCATCTTTCAGTGATTCTGTAGAAGTGTATCGGATTTAGTATGTTGATAAGAGCAAGAAAATGCACAAAGGTCTCGACTTCAAGCATCGCAGAAGGCCTGGGGGACAGTTTGACCTCCAGCAACGGTTAAATGATGCTCTCGATGAAAGCCTCACCGGCCATCAGGAACATTGAGGTATCAAATACCATCAATCTGACCTTTAGCCTGCACAGGACAAGTAGCTTAAGCAGGACAGACAATTACTGAGTTTTACGTGATTTACCTTTCAGTAGGACAATGCCATCATCCATCAGACCTGTAATGTGCAAGACTCGTTTGGGGAATTTGACTTTGTCTTTCGTTATACATTCTGAACATATCATCAGTCTGATAAAGCATCTTTGGGATGAGTGACACCATCGTGGAACGCCCCGTAAGGAAGTACCATCCTTTATAATGTGACCATCATCGCATTGTTGCTGTCATTTAGGCCGGAGCAGGTACAACCACCATTTCCTATATCTCAAAAGTAGAGCTGAAAGGATGGCCTCGAGGTACGCACACTCGCTTCTAAGCTGTTTATTTTGGGTATGAATCCCGACCCAGCTATAAACTGTCATCCCGGTGTTTCACAGGCAGGGTGATTCATCAATGTGTGTGCCGTCCCTTAGATCTACGATAAGCAGGCGTCCCGTCTGCCAGCACTCATTGGTGGACGTTAAAGATCTCAGGGAGTCCTTCGCGAAGAGTAGGCAAGCTATCACCGGCACCCTGAATAAATACAAAATTCCTGCCCTAACCAGCAGAGGGCACCACATCAGCGGTACAGCGTGCCCTCAACCAAACGAACGAAGACAAATTTCTTAAGATTCTGGCCAGTAGTTATAAATATGACACACGCATGACATCGCAAAAACCATGCTCAGCAAATGAGAACATCAACAGCAGAATTAAACTCCTTGTTTTATTTTCGATAACCACAGCCAAATATGGTTTATCAATGCACACTACCTTTTTTATTAATCGACCTTTTTGCCGATTTCAGTTTTCGGATGCAGGAATAATGCATTCTTTATTTTGAAATGATAATTTAATCCTATATTATGTGTCATGCTGCAAATTTCATTGAGGGTCGGAGAGTACTGACATTGTGATGACGGCAGAGCGAATCACGTATTTATGGCTTACATCAGGTGGTAGAAATAATTTCAACACTCGTTTGCAATATTATATGGCTTGGTATTACACTTGAATCACCTTTATCATAATATGCATAAAATTTTCAACAACAAAAAAACCAATAATCTAGTTTTCCAGATAATGTAGTTTTATTGGGATCAAGGCCAGGCTGTAAATTACATTCTATATTTGTACTTAAATTAACTCAAAATCCAATTATCTGGAGTGCAATATGCTCGAGAAATGCACACCCACCTCTATATCACCACAGTCGCATTCTTCTCCGGGTTCCACGTAACCGTTGCCGCAGCGTTGTCCCCCGTAAAGCGTCTTCACATCAGGCATGTTGTACAAGCAAACACCGCCTCCCTTCTCCAGACTCTTTTCCAGATCAAGTTGGCTGCAGCTGCTAAAGGTTCTTGGAAATGGTTTCCTGGAGGTTTAAAATAAGTGAGTATATCGTTTAAGGGAAAACTTTACTCGGCTATCCAAAGTATCCGCCGGGATTGAAACAAGACTTTCACATTCAATTCTTTGGATGACATCAATGCCCTATGTTGGAAAGGCCTGCTTTGTGATGCTATCCGAGTACATGTAGCTTGTGATGCGGATATCCTAGGTTTCGGTCCCAAATACCGTGTTGATTTGCCTGCGAGCATCTTGTAATATCATTGCCCTGAAATTGCAACTGCAGAGAAAGAAGTGTTGTCCATACCCAGTAGCAGGTGCCATGATGCAGCCACCTTCATCAGACTTGGATTTACAGTAGCAATTCCTTTCTCCTGCGTCGTGGTTCATACCAAAGTTGTGACCCAGCTCATGTGCCATGGTGGCAGCCAGGCCCATTGCAGGCTCAGAGTGATCCTGAAAACAAAAAACAGTTTGTCACTGTTTGCAAAAAATATCAATCGCAATGCATGCAATGTTGCTGTAAAATGGTAACATAGTAATCTTGATAAATAGGAGTTTGAGGGAACTTCTTCTTTTGTAAGCAGCGCAAGGCTGTGTGTGGGGCAGTAACATTGGCTGAGGGTGTGGCTGTGCCACTTATGCAACGCCCTCTGCTGGTTAGCGCAGGAATTTGGTGTTTATTTAGGGTGCCGGTGATAGCTTGCCGACTCTTCACGAAGGACACCATAGAATCTTTAACATCCATCAACTAATGCCGGCAGATGGGAGGCCAGTTTAACACCCATCTGAGGGACAGCACGCACAATGATGAATCACCCTGCCTGTGAAACATGGGGATGACAGTTTATAGCTGCGTCGAGATTCAAACACAGGCTAGGCAGCTAAGAGGCGAGGGTGCGTACATCTAGACCATCCTTCCAGCCCATTATGAAAGATGTAGACTCAGGATGAGAAGCACGTTTCATGTCACTTGCTTTTTTGGATACTGGGAGAGAAGGTCAAGGAGTTAGGAGAGGAGAGAGGGCGTTGAGGACATGAAAAAAAAAACACAAAAAACTCTTAGGAAGCTCCCACAAAGGCTTAGGCCAATGTCCTGATGAATTAAAGACGTTTTATGGTGGAAATAAAAACATCTAAAAGCAATGACATCTGAAATTTCCCACACTTACCATGATATTGCTGAAGCACAATAAGCATTTTCGCTAAAGCAATGTCTCATGGTCACTTCAAAATTAATTCCAGGTTTCCATCACAGTGGAATAAAATCCAACGATAAAACTGCACCAGGAGTTGCTGCATTGAGTATTACACCATCCTTTTGTAGGTGATTTTAACCCTGCTGTCTTGTCTATAATCCGAAATCATAATGCGCTTATTCTGGTTGTTCGTTTGTCTGTCTATCTGATGATTTTCCCACTACTCGACCGGAGACTATGAACCCATTTGATTATAAATGTCTTTGAGGCGTTCCGATTGAATTATTCTTCCATTACGAATGATCTTGCAATGATGATTTTTTAATCATTTAGCTTACATTGAGGAGGCAAGCAGAAGGATGGAGAGTTGTTAAGGAGGCTGGCAGAAAGGGGACACAGATTTGCGTTGAGGCTTTGTGGGAGAGAGGTTGTTGACTTGAGGTTTGGGAGGAAGGGGTTGAAGAGTTGAAGAAGAAAGAGAAAGGGGAGTACAGAGAATTGGAGTGGGGACAACCACAGAGAGTTTGGGGGGAGAGAGTTGGGAGAGGGTGGTTGAGGCTTTGGGGAAAGGGTGGTGTTGAGGACTTTGGGTTTGGAGTGGGGATTGAGGACTTCTGGAAGAAAGGGGTGGGGAGGACAGAGAGATGAGGGAGGGGGTTGCATACTTGTAGTTTTATTTTTTGGGGAGGGGACAGTGGAAAACTTGAAGAAAAGGGGAGTGGAGGAAAAAAAGAATTTGAGTGGGGGCAGTAAAGGGATAGAGTTGGAAGAGGGGTTGAGGCTTTGAGGGGGAGGGTTGGAACTTGCGGTTGGGGGATTGGTTGAGGACATGTGGTTGGGATGAAGGGTTGAGAACTTGAAGAAGAAAGGGAGATGGTAGAGGACAGACTATGGGTGGGGGGAGGGAGAGGGGGGTTGAGGTTTTGAGGGGGGTGGTTGAGGACTTCCTGTGCATGGGGGGGGGGGAGTTAAGGACTTGGGAGATTGAAGACTTCCTGTGCATGGGGGGGAGCAGTTAAGGACTTGGGAGATTGAGGACTTGTCACATCTTACATTTTGCCGAAATTCCAAGAGCTCCTCCTACTGGTATGCACATAAAATCTGTTGTTGCAGTTCTGTGAAGCTGGCACAACCTCCTGCCCCAAGCAATGGCACACAACATATAGCGGTCCCAATAAAGTTATTTGACATCACCCTTCCCTTATGTTTCGTGGCGTTATGGGACAAAATGTGTTGCATGGGCTTTTAGGCAGGTCTTCATTCCCATTCTTTATTCTTTCATCAAATTCACTTTACTGCACACATGAACCTCCTTTCTTCACACAAGCATGCAGGCAATAACACCAGAATAGCTCATTTGCAAATGCCGCCAAAACACATTCAAACCTAGTGCCATTCTCCAATGAAGTATCACCTCAGAACTTTGCCATACTCAAACGACAATGCGACAGAATTTCTCCAACCACCACAACACCTTCCTAAAAATCCCCACATCATCGAACCACAATCCAAGCTCGGCGACACACACCACAACGATCACCACCGAAACAATGACCACAACCACCTCCGTCCCAAACTCTCCGCACCACAACCGCTACACTACACCACCACTTTTGTCGCTCAACCACAGGTCAGGTCAGGTATGGGAGCATGTGCCAGAACAGCGCGTCGCTGCGTCCACTTTCCGCCGGTACTCCCGGGGCCTCTGTCTGGCCATCCCCCAGGCAGATGCCAGGCCCATCCCCATCTCCTTGAGATGATGGTCAACCTGTTGCAACTGCAACCGGCCCACTGGCCTCCTCCACTCATGAGACTCCCTCGCTGAGAGAATCTGGTGAGCAGGATCAGCGTCAGGAAAACAAGCCACATGTCCATACAGCCGCAGCTGACGCTCACGGACTATGCAGGTAACAAATCTCATCTGAGTCTCTCTCAGCAACCGCTCGTTGGAAACAAAATCCGACCAGCGATAGCCAAGGATTCTCCGAAGAGACCTGGTACCAAAGGAATTAAGTCTCCGTCTCAGATCCTTGGTCAAAGTCCAAGTCTCGCACCCATAGAGCAAGACTGGAAGTACCAAGGACCTGAAGACTAGGACTTTCGTCCTCCCGCACAGGTACCGGCAGCGCCACACCCCATGATCCAGTGAATCCATGACTCCCCAGGCCCGACCCAGACGTCTATTGACCTCCGGCTCACAACCTGCGGAGACATGAATTTCACTGCCAAGGTAAGTGAATCTATCCACGACCTCAACATCCTCACCACAAACAGACACAGACAGGACAGCAGCATCCAAGATGTCACCGAAAGCCTGGATCTTAGTTTTGACCCAAGAAATCCGTAATCCCAACGGCTCCGACTCCTCATTCAGCACCTCGAGGGCCCCCAAGAGGATGTCTAAAGTCTCCGCAAAGATGACTGCATCATCTGCAAAATCAAGGTCCGAGATCTTGACATTGCCAAACGATGCACCGCAACTTGATCTCTTCGACATCCTCCCAAAAATCCAATCCATACAAGTGCTAAAAAGTGTGGGGGCAAGTACACATCCCTGACGAACTCCAGTAACAACTGGAAATAAGTCAGAGATGGTACCACCACACTTCACAGCACTCTCAGTACCAGAGTAGAGTTCAGACATCAGATTGATCAGTTTCGGTGGCACCCCATGAAGACCAAGAATCCTCCAGAGGACATCCCGATTCACTGAATCGAACGCTTTACAAAGATCAACATAGGCTGCAAGCAGCCCCTGCCGAAACTCTCGTCTGCGTTCGGTGAGGACACGAAGTGCAAGGATACGGTCAATCGTTGACCTCTTTGGTGTAAAGCCTGACTGCTCTGGATGCTGGTGCTCAAGCAGATGGTGGCGAACCCTATCAAGAATTATCCGAGCAAAGACCTTGCCCGGCACTGAGAGCAGCGTCACCCCTCGGTAGTTGTTGCAGTCTTGGCGATCACCCTTCCCTTTCCAGAGAGGGACAACAAGGCCCCTCTTCCAGTCAGTTGGGATGATGCCTGTGTTCCAGGCAGAGCACAAAACTGCATGCAACGACACGAGTGCAGCATTTCCACCAGCCTTGAGAAGTTCAGCATGGATGCCACAGATCCCTGGAGCTTTGCCCCGTTTCAACTGGTTCACTGCAGCCCGTGTTTCCACAAGCGATGGTGGACCACAGTTGATTCGAGGGTCAGCAACAGGGATTGTAACACCCTTGACGTCCAACTCGACAGCTGGGGGATCAGCCTGGTACAACCGCTCAAAGTAACCGGCCCAGCGGGCCTTCACTTCAGACTCCTCTGTCAAGAGCCTACCACTCTCTGCTCGAACTGCAGTGCTCCGAGGGATGGGCTTGGATGAACGTAATGCGCGAATTCCCCTGTAAGCGGGACGAGAATCACCTGTCCACAGGTGATGCTCTACCCCCTCACAGATTCCTCGCACATAGGCCTCCTTGTCCACCCTCAGTGCACGTACAGTTTTAAGCCTCAGCTCCCTGAACAGCTCAGCTCTGCCATTCAGCCTGGCCCTGCGACTCTGGTCAATGGTATCCAGTGTCCCTTGAGAGACAAAATTCTTCTTTGCCCTGCGGTGAACTCCAAGGCATCCACCGGCAACATCAAGGACGGTGGTCTTGAAGGTGCTCCACAACTCTTCAGGACTCCCCAAAGCACCCAGACCCCCCAAGTGTCCACTCAGCCTGTTCGCAAACTCCTCAGCCACTCTCTCATCCCTGAGCTTGGCAACATCCAGCCTAGGCTGGGATGGTACCATTCTCCAGGATTTAAGGTGCAGCTTTAGAGTTGCTACAACAAGCCTGTGTTCAGTATTGAGGAACTGAGCACTCCGGTAGACCCTGCAGTTCTGGATCATCCTCCAACGACCGTCAATGAGGACATGGTCAATCTCCTTTGCCACACCGCCAGCGTTGGAATACCAAGTCCAGCGATGAGCTTGCGGGCGCTGAAACCATGAACCAGCCACCCTAAGTCCATGACTTCTTGCAAAGTCAAGGAACTTAGTGCTATTCTGGTTCATAGTTCCTGACCCATGGGGACCGACCAACACACACCTCATAACTATCCCTATCAGTTCCAGTCGATGCATTGAAATCCCCCAAGACTAGAAGAGTATCTCGTCTGGGGCACTGATCAACCACAGACTCGAGTGTGGCGTAGAATGTGTCCTTCACGGTGAGATCACTCGCCTCAGTCGGAGCATAAATAGAAACCAGGGAAATGACACCTAAGGAGTGGCGAATCCTTAATCTCATAATACGCTCGTTGACCGGTGTTACCTCAATTATCATTGGGGTCAGCTTATTGGACACAGCTACAGCAACTCCTTGGGTATGGTAACCATCAGAGCGACCAGACCAATAGTAGGTGTAACCACCCACCATTATCTCGCCGCAATCCGGTCTCCGAACCTCAGAGAGAGCTGCAATCCCGATGTCCAAATGCTTGAGCTCAGATGATAACAGAGACAGGTGATCATCCTCTCTTAGGGATAGGACATTCCAGGCACCCACCCGAAGGGACCGCCTCAGGTTAACCCAAGGAGACCGCCGTCTGGTGGACGACACCTCAGCACCACTCCGACACACTCTCCCGCAATCTGACCCAGGGATGTTACCGCGTGGTTGACCGTGGTCTAACTTGACCCCGTGGCTCAACCACACTATGGCCATTAAAGGCCTTGTGGGACTAGTGGGGATGAAGAAGGGCGCGACTGAGTGCCTCGCGACATGTTATTCTCTGAGTTCCGTGGTGTGAAAAAACAGAGAACAAATGAGGCTCTTTCTGGTGCAGAATCCTCGCCTGGGCGAAGCTAATGCCGGGGAAAGCGTCCATGCGCCAATGAGGGCACGGGGAAACACCCATTGTCCGCCTGTTCCACTCTCAAGCACCACCCCTGTTGGGAAATTATAAAAAGAGCACTGCTCTCTGGCCAACCCTTTTCTCATCTGGCTCGCCTGCTCTTCTCTCGTCATCTGGCCCACTCTTTATTCCTGTGGTCAGAGCGGTGGAACAGAGCGGAACGGAGTCCATGACAGTCCGAGCCAGACGGGGCCTGGCGACCGAGCCAGGTGCCAGACAGCATGCAGTTTAAGTTCTTAAACATTACACAAACAGATTTCTTTACACTCATGTTAAGTCTATCCTCTTACACATTCTTTTCTTTATTTCCAAAACCCCCTGACCCACATCTTTACACCTTCTTCTTTGCAACCTCATCTGCCAATCACAGCATACTTCATCAAAACCTCCAATCACACACATTAGACACCCTCAGTTTTCCTCCCCCTTCCCAATCCTCAGCGACTGGGTTGCGTTGGGCCGTCAACAGTGCAAGGTAACAAGAGAGGTCGCTAACTCCTCAAACAACTTTTCCTCATTGCTCTTTGCTCTCTAACTTCCCTCCGGTATGTGTCTGATGGCACCTGCCATGTTTATGTACGATAAGATTGTAGAAGTATGAGATCTGGTTCGCTCTGCACTGCGTCCTTCGTATATACGTGTATTTTCTTTTGCGGCACCTCATAAATCCTTGCTTTCCCCTGCTGTACATATTGATTTGTATTAAAACCTTTTATTGTTCCACATGCCTTTCCTCACCCTCGCTTTATAAATAAATTATAAATGTACCTAGTTTGTCATGATGTTTCCTCCATTGGTCCAGCGAAGTCCGCACGTAATGAGCCGGGAAGTTTTACCCCACTGATTTGCTCTTGTTAGCTGGTGCATACTTGACAGCTCTGCTTTGCTGCACCCGATGCGGCAAGTTTCACGCAAGTGCGCATCAAAGGTACGAGATCCCCCTTGGTGCAGCCGTCCACAAGTCAGGTACCACGCGAAGTAGTAAAACCCAGCCAGGATTGGCAGAACCTATCGGCGCTCGTGGTTGCTTAACAACCCGCTGGAGCACAAAGTTATTTGTGCCTGGTGGCCTCAGGACCAGGTGTTCGGGAGGAACTCGAGCACTTCCCCTCGTGGCGAAACTCGAACCGTGGATCCGTAACACTATCATTAACTGAATTGAATTTCCACAAAAGTAGACATTTTCAGTAATATGATGACCGAATTCCAAATTCGTTTTAATGATCGAGTGGTGTTTTAGTTCATCTTGTGAAGACCCATTCCAGCAAATAACTGTCGCAGTGACCCTTTAGGCCTTATTAATATCGACCCCAGAGGGGAAGATCAGAGCAGGTGTGATCATATGAGTTGCTGCACAAACTGCATGCGACAGTGAAATAACAGGCAAGGTGTGCGCTGAACGATAAAGGTTTCAAAGTTATAACTGGAGCTACGAAGTCAGACTCGAGCCGTCCTGCACATCAATTGGGTGCCCATACAGTATTCCCATTGACATTGCAAACCAATTCCATTGTTACAAGGCCACAAGGCGAGTCACATCCATTCTCGGCCAATTCTCGTTTGATCAATCCTTTGCTTCCATCAAGTGTTCTTCCATAATGTAACATTCAATTAACCATTCAGCGTTTGAACTGACATTTGCACACACACAATGACATACCCTAGCACAGAATAAATCAATGGTGCCTGCATTTTGAAATATGTAGTTTTTTTTTGAAATCTGTGACCTTTTCCTGTGAATTCCTTCAACAAGGCGACTCGTGGTGTAGATCAAGTGATTAAAGTCAAACTGTTTAATTAACATATACCTGAACCACCCACATATGTTGTCACCAGGTTGGTGGATAACATTACTCCAAGAAGGAATGATTTCAATTCAGAAGAAGCTTATTCTCATTCCATGTTCATCACACTCCTGTAGTTTCCAGAAATTTCAACCAATTAGCGATTAAATGCACGTTACGTGCACTGTAAATTGGCTGTAAACCTTCAATCACCGATCGGAGCTTGGATTAAACAAGCTTAGATGAGCTAAGATCCTCGTCCTCTTAATGATGACGTCATAAAAACGAATATGACATCATTGTGATGTATCAGGTTTGCAATAAATTATCTGTGCTAATGCCCGGCTTGATTCCCACAAACAAAATTCAAACAGCTAGCCTAGTTTCGTAGATAATGGTGTAGGCGATTTCCATTAGCGGCGATATTATGACGTCAACTTTTTTTCTCAGAAGAATTTCCAAAATCGGAGATGGTTACTGCCTGCGCCTAGGCTTTCTGCATATACATGGCAAGCTTCACGAAGATCCGATGAAAACTCTGGGTTGTGAAACAAAAAATATCAAAAAATAGGAATGTCGTCATAAAAATGGATATGACATCATAGTGATGTACCATATGTGCGGTAATTCATCTCTGCTAATGCCATGTTCGATTCCCACAAACAGAATTAGAAAAGCTTTCCTAGTTTCAGAGATAATGTTTTCGGCGATTTCCATTAGCGGAGATATTTTGACGTCATAACTTTTTTTTCTCGGAGGAATTTTCAAAATCGGAGATGGTTACTGTCTGCGCAGGGTATTTTTACATATATATGCCAAGTTTCAGGAAGTTTCGATGAAAACTGTAGGCTGTGAAACAAAAAAGTCCACAAGAAGAAGATGAAGAACAACAACGTGAGTAATACTTAGAGATCCTCCACGAGGATCTAAAAAACCACGCACAATTAAGAGACCACTTTACTCTATATTTAATTTGTAAACTGGTCGACTATTTTTTTTTATTTTTAGGAATAGGAACAACAGTTCTTAATGGAAACAAAATACACCAATAAGTAAAAGCATATTCAATTCCACAATATTATCAATGGAGAGGGCCTGGTCTCATCTCTGGGGATCCCTAATTAGCTGCAAAGCGCATGTGATGTAAATTAAGCTGCACTCACTCCTTAATGCTGTATTTGCATTCATATTGTTGTGTTTCCACAAAATTGGCACTCCCACAAGGCAATGGCACCCAACATATCGCAATCTCGAGACAGATATTCCGTGAGTGTTCATTCAGTTTGCCCTTCCATTATGTCCAGTGGGTAAATAGGACAAGATGTGTTGCGTTGGGCTTTTAGTTTGGTCCCTCATTCCATTTGCTGTTCTTTAACCTGTTTTACTTTAATTTATTTCACACACGGACCCCACCATGCACGCATGCACACCACAGGCCAGACAGTGACGTCATGAAGACATACTGCAGTGGCCCCAATCAAACTACGTGCCATTAACGAAGAGATGCCTCACCACAACATAACAATGTCCACCATAATTACAACGCCTCCTAAAAATCCCTACAATAACCTACGCCCGACGTCTTCACCACAAACACCACAACTACCGCTACAACCACTTCAACCTCATCAACACCATCGCTTCAACCACTCCCAATGCCTGAATTACCTTACCACAAACACCACAGCGCTTCCCCCACCTCACTACAACCTCCACAACTTCCGTCAGCTCCCTGGACGCTCACAATAATCATTTGAGATGCCAGGGAATGGCGACATTGCAGGTGCCTGCAAGTCAGAACACTTTGGCATGGAGCTCGAAGCACAAGTGTGCACTGGGACTTATTTGGCAACGACCAGGTAGCCCTGGCGCTCCACTAGATAACAGCACTTGAGTGGAGTCCAGGGCACGTTTCATGGTCAGAGAGCGCGACCGAAAACATGTGCCCCATATAAATCACGGAGCTCTCTTATGTGGCTGAACCTGGGAACAACTGAGGCCATTTTTGGCTCTGAAGTCTGGCGGTGGGGGGGGGGGGCTACTTCTCGGGGTGGCATCTGCACGCCAATGGGGATGCTCAGAAACGCATACAGGGTCTTTTGATCTGATTTTTGGCTCCGCCTTTGCCCGGGTTCTGTAAAAATAGCAGCAGAGAGTGAATCAAAACACTCCGAGCCGAGCATCAGAAAGAAACTCTCCGAGCCGAGTGCCAGACTCACCAAACAAGAGCCGAGTGGAGCCTCACCATTGAGAGCCGAGGGCAGTGCGAGCCATTGCCGAGGAGTTGCACAATCATTGCCGGGTCACCAGCGCTCGGCTCACGCTGTGTTCGCAGCCATGATCATTAAATCATACTTACAGACTCTTACACACCACACCCCGTCAAGCTATCTTCTCACGCATATATCTATCCCATCTATTGCGTCGTCTGCTGTGGACGCATCACTGAAAGAGCCTTACCAATTCGCACTACTTCATACTTCCTCTCCTGCACCTCATCTGCATCACATTTGCACCTCACACTCACATACCATAGACACCCAAGTTATCTTCCCTCGCACCCCCCTCCGAGGCGATTGGGTTGTGTAGGACCATCGACCGCCCCAGCTACCAAGAGGTCGCTTACATCTCGCTGCTTCTCCTCTCTCTGGACTATCTAATTTCCTCGGGTGTGTGCCTGCTGACACCTGTAATGTGTAATGTATTTTGAGATTGTGGAAGTTTTACATTGGTTTAGCTCTGCTCTGTGTCTTTTTGTAAATAATTGCATTCCTTTTGCCGCACCACATGGATCCTTGATTTCCCCACAATACACTTGTGAATAAAACCTTTTATTGTGCCACATGACCTGTCCTCACCCTTGCTTATCAATAAATTGCTTATAAATGTACCGATCTGTCCATGTTCGTCTTTTCCCCATTGGTCCAGCATGGTACGCACATTAGTTTAGCTAGAAAGTTCTACCCCATCAATTTGCTCTTGTTAGACAGTGCACACTCACTGTATTGCTCGGCAGTAATTTGGGTGTGTGCTGAGTACACGAGACCCCAATTGATTTGGATGTCCACAGGTGAGGTATCACGTGAAGCAGTGTAACCAAGCCCGGATTGGCAGTGTGAATCGGCGTTTGCGGGTGCTTTGCAACCTGCCGGTGCGTGGAGTTATCTGTGCCCGACGGCCTCAAGACCCGGTGTTCGAGAGGGACCAGAGTGCTTCCCCTCGTGGTGAGCCTCGAACCCCAATTCCATAATAATATTGAGTAAGGTGGGACAAGATGACCTCAATCGGAATGGTGAT
>NC_140961.1:8335158-8365158 GCF_056783735.1 Eptatretus burgeri | reverse complement strand
AAGATAGGCTGCAGGGTCTTCCAAGGAGACAGCTTTTCACTACTCCTGTTTTGCCTGGCCCTCGACCCACTGAGTAACCCCATTAATGAGCAAAGACATGGACACGCTCAAACATCCAATAAGAGAACATCCAAAGAGACAAGGAAGGTGACATCTACTTTAGATGGATGATTTAAAACTCTTTGCACCAAATGCCGAAAAATTGTCAGAATAACTCAAATTAGTGAAACGGTACTCTGACAACATTCAAATGGAATTTGGCCGAGATAAGTGTGCCAAGTGTACATTCGTACAAGGCAGACCAACAAAAATGGACAACCTAAAAATTGAAAAAATACAATAATACAGGAGCTAGACAACAAAGCATCATGCAAATAATTGGAGTCAATGAAGGCCACCAAATATGTCACAAACAAATATGCAAAACAATTACCAAAGAATACCTACGTGTAACTTGGCTGATCATGAAAACAAACGTTTCTCCAAAGGACTAAAATTAAAGCCACAAACCAACTCACAATATCAGTGTTCCAATACAGCTACAGAATAATAAACTGGCCCCAATTAGAAATCAATAAAACTATCTGGATATTAAAAAAAACAAGAATAAACTCCTTGGCATCCACCAAATGTTCAACAAAAATCAATACATATCGAGAATGTACCAACGGAGACGAGAAGGAGGTAGCGGCTTGATAGAACTCGACCAAGTGCACAGAGTGACAAAGGTAGGATTGGCCGAGTACGTGAAAAGTGCAACAGAGTACCAAATCCAATTTGTAAGCAAACACGAAGACAACAAACCAGAAAAGGTATCCCCAACCCACCGAGCAAAAAATTTCCAAAGACAGGTGTGCATGGAAGATATTACACATGAAACAAAACAGCAACGAATACAGCCCCAATGATTGCAAACACGACAAGAGAAAAATATAAAACGAAACAGCAGATAGATATACACCGACAACTTAGAAAACGATAAAAGAGCAGGAATGTTGAAAAAAAACAAAAAAGAAAGAGCTGGACAGATTGGGCAAAGACAAGGAAGGCTCTTTAGAATGGCTAAGAAGGGGTCAGCTCAACTGGGATGGAGAACCAATCAATATAAATGCCCAAGACCAAGAACAGGTTACCAATGGCATTAAAAAAAGAAGGTGGGATTGAGTCAATCAGCCAAGTTTAGGTTCTGCGAGGTAGAAACAAAGTACGAGCCATCGGTTGGGATGTAAAAAAAAAAACTCGTCAGAGCTGCTGCACACTCAAGGGCACAGCAAGATATGTAGAGTAATTCACTGGCACATCTGAAAAGTCTCAAATCCCAGTTCCAGAAAACTCATGGAAACACGTATCAAAAGCTGGATATAGTGCTGAGATACAGACAAAGAAAAGAGGCATTGCTAATTGAAGAGTTAGTCCCTTGCAATGTTGGCCAAAACAACACAGAAATCAAGAAAATGACCAAATACCAAGACCTCGAAAATGAAGTGAAAAGACCTTGGAAGTAGAAGAGCACCACGATTGCACCCGTGATTATTGGAGCAATGGGAATGATGAAGAACCTTACAGAGATCTTAAAAACCATCCCTGGGAATATTACTATAAACGAACTGCAGTTGAAAACTGTCCGGGGCTCGGCGACGAACCTCAAAAGAGCCCTCGGACCAAAACTTTGGCAAAAAGAAAACTTCACAACTTGGCCCACGATTCATGACCGTTTACTGAACCCGAGGTGGATACTTCGAGACCCAGGAGGACTTCTGAAAACCTTCTGAAACCGACATATGGAGATGATCACACATACGCACACAGGCACACAGGCACACAGACACACAATGACTTCAGACAAACACAGCCGGTGACATTGGGTTAGGGATGTCATTTAGCAGAGCCCTCTGGGTGCCGGTGACACCATCTTTCGACGTGGCGTTTATTTCTACAGCCAGTGGAGATATTCAGGAGAAACCTTCCAAACATAGGATAACCAATCAGGGCTTTGCTCACGCTTTATTGAGTGTACCAGATATCTTGTTGCATGTTTTTAAGTTGATCTTGCCGAGTTAATAAATTGATAACACTGGTCAACAATTTTTTACTTTCTGAATGTTGTCTAGATTTCTACAAGTGAATTAGGGTATTCTGGCACTGCTGAATCAGGAAATGGCATCCGTTTCTCTCCATCAGGTCAGGTTTTTGTGCTAAGTTGATTTGAAAAAATCAGATCTTGTGACAAAATCAATTACATTTTTGTGGCATTATCAGCTGATTTTTGTCAACACATATCATCCTAAACATGTTTTTAAGAAAAAAAAATGTTTTGCCAACAACATTTATTGATTACATGATAGAAACATCGATTACTGTCATCTGAATGGTGGGCATTGATAAAGGTAAGTACAAGTTAAATTGCATGTTGCGTCACCACTGTTCAAACTTCAGGGCTTGAACTTCCGTTTCTTCGAACTCCTGGAATGTTCAGCGGCAGGGAGGTCTCTCTTCAGATTCCAACAGTAGTCAGCCATCATGACTGCGTCCCAGCGACCCTGATACCTGGTCTCCATCTCCTTCATGTCCTGATGGAATCTCTCCCCCTGCTCGTCACTCATTGAACCCAAGTTCTCAGGAAACCGGTTCATATGTGAAAATAGGTAGTGCATCTTGATGCTCATGTTGCAGCCCAGGTTTCTGAAAGCAGTCAGCATGTTGTTGACAAGTTCTGCGTAGTTTCTGGCCTTATTGTTGCCAAGAAAGTTCTTCACTACCAAAACAAATGTCTTCCACGCTTCCAGTTCCACTTCGTTCATTGAGTTTTTGAACTCTGGATCTCTGATGAGCTGACGGATCTGAGGACCATCAAAGATGCCAGCTTTCAACTTCTCCATGGTCAATCCTGGAAAAGCCTGGCACAAGTAAGTGAAGCAGTCACCATCTTTGTCCAGAGCCTTGGTGAACTGCTTGATTAAGCCGAGCTTGATGTGCAGCGGTGGGAAGAGTATTCTGTCTCTGTGTAGGTATTGTACATTCTTCAGAGTTCGTTATTTCAAGAAATACAACTTTTTTGTATCACATTATTACAAAATCTGCCCCATTAACTTTAGTTTTGATCCACGAACTTTATGCTTTACATCACCAATTTTTGGAAGATTTTGAGGTTTTATGACTTCAAACTGATCCCTTTTCGACATAATCACCCAGAACTATCGTACCTGATTACTTCTTGTCATTAAAATAATTATTTCCAATCAAAACAATTATTTGACATGACATTTTACCCCCACCAACTTCTTCTAAAATGCTCCACACATGCGTACATGTGAACAAAAATGTAAAAAACGACATGTGGCCATATCTCAAAAACTTGACCTGATTGAACAAAACTAATGTGAGTTTTGGATTCAGCGCATCAGATTCGTCCTAAATCAGCTTAAAAAATGCAGACAACAAATTTGTTGTTGACCAGTGTAATATATCCACACACCTAATCCCTTTATCAGTCATGTATGTTTAAGGGAATTTTTGTAGTCTTTGTAACAAAAATTTTGACCAAACTTTCTGATCTACTCTCGCATACATACTGTCTGAATGTTTTATGAAGTACAAGCTACACTCGCTATTGAATACTCAATAAAATATATTGTACTCAAGGTGGTATCTTTGCATTCAAGGCAGCCAGAAATGTAGATTCACAGCTATACCTGTGTAAGAGTTACCAATCTATTAAACTTTCTTTTTCAGAGCCAATGGAATATGAAGCACGCACAAATAAACCACCTATGTTATAGTCGGGTAAAAGCCATCCGAATGTGAGCATCATCTCTCGTTCAAACATCAGACAGTTAACAGAAGAAAGAGGTAAACGACCGAGAGACAAGTAATTAGTAACAGCTCGATAACTACACATCAAAGTGAATGGAGTCCAAAGGGGAATGTGACAATCATTTAAGGAAAAACAAGTTGGATAAATCCTCATATTCACAGAAATACGACATGAGGTCACCCCCTGCTTCCAAATTGTGAGTGGTTGTCAAAGCGTTTCAAATACCTGGCATTGTGGCCTAAGTTTTGTGTGAGCAGCACATTCAATGTGATAATGACTTGGAGGGATTCCAAGTTTCTTTCGCTCAATTATCCATTCAACCTTAGTGGGCATTTTCACTGGAAAGAGTGATATGGAAGAAATTGCTCTCAAACCAGCAGCTAACCATTGTGCACTCAATTTATGTTTTGTACAATTCGCTGATTGGTCGCTACTGGTAATGAATGTGGAAAAATCAAAACTAAAGTGCTTTCTCAGTCCATTAGCTGTTCAATGGCCCTGTGGTGTATGTATTATGCCAGCTTCAGCTTTCATGATATAATCATTGTCACTTTGAATTTGCGAGGAAAGAAGGAATTGTTTTGTAATATTCCTTCTAAAAAAAACTTAGTGGCATTGTGGTTAAAATGTGTGCTCTGAATCTGGGAGGGTGGGTGGTCAGCGGTTGGCCGAGTCATACCAAAGACTTTAAACATGCTGTCTTTCTTAATTGACACTCTGCATTTATAGGTTAAGGCATGAAAAAGGATTAAAATTATTTGTTTTCCAACCACAATTATGCAACTGGCAGGAAGTAATCTGCATATTAAAGTAGTCGCAGTTTTCTGTCTGTCTGTCTGTCAGGCTACGTCATTACGTCTGACATCATTACGGTATAGGAAGGCTGACTCCAACATCCGCCATTTACATTTCCATGCAGTTTCGGCCAAACGCATTGTTGAACGGGTCATATTCATAATCGCCACGTCCTCTATTTGCGTTTCCTGTTCAGTGTGAAACGCAAACAAAGTGATTGTTAAAATTATCATCAAATATCGAAAGAATGGGCGTCATGGGCCTTCCAACGACAGAGTATGTATAGGTCTTAGGCATCATTCCTGAGGCCTCGCCTTCAGGCCATTTCTGGTTTTGTTTTGTTTTTCTGGAGTGATCGATGCAGTGAGTTACGGACTTCCTGCCCCGGTTTACTTTTCCTCGGAAAGTTTAATGCTTTCACCACGGGAGTAACTAATTAGCCAAAGTTTCTTAACACGGTAATATCATTTGCATAATAATAATAATCATAATAATAATAATGATAATAACGAGCAGGGACGCATGGAAATTCCATGTAATGTGAAATACGACTTCAATCCTCAACTCTCCCCAATCCCCTCCCCCCTCCCTCACAAACCCCAAATCCTTAACATACACCTCCCAATGCCAAGTCCTCACCCTCCCCCTCTCAACCCAAAGTCATCAATCCTCTCCCCACTTTAAGCTCTCAAACTCCCTCAACACCTATCACAGTCACCTGTCCAACCCACAATCCTGCGATATATGCAGAAAAGACATGTGACGATGAGCAGGTCATGGCCTGTTACGGTCGCCTGTCCAACTCACAATCCCATGAGATATGCGGAAAAGAAATGTGTCCACAAGCAGGTAAATGGCTGCCTGACCAAACCACAATCCCACGAGATATGCAGAAAAGATATGCAACAATAAACGACTCAAAACCAATTATCTTCATCCTGATGCATATTTTTGAACTTTTAACAATCAAATATACAAGAGATGCAGCGATTCCATGCATATACGTCCAATTTCTGTTGTTTCTTCATGACATTAAAGTCTTTTAATAATGTCTAAATGCTCTGCTAAAGTTACACTCTGTCACTGCTTATTGATACGAGGTGTTCTTGGCAAAGCACTCATGGGTCTCTTCACACTCATTATGTACGACGTGGGGTTTAACAGATAATCCTTACAGCTCTCACTCACACTCTCAATATGTCTCTCCAAAAGGACCATTTGGAAACCCCCCCCAATCTACTTTCTCAACAATCCTCTGAAAGAAGTCCTTTCATTCAAGCTTCTGGGTCTATCTGCCATGATCTTTCCTGGGAAAGCCACATTTCCAACCTGGCCTCCAAAGCCGGTTGCCGACTGGGAATCCTCCATCGACCAAAGTCCTTCCTCGGCCCACCTGAGCTCCTGACCACATACAAATCTTTTGTCCGCAGCCTGATGGAGTACTGCTCTCCTCTCTGGGCTGGTGCTCCTGCCTCTCACCTTTCTCAGCGTCACACAAGAGAAACCAAGACATTTAGGATCATTGGCATCTCCCACGATGAGGCTGAGTCTTTGGGCCTCTCACTCTCTCACCGCAGGCAGGTCGGTGGTCTTTCTGTCTTCCACCATCTCCTCTCCACTCTCACCCCCACCCCCTGGCTCTGTTTGCGATATGTCCACCCCCCTCCCCCCCCCATATTTCCACAGGACACTCAATATCTGCCAGCAACTCCCTTCTGGTAAAACTACCAAAATCACGAATCACTGCTCCCCTTCACTCATTCCTCTTTATTCCTGCCTTTGGAATAAAGCCCCATTTGCTCTTCAATCACATTCTTCCCTCCAGGTCTTCAAAACAGCCACTCACCACCACCTCTTATCATCCCCCATCCAAAACATCGATCTTTTCTACCCGTTAATCCACCCCAAACCCACCTCCTTTAAATTCCCTGCTTTCCTTCCTTAAAGTCCCTGTAATGTCCATCTTGTATACCCCATTTTACCCGCCCCATCCCTCTCCCTTCCACAGATCTCCTCATGTCTCTGTTCCCCACTGTTTTGTCCTTCCCTCTCCCGCTCCTCTTGTCTCCAACCCCCCTTGTTGGGTGTTATGTGTTAGCTCTCAGGCGAGCCTCGACAATGTATACACAAAAAAAAGCTCGATTTATTAAAGAAATATGCAATGCAAATTGCGTACATTCCACTTGACACCACGGCCGGTCATATTTGTGGACTGATCGTTTTTCACCAAGACACCCATGTTGCACATGTGCAGTGGAATGAAAACGTGTCTCTGCTACTCAGCCAGAAGTAATTTGTGCGCGTGGTTTCAATGTTTTTCTTATAACAGCATTTTGTAAAAATCTAATACTACGAATCTAAAATTAAAAAAAAGAAATCATGACCTCAGGCGAATTCCAAATCATTTGGGTCTAACCTCTATTTGAGAGAATTCCACATAGTTATTTGGGCAGTGCATGAGTTACCAGATCGTTGTCTCGATTGCTGAGGCTGATCTTCTCACAAGGCCCATGACACCTATCGGCTCAAAATGCTTTGAACTGTGGTTTTGGAAGGTGAAGGGAAAATGTATAAGGAGTGCATAGCGATTGTGAATATGACAGCTCCGAGGCGTCTTTGGCTTCGCAGAGAGCAGTGAGAACCAAATTGGCGGCTGCAAGATTTTTCATCAGGAATCCATCGGGGGTGGGTGGAGTCAGGCGAGCTGCCCAACCAATCGGCTCGTTTGCTTAAACTCGCATATTGTCACGCCTTACGTCATAATGTCCTGGCTATGCCTAATCCATCTCTCCGGAAGTTTAGTTATTGTAATTCCAGATAATTTATGCATAATAATTTGCTATTTTGACACATATGTTATGACACACCTAATTCCGGTCAGTTATGTTCATTTAAAGTTCTGTTCTTTTCAAGAATCCACTTTACGTATTGAGCAATTATATCGGCAATTAATTAGCTCTGCCGCCGAAGGTGGATGGAGGTTGTGTTTCCAGCCCTGTCTATGTCCGTTCGTCACACAATATTTGGCGTTGTTTTCAAGCAATCATTCTCACAAATTTTGTGTATGTACGTCATCGGCCAAGGGACAGCACCACTTAATTGTGTTGAAGATCTGTGTCCGGATCATGATCAGAGAACATTTTCAGTGAATCTTCATCACTGAGAGATAGGGCAAAAAACGATATACAGCACAATATCTCAGAAGGTTATGTTTGTTTTTGTTTGAAACTTGGCGAGCATGTTGGATGTGTCACAAGGAGAACTTGATTCGGTTTTGGTGAAGATCCGAATCCAGATCCAGATACGAGAATTATTTAATTTCTCAGTGATTTGTCAACATTGAGATATGGGCTAAAAACGATATTTCATGATATCTCAAAAAGTTGTGGACAACTTATGATAGTTATGAATCCGGATCTGGATCCGTGAATATTAAAGTCATTTTTCACCATTGAGATTGGGCCAAAATGACGTTGCAGGATATCTCAAAAAGTTGCGGATGGATTCGGACAAAACTTGGTGGGCTGGTTGGGTTATTTAGCAAGGAATCATTGATTGAATTTTTGTGAATATCTGAATCCGGATCCGGAATTTTTTTAAGTGATGCTTCACCATTGAGTGATTGGGCTAAAGTGATATGTCGCACGATATTTCAAAAAATTATGGACGGATTCGGACGAAACTTGGTGGATGAGTTCGTTAGGTGACGAGAATGAGCGGATTCAATTTTAGTTAGGGTCCAACTCCAGATCCGGCCTATCAGTGGGATACAAAACATAAACTCATCAGCCTGGTAGAGGTATGTGATCGACTGAGTGCCATTCTAGTTTTGACTGCAAACTGCCAGGGTGTTTGTGTTTGGGTGGAAATGCTCTATGGCTGAAGTTTGAGCCCTCTATGTTTACTTCCCCCTCAGGATTAAGGAGTGTGGGGTTCAACGGTTGTTTATCTCATCCAACAGCACCACCCTCCCTGCCTCCCTGGCACAGCCACTGCCCCCATCCCCACACCAATACTTTTCCTGCCCCCCCCCATATCCCGGCAGTTGTCCTACCCCCACCCCAAGCCTTGGGCCCTCCTGCATCCACCCGTTCCCTCCAATTCTCCCACCCTCCGGCATTCAAATTCTCCAACTCCCTCCCCCACCCCATCAATTCTCCTACCCCACCAGTCCTCCAACTCTCCTATTCCCCCTCCCCCTCTCAATTTTTCTCCCAAGCAACGCAGGGTACCCCTGATCGTAAATAATATATTGCAGCTCAGGGAAAGTTATGTCACAAAGAGTGGGGTACTCGAGCCCATTTATATATTACATATGATTAATTACAAATTAAAATTAGGGTATATTTAACTTTTCTCTTCGAGCACATTTCTCACACAGTGGCCTTTCCTCTCTCCATCCCTCCACCACCCCAGCCCCAACACACCCCTCACACTCGCAATTCAATGAAAATTCTCAATCTTCTGTATCTGTTCTACTCCCGACTTCACCCAACATCCTACCTCACTTCCTTTACACAATTCCCTTCATCTGCGTATCCCCTTCTGCGTTCGAAATATACACCATCATCATCATCAACATCATCATACTGTACTTTTTTTGCAACGTAACAAAAGGAACAGCAGAGAGAGAGAGAGAGAGAGAGAGAGAGAGAGAGAGAGAGAGAGAGAGAGAGAGAGAGAGAGAGAGAGAGAGAGAGAGAGAGAGAGAGAGAGAGAGAGAGAGAGAGAGGAAAAAACATCAACAGCAAGGATTATGGACAAAATAGATGGAGACGGACAACCAAGGGATGTGGGTAAGAATGAGAGGTCGGGAAGGATGCAGTAGGTGGGAAAGATGGATACAGAATCAAACTCTCAAGAAGGAAAAACTGGAAATTTCTTGGTTCTGGGTTTGGAGCACATTTCTTTACAGAGTGGTGGTGGTGGTGGTGTCGAAGCAATCTCTCGGCAAGGGCGACGCCGGGTGGTTTGTCATTGTTTTCTCAGTATTTGTGTGGATTTGTATAGGTTTTGTACAGCTGTCCCATCAAGAAGGGCCACATTTGAATAACTACATTCAATCAGTGAAAAAAACCGTAAAAACATAAAGTGATGCCGTGCGTAGAGGGAAACATTTGAGAAAGGTGGAAGTAAAATAGAATCCAAGACCAAGATTCAAGAGAAAGGAGTTTAATTTAGTGCGGTATTAATACAAGAATAGAAATGGCACTCACCATGCTCACACCGCCTGATTGTTCTGCACTGCACATACTAGACAACGGTGCCATTCCAACAGTCGTGCCTTGGAATTGAATTCCCCTGTATGTCAGGCAGTTGGGAATTGATGCACAAAATAACATCAGTTGGAGAGAAGGATGCACATCAGGACATTGAGAAATGTTTTACAATTGCAGATAATCCACTTGTGTCTTGGTGCAGGGAAGTCGTGGTGGTGTCTTTCAGTGTTGTGCATATACTCAATGCAAAAACAAATGTATTAACGTCACATTGTGCAGGGTTGTCATTTACAACTTCCACCAAAAGGAACATTCCTTACAATGTTATTCTGCAGATCTTCCAGGAGCAAATAAGATGATATCGAAGATTATCTTTATATCTCAGTGGTAAAGGGCTGGCCTTGTCTCCAAACACAATGAAATAATAAACTAGAAGGGCACTCGGTAGAGTGCATAACCTCCGCCACGTAATGCCTGAACCACGAGAACATATCGGGCTCAATACAGTTTTTGAAATACCATGCTATACAGTACTATATCGTTTTTGGCCCTATCTCTCAATGGTGAAGAATCATTTGAAATTTTCTCATCGTCGGATCCGGATTTTCACCAACATCGAATCAACTTGGCGTGGTCACACACCCAACCTTTCCACCAAGTTTCATTCGAATCCGGCAACACCTTTTTGAAATATCGTGCTCTCTATCGGTTTAACTCTATCTCTCAATATGGTGAAGAATCACTTCAAAAAATTATCAGATCTGGATTCAGATCTTCACAAAAATTAATCAATTCTTCCTCGTCACACACCCAACGTGTCCACAACTTTTTGAGACATCCTGTACACAAACAGATAAACAGACAGAAAGGCATGAAAACATAACGTCCTTCACCTTCGGTGGCGGAGGTCATTAATTAAAAGCCCATAATGTTTGCAAAGCTAAGGGACGTTAATGGTATCATGACTAACTGGATGAGGAACTGTTTCTAGGCTAGAAGCAACAATGGACGGGGAGTCACTCTGACACAGGATACCTGACTGCAGGTGCAGGGATGTTTAATTTGTTCAGGGTGCCGACGATAACTCGCCCACTCTTTGCTAAATCACCGTGTGATCCTAAACGTCCCTCAATGGCCGGTCCCGGAGATGGATCCCTCCGGCTTAATGTCCGTCCACTGGAAACCGCCACGTATTGATGAATCGCCCTTGATGCGAAACACCAGGGTCGCGATTCAAACCCAAGCGAGACAACTCAGACGTGAGTGTGCATACGTCTCGGCCATCCTGCCAGACCCCTCTCACATATACCCTGGGATACAATGAAGTGTTCAAAAATGCTGCAAAAAAGGAAGAGCATTTCAAGTTGAAATCTAGGATGTATGGTCACGTTGCAGCACACGTTTACATGTGGCAAAATGACGTCTTGGTTGGTCACAATTGAAACCGTGACCAGGCCTTCCTCGATCATCGTGTTCACGTAACACATACGTGGGCACAGTCGACGAGTTCCAGCAAAGAGAGACCATACTTACATCATGGAAAATAAAAATATGGTGTTTCTGGTACTGGTGAGTATCTAATTCTCAGACCATTTTGAATGCTTGATCCTCATAAATTCACCAGTCTTACACATTAAGGTATCTCTCTGGGATTGAAAGCATATTTACAAGGATATCACTTTATTCCTTCAAATTATCCCCACTAGAATTTCCTTCAAAACGACCGCCCAGATCTCGGGAATTCGACTTCTTACGTGACGAGCTGGGAGTTGTCGTGCTTTTGTCGAGCCAGCAGTTGCTTCTTGCGCCACCTCAGGAAGTTAAAAAGTGTTGTGCTGGCATCCAGTCCGACTTCCACTTTGTCTCCGTTCGTCCAGACTTCAACACCAACCAATGCGATGCGAATGTTGAGAGCCTTATAGAACTGGCAAGGTTGTGGAAATTGTGCATTCGTCGTTAAAATTTGTTTGTTGGTAAAGTTGATGGTAACAACAATGTGACTACAGTTAAGCCAAAAAAAAAAAATGTTGCATTGGCGTAACGGGTCACTGAAAAATAGGGTAGGTCGGTCGGGATCTTTTTATTTTTTATTTTTCCTAATAAATCCCTCCCAAAATCTCCCCCGGCTCGAGTACCACCCTTTTTGTCGGCGGGTTCTGTCCGAAACATTTCCGGGTTTTTGCGATCGCGATCGCAATCAACAAAATACTTGAAAACGATAGCAAAACAACAAAAATAGCAATAAAATAGGGTCGGCAAAATTTTTCGATAGCAAAAAAACAAAAAAAAAACGTAGGGTCGGCGGAATTTTTAGGGTCGGGCGGGTTACGCCAATGCAACATTTTTTTTTTTTGGCCTTAATAACATTCACCAGTCAAGATCTGCAACTTTATAAAATTAAAATATGAAACTTCACAAAATGCCGAGGAATAGCATCAACAGGTGGACGAGAGTTCCAATTCATTCTCGAGTTGCATCGAGGATAAAGATTGCAGGTAATGTAATGTTTTTCTTCAACAAATTGCTTCCCAGGTCAAAAAACCAGTTAAAACCAGTACACATTTTCAACTGGTCTCTATTGGTTCTAATTGGTCTTTAACTGGTCTCTATTGGTTTCAACTGGTACCAGTTAAATTCAGTCAGAATTCCAATTTCCCAGTTGAAAAAACCAGTAGCTCATATTTGTACCAGTTAAAGTCTTACTGGTCCCAGTTGATACCAGTTACAATGTACTGGTCCCAGTTGATACCAGTTAGTTAAATACATGTATTTCAACTGGTAATATATCACTCTATTCCAATTTCCATATTAAAACCAGTAAGAAACCAACTGGCTTTACTGGCACCAGTTGGCTACTGGTTTTCAACTGGTACCAGTTGACCAGTAAGCTACTGGTCTTTACTAGTTTTTTGACCTGGGTTTGTAACAAATGTTAACTGAAAGGTCAATACCGCAACAACTACGACTACAACAACAACAACAACAACAATAACAACTTCGACTTTAACAGCTCAAAATATTGCCACCTTCTTGTCAGTTCAGCTAGGAAACGTTATCGGCCAAGTCTTTCACGAACAGGCTGGCCACACCCGACGTTTGACCGAAGGTGATTTTGGTAGGAATTTGCAATTCCTTCCAGGGTGCCAAAGATAGCTCGCTTACTCTTCATGAAGGCACCATGGGACCGTTAACATCCTCAAACGACGAATGCTGGCAGACGAGTCCTCTGGTTTAACGTCCCTCCGGTGGACAGCGCACAGATTGATTCCTCACGCTGAATGCGAAACACCAGGATGACAGATTATCGCTGGGTTGGGATTCAAACCAAGGATAGATAGCTCAGAAGCGAGGACACATACCTTTCGGCTATCCTGCCATGTTTTGATTTATAAAATGAGGATACATACCGACAGTAACAAATAATTATATAAATTAGCAAAGGAATAATAAAAAAAAATAAAGTAGCACAAAATTATATAGCATCTTTCTGAAAGGTGAAATAATTAATGGGAAATGAACAATCAGTGAATCATTTTGTGTTAAAAACACATTTTGATGAAACATCGCTCTGTGTTCCTTCGACAATGAGGTCAACGCATCAGCTCAAACCGATGACTTACGATTCCAATCCCTTCTTATAACTACACTTGCACATTGTCTATTTGTGTATCGCAATTTATATTAAAGAGCAATGATGTCCACTGATGTCTTTGTCTTGCAAGTGATTTATGTACAACCGACACGATATAAGTCGTACAGCGGATAAGCTCTCATATTTTAACAAATTGTGCATTTTATGAGAAAAGCATGAAATTTCTAGCATAGTTAGGTCATACCATAATGTTTATATTCAGATGTGGAGGGAAGTCAGATTTGACCTCTGAGGGGAGGGGACAGTGAGAGGTCAAATCCAAGATGGCCGCTAGTCACCCGGGTCTAATGTTCAAACGTCTTAATTTTGGAACCAGACCGCGCAGAAAAACATTTACGGTGTCATTTCCAACTAAATTGGGGGTGCCCATTCATTTGGTGATACCTTTGGGATTGTCAGAATTCAACGCAATGAATTTCAGTCAAGGTCAAGGTCAAAATTTATCAAAAAATAAGCAATCAGTTGAAATTTGCAAATGAATACCGAGTGGTGTCATTGTGGCGAATTTAGTTATTTAGGCCCTCAAAGGGTGTGCTTGAGGTGGATGTGGTGGTTATGTATTGTGTATATCCATGCTTAGACTAGCTGGGTATAGATGCATTATCTGTAGAGTTCTATGTTTTGTTGACCCTTACCAATAAATAAATCCTGGATAATGACATGTATCTAAGAAGATAGCCTCGATGTAAAATGTGGTATGGTAGTTGGTGCTTTCATTGTGTTTTTGTCTTTCAGAATCTTCTCTCCTGCCATGATGATTTCGGCGCAACCATGCCGAAGCATCGCTTCCTGATGGACCCTCCCCAACCCTCTAAATCCAAGCAATCCAAGCCACCCCCCAGCACTAACTGGGACATTTGTGTCCTCTGCCAAGTAGTAACACATGAATATTTGCAGTGTCCTCTCAGATCAACGAAACAGCCCGTTGATAGTGGCTATGCATCCCTGGCAGAAGACCTTTTCCGGTTCCATACCCTTCAGCACATGCCAATGGACCTCCACCTGGAGCAATTGGATGGTGGGAATGGCATAGAACCACTCTGAAGGCACACGGGGCTGAGTGGCACAAGAAATGCCGGCTAAAATTCAACAAAAAGGTGTTTGACGAGCAAAGTCGGGGAGCATTGACTGCAGGACAACGAAGTACCTCTTCTGTGCACACTCGATCTGCTCACAGCCATCCACAGTCCACAGAGCCTAGTTGTTTCTTCTGCAATGAGCCTGCTGGTTCTGTAGATTTACATAATGCATCAACTGACAACATCGACACAAATGTGCGGAAGTGTGCCCTTTAACTTGAGGACACTGTTCTTTTGGCCAAGCTTGCAGCAGGGGACATGATGGCCATTGAGGCCAAGTTCCATCACCACTGTTTGCATTCACTGTACAACAGAGCCAGGCAGGCTGCACCCAAAGGCAATGGTGGAGATGATTCTTGCCTGCATGGCATAGCCTTTGCTGAGCTAGTGGCATACTTGGAAGACATGAACGTTGATGAAGGCAGTGCTCCTGTGTTCAAACTGACAGACATCGCTCAGCTGTACAAGGTCAGACTGTAGCAAAACGGATTCACATCACCAGACTGAAAAACTGACTGCTTACTGCGCTTCCTGATCTGAGGGCACATTCACAGGGAAGAGACACAATTCTGAGTTTTGAGAAGGACATTGGACCAGCCCTCATGATGGCCTGTCATCATGACAGTGATGCCATGCACTAAATGCGAGCAGCACAGGTGGTGCGCAAAGAGATCTTTGACTCAAGTTTCTCCTTTGATGTGTCATTCCAGGCAAATTGCCAGCAGGAGGCTGTGACACCAGCCCTCTTGGCTCTAGTCAACATGATACTCGATGAGGCAAACATCGAGCATCAGACTCAGCTGGTACACACAACCACCACAAAACCTGTCCTAGCAATCTCCCAATTAATGGTGTTCAACAGTGTAAAGCATGCACGGAACCTGGATTCACCAAGCTCAGAACGTCAGAGCCGCAGCCGAGAAACTCCACTCCCACTCTATCTGTCCCTCAAGATCCATGCAGTTACATGAAGTAGAATGCTAGTTGACACACTGTTCAATCTGGGATTGTGTGTTTCCTATGACAGGCTGTTGCAACTCACATCAGACATTGCCAATGGTGTCTGCCAGCGCTTTAGGGTGGAAGATGTAGTGTGTCCACCAAACTTGCGTCACGGACTGTTCACAACAGGGGCTGTGGACAACATCGACGACAATCCAAGTTCTGCAACAGCCAAAGATTCCTTCCACGGCACCGGAATCTCGCTTATGCAGCATCCGTCACACACAAATGACGGAACTGATCGTGGTGTACTAGTGATTAGTCAGTGTGGCTCTTCCACCAAGTCAGTGACACCTCTGCCATCAGCCCACACAATTGTGCCACCCACTGCCCTCAAGACAAAGGACTTTAGTGCGCCGGCTGTACAAGGTCGCGCGAGACCTTCCAACCTACTGACTGCTGCAGCTGCCACAGAAGATGAGTATGCATGGCTCAGCAAAGTCAAGACAGCTGTTGAAAAGTCTACCATGGATGGCAGGATATCATGGTCTGCGTACCACGCTGACGCACACCAAGCTGCCATCCCACATGCAGCAAACAACGCACTCTTGCCTCTGTTTCTTGACAATGCACACTCAGTGGCAATGATACGGCACTCCATGGACATCGTCAAGGAAGCAGTTCAGCACGTGAACTCTGGTCAGATTCCTGTCCTTGCTGCTGACCAACCACTGTATGCTCTTGCTAAGGAAATCCAGTGGGCCTGGCCAGCCACTCACGGGGAGAATCATTTTGTGATCATGTTTGGTGGTCTACACATCGAGATGGCTACGTTGAAGTTGCTGGGAGACTGGCTGGAAGACAGTGGCTGGACGAACGCCCTGACACAGGCTGACATTGCAAGTTTCGGAACAGCAAATTCCTTCATACATGCCAGCCATGTCACCAAGACCCGCCATGCACACCAGGTCACAGCTGCAAGCCTTTATACACTCCTCCAACAAGCTTACTGTGAAGACTGCACATCCGATGATACTGACGCCATGCAACCTGATAGTCCACCTTTTGAGGAGTGGTGCATACAGTGAACAAAGGGCCAGTGTCCACTTTGACTACTGGCTAAAGACCTTGTCATTGGAGCTTATCTTGCTGCGGTACATCAGGTCTCTTTGTGAAGGTAACTTCCAGCTGAAAGTGGAATCCCCGACTCAGATCATACCATGGATGTTCGCCCGAGATCACACGCACTACTCCAGATGGCTTCGCGTACACATCCGTGACATGACGACTCTCTCTGAAAAACACCCAGATGTCCTATCAGAATTCAAATCTGGAAATTTCGTGGTGCGCAAAACCAGCAACAAGTTCTCTGCCATGGCAGTTGACCAGTGCCATGAGCAGAACAATGCAATGGTCAAAGGTTCTGGTGGGGCTATTGGACTGACTGGCAATCCTGGAGAACTCAGACACTGGATGGTAGCAGGGCCAGAAATTGCAAGGATCACTACAGAGTTTGAGCAACAGGCCACAAAGCAACAGCATGGTGCTGGCGACACTGGACACCATCACCATGATCCGCAACCTGGAGTGCAAGCAGCATTCCTGAAGGAGGTTAAGGCACTTGTGACAGTGCTGGAAGAGATGGGGAATCCATTTCTAGAACACAGTCAAGACCAACTAGTCATTGACACAAGGGACATCGTGGACACCCAAGTGGCTGAAACTGTGAGAAGGATCGAGACTCTTGGTGAGGAGCAGTACACCAAGTTTGTGAGAGAAAGGCTGGAACAGTGTACAACACCTATCACACAAACACTTCCAAAGAACAAGTTGCCACTGTTCAGTAGGCCACCGGTCAATATTAAGTCAAAACAGAAGGCACAGCTCGCAGCACTGAAGAGTGACTGTGGTCTCTTTTCGAGGCTGTACATCTCCTGTCAAACACGAGATGGAGACATGGACAATTTCTTCTCCCATGAAAACCAGGCAGCCCCGCCAGCTCTGTCAACTGGAGGGAAAATTCGGATTGGGGTTAAATGAGATCTACTTCGCTGCCTGGAATCAGATCTGCTCAAAAAGAATAGTGTGCCTATGGTTGATGCAACAATTCTCGATGGTGCAGCTGTGGTTCAAATGCTAAATCCGGGAACATCAAGAACATTTCAAGAGGATGGAGAAAGAGTGTTTGCACCATACATCTCTGCTCAACATGAGAAAAGCAGCCGCATTGACCTTGTCTGGGATGCATACCTACCCATCAGCCTCAACAAGACAGAAGAGGGGAAAGGGCACCAGGAAAAGTGTGGCTCCTTCTAGTGTGATGCCAAAGAACTGGTAGGACTTCCTTCAATGCGATGATAACAAAACCGAATTGTTTGCTTTCCTGTCACGCGTAGTTGTTCATCTTCCTCTAGCAGAGGGCAAGGAACTGTATGCAACAGATGGAAGTGGAGTCCTTTGCTCTCTGGCTGAGTCATACTTGGCCCGCCTTGCCCCATGTTCGCAGGAGGAGGCCGACACTCGTCTACTTCTGCATGTGGCAGATGCTGTGCAAAGGGGTGTAAGAAGGTGACCATACGTACCGTTGATACTGATGTGGTAGTACTGGCTGTGGCTTCATTCAGTAAGACAGCTCCTAATGAGCTGTGGGTTGCCTTTGGTGTCGGGTCAAGCTTTTGTTACATAGCTGTTCACGAAATGGTTGCCACAATGAATCCAACACAGTGTCTGACTCTCCCAGTCCTTCACGCTTTCACCAGGTGTGACACTGTATCTGCATTCGCTGGCAGAGGAAAGAAGACTGCCTGGGAAACTTGGAAGTCTTTCCCAGAAGTGAATGATGCTTTCAATGAACTCCGATGCATGCCAAGTGAGGTCAGTGAAGGATCAATGTTACTGCTAGAGCGATTTGTAGTGCTAATGTACGACCGAACCAGTGAGAGCACGGAAGTGAATCATGCCAGGAAACAGCTCTTCACACAAAAGTCGAGAACTCTAGAGAACATTCCTCCAACCCAGGCGGCACTCAATCAGCACATCAAGCACACTTGCTACCAGGCCAACTGTTGGAACCAGGCATTGGTCCTGGATCCAGAGATGCCAGAGCCATCTGACTGGGGTGAGACAAAGGAAACAACTAGGTGGCAGCCGCTTTGGACCACTCTCCCCGAAGCATCAAAATCGTGCCATGAATTGATCCGCTGTCGCTGTGAGAAAGGATGCACTGGACGGTACAAGTGTGCCAAAGCTGTGCTCAAGTGCACTGCACTGTGTTTCTGTTCTGGAGGCTGTAAGATTTTGATCACTACCATGAGCATCATCATCATTGCTATTGATAAAGTATTAAATAGACTAGCAGCATGGGACTATTCTGTTAATTATTTCGTATTATTATCCCTATAGTGTCAAAATGGAAGCAAAGTTTCGCTATATTGCATAGGTCCAATCCATTGTCTTTACCAAAAGAATGTCCAAAAGTTTTTAACGTAATTTGACCTTGACCTTGATCGAAATCTCATCTCTCAAAAGTGATCTCAAAAGTATCACCAAACGAATGGCCATTCCAAACTTAGTTGGAAATGACACCTTAAATGTTTTTGTTACACTGTTTAGTTCCAAAATTAAACGCGTTTGAACATGAGACCTGGTGGACTGGTGGCCATCTTGGATTTGACCTCTCACGGTCCTCAGAGGTCAAATCTGACTTCCCTCCACATCTGAAAATAAGCCTTATGGTATTCACTAACTATGTTAGAAAGTTCATGTTTTTCTCATAAAACGCACAATTATTGTGCTTATCCGCTGTACTTGAGCCCGAGATCAATGCACAAAAGTAAATAAATAAAGGACTGGAAACAACTGACATTTTCAATCCCACATTCCTCCTTCGTTTCCAAGAAATCATTGATGAAACGATTCCAAAATTCAAAAGACGACGACGTCTTGTGTTACTCAAACGGTCGAGGGGAATTTGCTGAGGAGCTTTTCTGACCGCACGTTGCACTCCGGGTGACTTTCTGCTGTGACATCTTCAATTGCTGAGTTGAACGGGCAACTCTTTTGTAAAGGATAGTGTTGTAATACGTCAGCGGACAGGTACGACACTGTCTAACACACTTCGATCAACGTTCTGACAAATCCACCGAGCCTTCTGAGTTAACCCTATTTGGCATTCCGACTGGCCTTGTGGTGCTGAGATCCAAAGGTTCTGTTCCCATACACTGTGTCGAAATGCGCATGACCTACTTCCTGCTATTCCAATTCGTTTAATTTAAAAGTGCACTGATGCATCGGATATATAAGTTGGTTTGTCAGTAAGTTATGAAAAGAAAGGTAAAGCAGCCTGTTCAGAGATATTGAGAGGTTTGGAGTTTCACTTGCAATAGCCCTTGAGCTTTGTTATCTTGTATTGAACTTGTCATACTAATCTTGCCTTGGCCTGCATGCGATTTAAAATGAAACATTTGCTTTTGAAGTTTCCCCGAGTCAGACCTCATGTGCTGCTTAATGGCACTAAACTTCATACTGTGCATACGGGGAGTATTCAAAAGGTTATACGAACGAGCTAGCAACAAAAATGTCGACGCGTCTTGGATGATTACGAGGATCGCGTTCGTCGAGAACCTATTTGAATGCACAACGTGCATCAAGACATGGATAAATGAAGGAGATTCATGCCAATGCACACGATGCCCAGATTGAAGAAACACAGACAATTGTGTTACATCCAAAGGTTATGCCTTTCCTCAAATAATAAAGCTTTAACGCAGTCGTTCTCGCCCACAAATGCTCAGATTTATCGAACTAACAAACCACTGGGAAGCACCTCTCACTCACCATCTTGAGGTAGCGAACTATAGTGCTACGGGCAGATTTGGTTTAATGAGAGTAAAAGTGACTGAAGTACAGTGGAGGTGTCATGGTGACGCCACTGAAGTAGTCAAAGGCAGGCTCAGCTGAAGGCGGAAGTATGGAAAACTCGGTGATTAAGCTGGTGGAAAATGAGCAAACCTCAAGGGAATTACCAAGTTGTTATCAGATTGACACCAATAACCCACCATCCACTGGGACCATACTCTGTGCAGAGCGTTGGTGCTGCCTAAGCAGTCTCCTTGGCTATTGGGTACAATTCTGGACGGGTCGCCACTCCGACACAGGATACCAGCATGCTGGCACTCATTTTGCCGACCTCGGAAGGATGACAGGCAGAGTCAACCCCACCTGGTATTAATTCAACAGCCGAGTGGGATTTGAACTCAGGATCCTCGGATCCTAAGCCCACCACCCTAACCATTAAGCCAACACCAGGCATCAATAACCCAGTGAGGCCATCAATAACCCGCAGGGAGCAGGTGATCTTCCTTACAGGCTTAACACTGATGAAGACTTTTAATGCCGCCTTGGCAATTTAGGATGGGCAAAAAAAACCCACTGCGACTCATGTAACGGCAGCAGCATCGACTTGGATCTAATTTCACTGATTTAAAGAAAGACCTTATTATGGTCCTTTTTTATGTCAGACAACTATGTGATTCGTTTAAATTAGAGAACATATTTATTTGTGTATTCTAATCATAGCTGCACGAAAGCTCATATCCTTAGGTATCGTTCGAAGCAATACGGTGTTGATGCGGCGTTTCCGCTGAAAGAACACAACAACATAACAAAAAGGCTTTTAAACACCTACAGTACCATAATCAACAACATTCTATTCAAACACAATGTAAACAACTTGGTTTAAAAGAAACTAGAAATAAACTTTTTTGTATCCCATTCGGTTAATATAGTCATCCTTCATCCCACATCAAGTAATCAATCAATCCGCAGTTAAAAGCTTTTGGGAAAGTTGCATTCACAGAGAGTGGCGGCTCAATGGACAAAGGAGAACGGGCACATAAAGTGAAGGTCCTGCAATGAATTCGTTCTTCAGACATAAAATGAACTATTCAGTCGTTCCTCCAGAGATATTTTCGATTTGATTTACTCGGAAGACTTTATAATTTTTTTTTTTTTACAAATCCGCGCTCAGCATTTCTCGCCAAGTTTGACGTGATGAGCATGAGCTAATCTGGCAAGTAAGACAGGAGAGGATGGAAAAGGATGGGAGGGAGGGGCAGAGGAGGGGGTTGTTTTCTTCAAATTCTAAAATTACCCCTTCCAGGAGATTTCTCAAAAACAAACAAACGTCGAATGTTCGCCACTTATCTTCCTCATGCCGTAGTAGATGCACACAGCTATTGAGGGAGTTTCCTTGGCTAGGGGTTACAATCCTGAAAGGGTCACCACTCAGACCAAACATACTTGACTGAGTCCTGGAATATGAAATTTGGCGAAGGTGTCGGCAAGACCTGGCCTAACTTGCATGAAGGAATGGTTCCAATTAGGGGGTGCTCATTGTTCCGCCTAAACAAACAGGGCTGTAAAAATGGGATGAGGAAGGCTCATCAGTGGTACTTGAAATGAGCATCACAACTGTTCACAAAGGCCATTTGTGAAATCGTCAATGAAAAATAAAATAAATAAACATGAAAAAAAGGACAGAATAAATATTAAATTAAATTTAAACCCCAAACTCGCTTAATAATACCTCCTTAGCTGAAATTGGCAACTGGACTTGAATCTTGCCTTTTTGGGACCACGGTTCATGCAGAAACCGGTTTGAAGCGAATCCTTTTGGTTCTCAGGAGCGATGGACGTGCAACAACTGTACGTCAAGCAACTCCTCAGATTAGTGCTCTTCAAAAGCTCAAAAATGATTCTCTTTTCTGCCGTGAAGTATCAGCACCAAAGCTGCCTTGCCGTTCAGTTTTGCTTTCGAGTCATTTCGAGTCAATATACAAAGCGACGGCCAAGTGTGACAATAAAGCATGGTTAAAATTCCAAGTTATTCGTCTTGTGAAACGTTTCACATTATTAAGGCTTGATGTGGTTGTTGTGGAAAGAAGAAAGCAATTTTGGAATTCGTTCGTCGAAATTGTATCGTACTCCCATTATAGTTGGTGTACAGCGAACGATTCAATAAAACCCACCTTGTCGATGTAATTAGCAACTTCTATCATCCGTCGCTTTGTCTGTGGCAGGTTTCCATTCTGGTTGATAAACTGAGGAAGACACAAAGCAGTCATGCAATTAAATATAACGAAGAACGATACAAACTGTGATGATTAAGCCAAAAGGAAATCTGAATTTTAGTGAATGAGTAATAATAAAATGAGGCTGAGCTGCAGGCATTGATATGTTTGCCAACTACCCCATGTAGAAAGATAATCGCTCTTTATATGATCAATGAAGTACCGTAGTCTATATCGAAGTTTGTTTGAATGTGATTAAAAATTATTGAGTCATAAGACAAGTGGCACTGATATTTGGCCACCTCTTAAATACGGACAATAGGTGAGCACAATTTTGGCCTTGAAATGCACCACCACGTTAAAAAAAAAACTGATATATTTCACTGAACGATCAAAAGAGAACTCCACAACATTGATGAACAAAAAGAAAGTTTTGAAAACAATGGAGAACATAAAATATGAAAAACGTATGTGCGACTGGCTACAGCCGTTGCTGAAGGGTTCAGATCAGGACCACCTGAATTAAGGATTGATGTCTTGCAAAAACAGCCACAAGACCAACTCTTTATGTGGCGTAACAACTGAGACCTCCGGAAAAATATCTGTATTTCCATCTACCATTTATCTGAGGATCTAGAAATATGTTATATCCTCTGTAAGATGTTTGATTTCTCAAATAAATCAGCAGGAAGGTGCGGTGAGCAGAATGCTTGCGATGCTCCAGGATGCCAGTTATATAGTTCAAGTTGGGAATCAAACCAATAAGAGACAGATAGCTTTGATCGTCTTATTATTATTACGAGTCAAACTTCTTCTTTCTTCAGTATGTAGCAGACTGACAGGATGGCCTCGAGGGATGCACACTCACCTCTAAGTCATCTACCCTGGGTTTGAATCCAGGAGGAGATAGAGAGAGAGAGAGAGAGAGAGAGAGAGAGAGAGAGAGAGAGAGAGAGAGAGAGAGAGAGAGAGAGAGAGAGAGAGAGAGAGAGAGAGAGAGATCGAGAGAGATCGAGAGAGATCGAGAGGGATCGAGAGGGATCGAGAGGGATCGAGAGGGATCAAGAGGGATCGAGAGAGAGAGAGAGAGAGAGAGAGAGAGAGAGAGAGAGAGAGAGAGAGAGAGAGAGAGAGAGAGAGAGAGAGAGAGAGAGAGAGAGAGAGAGAGAGAGAGAGAGAGAAATCGAGAGAGAGAGAGAGAGAGAGAGAGAGAGAGAGAGAGAGAGAGAGAGAGAGAGAGAGAGAGAGAGAGAGAGAGAGAGAGAGAGAGAG
Source organism: Eptatretus burgeri (assembly GCF_056783735.1). Taxonomy (NCBI): domain Eukaryota; kingdom Metazoa; phylum Chordata; class Myxini; order Myxiniformes; family Myxinidae; genus Eptatretus; species Eptatretus burgeri. Next base: position 8,341,315 of record NC_140961.1, on the reverse strand, counting down.
AGAGAGAGAGAGAGAGAGAGAAATCGAGAGAGAGAGAGAGAAATCGAGAGAGAGAGAGAGAGAGAGAGAGAGAGAGAGAGAGAGAGAGAGAGAGAGAGAGAGAGAGAGAGAGAGAGAGAGAGAGAGAGAGAGAGAGAGAGAGAAATCGAGAGAGAGAGAGAAAGAGAAATCGAGAGAGAGAGAGAGAGAGAGAGAGAGAGAGAGAGAGAGAGAGAGAGAGAGAGAGAGAGATGAGAGAGAGAGAGAGAGAGAGAGAGAGAGAGAGAGAGAGAGAGAGAGAGAGAAATCGAGAGAGAGAGAGAGAGAGAGAGAAATTGAGAGAGAGAGAGAGAGAGAGAGAGAGAGATCGAGATCGAGATCGAGATCGAGATCGAGATCGAGATCGAGATCGAGATCGAGATCGAGAGATCGAGAGATCGAGAGATCGAGAGATCGAGAGATCGAGAGATCGAGAGATCGAGAGATCGAGAGATCGAGAGATCGAGAGATCGAGAGATCGAGAGATCGAGAGATCGAGAGAGAGACAGAGAGACAGAGAGAGTGAGAGAGTGAGAGAGTGAGAGAGTGAGAGAGAGAGAGAGAGAGAGAGAGAGAGAGAGAGAGAGAGAGATCGAAAAGCCTGACTGGAGTTTTCCCCAAACACACCTGAACAAGCAAAAATCCTTCTGGGAGAATGTTCTGTGGACAGATGAGACCAAATTACAGTTTTTTTTTTTTTTTTAGTAAAGCACATCATCTTGATGTTTGCAGAAAACAAAATTCAGCCGTCAAAGAAAAGAAAACCTTCCAGACAGTCAAACATGGAGGAGGTTCAGTGATGTTTTTGGGTTACTGCGCTGTCTTTGTCACTGGGTGCCTTGAATGTGTGCATGGCATCATGAAATCAGCAGATTACCAAGGAATTTTAGAGCACAATGTTCAACCCAGTGTCAGAAAGCTGAATCACCGTCGAAGGTCATGGGTCTTCTGGCAGGATAATGACCCCAAACACACTTCAAAAAGCACCCAGGAATGGTTCAAGACAAAACGCTGGACTGTTCTGAAGTGGCCAGCAATAAGTCCAGATCTATATCCCATTGAACACCTGTGGGGAGATCTGAAAACAGCAGTTGGGAGAAGGAACCCTTCAAATCTGGGAGAACTGGAGCAGTTTGTACAAGAATAGTGGGACAAACTGTCAGTCGAGAGGTGTGGGATGCTCATTCATGGCTACAGGAAGTGCTTGACTGCAGTTATTTTGTCCAACGGCTGTGATACAAAATATTAAGTCCAGGGTGTCAAGAATTTTATCAATGCCATTTATTTTTATTTTCTGATTTGAAAGGACATATGAAGTTCTGAATAATAAAAAAAAGGTTTTGTAATATGAACAGTGAAATAAAGAATTGTGGAGACAAAATACTTTTATCAATTTCAACTTATTTTTTTCGAGAAAATTGTAAGTTATTTGAAAAACAAAAGTGCAAGGGTGCCAGTAGTTTTGGCCACGACTGTAGCAAGGTGCCAAATCACACACACACCTCGAAATAAAACGTCTTCAAGGTATACAATGAATTAACTGTAGCACCGACATTAAAACTGCCTTCAGGGCACGCTCAACGTCTCAAGAAATATTAAGTGTCGGGAATAAGAGTGGAGGGTGTTATACAATTTCATTTCCTGCTGCACAACCATCGGTTTTTCATGCCTCCAAACAGAACTCCCATTTGTCAAGGATGGAAATGTTTTTTTTATGATCATCGTCACAACGACCAAATTATTGAGGTTATTCCAAATTATAATGTGCAAGTAAGCTGACCAAAATGACACAGAACATTGATTACAATCATACACATTGCTTTTGCAAGGATGATAAATAATCCAGTCGTCATTATCACAGACACTCCTGTCACTCTCATCGAAAAACCACCGAGCAGTGCCAAGCTAACACCACATGGTGTAATACATATGTATGTATACGAGGTCCATCTAAAAAGTAACAGGACTGAGCCTGCTGTGTGCTCCACTCACACAACTTGAATGAACAGGTTGCGTCACAGTCTTTCTCAACATTCCAGCAATATATATGATTGGTGATGGTTGACTGTGCTCATTGTGTGATTTTTTTTTACAGGTCGTGCCTTACACGTTGTCTTGTCTGAGTCATCGCACTGTGCGAGTAGTGAGCAGAGAGCCAATCTGAAGTTTCTTGCCAAGCTTGGCAAAACACCTTCCGAATCCTTCACAATGCTGCAGCAAGTCTACGGGGAAGAAACGATGTCATGTACACGTGCATTTGAATGGCACAAGAGGTTCAAAGAGGGACGGGAGGAGGTTGAAGACGATCCACGGTCTGGAAAACCTTCAACGAGTAGAACGGCAGTCAACATCGAGCGTGTGAAGCAAATGGTGCGCGCAGATCGTCGACTCACGGTGCGGATGATTGCTGAGGAACTTTCCATCAACAAGGACACTGTCTGGAGCATCATCACTGAAAATCTCGGAATGCGCAAGGTGTGCGCAAAGATGGTCCCCAAACTGTTGTCCGAGGACCAGAAACAGCAAAGAGTCACTGTCTGTCAATACATTATCGAGCTCCTCGAGGATGATCCAGACCTGCTCGGGAGAGTCATTATGGGGGATGAATCATGAATATTCGAATAAGATCATGAGACCAAACGACAGTCGTCAGTGGAAAAGTCCGGCATCATCAAGACCAAAGAAAGCAAGGATGTCGGAGTCGAAGGTTAAGGTGATGCTCATAGCGTTTTTTGACATCCAGGGCATCGTCCACTTCGAGTTTCTACCATAGGGTCAAACAGAGAATCAATACATATTCAAGGAGATCCTCCGGTGCCTCATGAGATCAGTCCGGGACAAGAGGAGGGATCTGTGGGAGAACAATGTCTGGTGCTCCACCATGACAACACCCCTGCTCACAGTGCCCTGAGCATCCGACAGTTTCTGGTGGAGAGGAACGTACCAACTCCGGAGCAACCCCTGTATTCGCCAGACTTGGGCCCCTTGTGATTTTTTCTTATTCCCCAAGCTCAAGGGGGTGAGCAAGGGGACCCGATTCCCTGATCAAAAGGGCATCAAAAGGGCCGTGATGACGGAGCTCCGGAGGATTCCAGAAGAAGCCTTTCGGGGTGCCTCGAAGCATGGAAGAAGAGGACTGACAAGTGTGTGAGACTGGAGGGAAACTATTTTGAAGGGGACAAGCTGTGATTTCAATATATTTTTTGGAATAAAATTTCTTTGGTCAGTCCCGTTACTTTTTAGACAGACCTTATATATATATATATATATATATATATATATATATATATATATATATATATATATATATATATATATATATATATATATATATATATATATATATATAATACATACACACACACACACACACACACACACACACACACACAAACATAGAAGCCTTCCAGGGACAGCAGTTTCCACTTTGAACACTGATAGTGCAAGTTTATGGGTAGTTTGAGAACCAATTAAAAAAGAACTATTGGACGCATGATATAGCCATTGGAAAGTCTGAAGTTTAGCAACAATCTTGTGTTCGGAAAACTTTTCCTGACAATCAAAAGGCTTTTCTTTTTTTTCTTCGAAATATAAAAAAAAAATTGGAAACGAAATACACCACTCCCTTTGGATACCCCACTTTTATGGAGAGTCTCCAAGGAGCCACCACTCTCTTTAACCCTTGCAGGTCAAGACAGGAAATCCTTTTTGGGAGGTTTGTTCAACAAATCAGCCTATTGGGGTAATGGGTTGCTTCATTATTCCTCACTTGCTAAATTTGAGTGCATGAAATTAATTTAACTTGCAAATAACATGTCCTTAGTCATCGAGTTCACCTGGCTCCGTCAAGTCATGTGCGTCCTCTGGTGACATCCGTGATCAGATTTCTCCAAACATCCCTCTCCTCCACTGCTTCCCAAAACCGAGAGAGAAAGCTTGGTTGCGGCCTTCACCCCATCTATCCAGCCATAACCTTGAAGGACTTGTAATAGAGGCTACCACCAGGTGGCACGACACAATACACATTTACTCAGAGAGAATTGGGATCCGAATCCACAACCTGAACTTCAGGGACAATGATGGGTTTTTTTTTTTGTTTTTTTTTTACTGCCGAAGACCTTCCCGTGCCCACCGCGAGTACAACCACCGGTGTTCAACTCATTACATCCAAGGTTCAGGAGTGCATCGAAGTAAAAACAAACACACGAACATTGTGATATTTTAATGTCTCTGGTTTTCATGCGGATCATTGGGGTATTATATTCTGACATGTAATCCCTATGACACTGGGAAAGCACAATCCGAGTACAACCGGCAGCTTTCAACTCCTTGCGTTCAATGGTTTAGAATGCATAAAATCAAACACAAACAAACAAACCCACAAGCAAACAGACACTTCTAGAACGAGAACAGCACTGAGTAGAGCGCACACCTCCACCAGGCTGAACAGTTTACATTTTGTATCCCACAAATCGGCTGGATCTGGATCCAGAATGAACCAAAATCGAATCGGCTTGTACTTGTCACGGAACCAACTCATCTACCGAGTTTTCTCATAACTTGTGCACAACTTTTTTGAGATATCGTTCTGTATATTGTTTTTGGCCCGTCTCTCAATGGTGAAGAATCACATTTAAAAAAATTAAGTTTCGGCAACCACATTCGTGTCTTCACCAAAATCGAATCAATTCGTCCTTTTCACACAGCGAACCTGCCCATCAATTTTTGTCCGAATTCGTCCATGTTTTGAGACACTCAGCTCACAGACAAACAAGCGAGAAAGACATCGTGCAAAGCACAATGCTTGCGAAATCACGAAAACAAATTTGACCTTTAAAAAGAATCGCCTAGTTGAATTCATTGACCAAATATGCAAATCCTCTTCAAATTTCAAGTTAATCGGATGAAAATTGACAATTTTAGAAATAAAACCAAGTGACTGACATTTTGGTCTATGCTGACCTTTTTGGCCTCAACATCAATAGGATTCTTGCTTTTGACCAACTCCACCATTTTGTGAAGATTGGTTTGAAGCTGTGACCTGTAGGTGATTGACTTCTCAACAACTAAACAATCACAGACCAGACCAACCAATATACTAATGAATCTTCAATTTTGCAAGTACCAAACAGACGAGGGTGAATTTTTAACCTCTGTCCACCTTCAGCAGTGAAGGTAATATATGTAGTACGATTTATATTTATAAAAAGTACATTATGTCGGTTTAGGTATTATAACCTGCAATGGAATAAACTTAATACTACTGCTTTTTAACGTCCCCAATGAATCCCACCTTATTGGAGAGTTGACCGATCGAGGGAAACTTTGGTCAAAGTCTAACATCAATCCGCCGGTCAGGTCTGATGCTCAAACTCAAGGTGATCAGGGAAGGAATTCGAAAGTTGCTCAGGGGGCGATGACTCACCGACTCTTCGTAAAAGACACGTTGGAATCTTTATCATCCACTTATAACCAATGCTTGCAGAGGTGACAGCCAACAACATTCATCCAAGGGACGGCATGCTTTGTGATGCACCACTGCCTGCCAAACACCAATCCTGACAGTTTATAGTCAGGTTGTGAATCAAACCCAGACCAGACAGCTCAAAGGTAAGTGTGCTAACCTCTTGTTGGGTAAGTATGCTCATCACAGCACCTGCCAGACTTTTAACAGGATAGAATAAATCTTCAAATTTACTTTAAAATAACATTAATTATTTGGTTCATAAATACATGGTCCCTCAGACTTTCCTCAATCCACAAAGGATAATACTCTCTTCATACGTCACATCACACGAGATATCTGGAGCAAACACTGAGAGCCGGAGAACTGACCAGGTACGATACTTCTTCAGCACTGCACCTGGACCACAAGATGGACAGGTTTCAATGAAATATTAATGGGAAAGAGGAACAAGTCGGAGGAGTACACAGACAATGGAATGTCAAGAAAGTGATGTAACTACTTCCACGATGAGTGAAATCAAAACAGGATCCAATTTGGATAACAACAATAATACGGCACAAACAAAAAAACAGAACAAAGGAAAGGAAGACTCTGAAGTCCTGAGACATCATTGTGTGGAAGCAAAGGTATTCAATTGTTTTGTTTTGTGATGAGCTGAAATGTTACAATGTG
>NC_140961.1:8329156-8334658 GCF_056783735.1 Eptatretus burgeri | reverse complement strand
TCGAAAAGCCTGACTGGAGTTTTCCCCAAACACACCTGAACAAGCAAAAATCCTTCTGGGAGAATGTTCTGTGGACAGATGAGACCAAATTACAGTTTTTTTTTTTTTTAGTAAAGCACATCATCTTGATGTTTGCAGAAAACAAAATTCAGCCGTCAAAGAAAAGAAAACCTTCCAGACAGTCAAACATGGAGGAGGTTCAGTGATGTTTTTGGGTTACTGCGCTGTCTTTGTCACTGGGTGCCTTGAATGTGTGCATGGCATCATGAAATCAGCAGATTACCAAGGAATTTTAGAGCACAATGTTCAACCCAGTGTCAGAAAGCTGAATCACCGTCGAAGGTCATGGGTCTTCTGGCAGGATAATGACCCCAAACACACTTCAAAAAGCACCCAGGAATGGTTCAAGACAAAACGCTGGACTGTTCTGAAGTGGCCAGCAATAAGTCCAGATCTATATCCCATTGAACACCTGTGGGGAGATCTGAAAACAGCAGTTGGGAGAAGGAACCCTTCAAATCTGGGAGAACTGGAGCAGTTTGTACAAGAATAGTGGGACAAACTGTCAGTCGAGAGGTGTGGGATGCTCATTCATGGCTACAGGAAGTGCTTGACTGCAGTTATTTTGTCCAACGGCTGTGATACAAAATATTAAGTCCAGGGTGTCAAGAATTTTATCAATGCCATTTATTTTTATTTTCTGATTTGAAAGGACATATGAAGTTCTGAATAATAAAAAAAAGGTTTTGTAATATGAACAGTGAAATAAAGAATTGTGGAGACAAAATACTTTTATCAATTTCAACTTATTTTTTTCGAGAAAATTGTAAGTTATTTGAAAAACAAAAAGTGCAAGGGTGCCAGTAGTTTTGGCCACGACTGTAGCAAGGTGCCAAATCACACACACACCTCGAAATAAAACGTCTTCAAGGTATACAATGAATTAACTGTAGCACCGACATTAAAACTGCCTTCAGGGCACGCTCAACGTCTCAAGAAATATTAAGTGTCGGGAATAAGAGTGGAGGGTGTTATACAATTTCATTTCCTGCTGCACAACCATCGGTTTTTCATGCCTCCAAACAGAACTCCCATTTGTCAAGGATGGAAATGTTTTTTTTTTTATGATCATCGTCACAACGACCAAATTATTGAGGTTATTCCAAATTATAATGTGCAAGTAAGCTGACCAAAATGACACAGAACATTGATTACAATCATACACATTGCTTTTGCAAGGATGATAAATAATCCAGTCGTCATTATCACAGACACTCCTGTCACTCTCATCGAAAAACCACCGAGCAGTGCCAAGCTAACACCACATGGTGTAATACATATGTATGTATACGAGGTCCATCTAAAAAGTAACAGGACTGAGCCTGCTGTGTGCTCCACTCACACAACTTGAATGAACAGGTTGCGTCACAGTCTTTCTCAACATTCCAGCAATATATATGATTGGTGATGGTTGACTGTGCTCATTGTGTGATTTTTTTTTACAGGTCGTGCCTTACACGTTGTCTTGTCTGAGTCATCGCACTGTGCGAGTAGTGAGCAGAGAGCCAATCTGAAGTTTCTTGCCAAGCTTGGCAAAACACCTTCCGAATCCTTCACAATGCTGCAGCAAGTCTACGGGGAAGAAACGATGTCATGTACACGTGCATTTGAATGGCACAAGAGGTTCAAAGAGGGACGGGAGGAGGTTGAAGACGATCCACGGTCTGGAAAACCTTCAACGAGTAGAACGGCAGTCAACATCGAGCGTGTGAAGCAAATGGTGCGCGCAGATCGTCGACTCACGGTGCGGATGATTGCTGAGGAACTTTCCATCAACAAGGACACTGTCTGGAGCATCATCACTGAAAATCTCGGAATGCGCAAGGTGTGCGCAAAGATGGTCCCCAAACTGTTGTCCGAGGACCAGAAACAGCAAAGAGTCACTGTCTGTCAATACATTATCGAGCTCCTCGAGGATGATCCAGACCTGCTCGGGAGAGTCATTATGGGGGATGAATCATGAATATTCGAATAAGATCATGAGACCAAACGACAGTCGTCAGTGGAAAAGTCCGGCATCATCAAGACCAAAGAAAGCAAGGATGTCGGAGTCGAAGGTTAAGGTGATGCTCATAGCGTTTTTTGACATCCAGGGCATCGTCCACTTCGAGTTTCTACCATAGGGTCAAACAGAGAATCAATACATATTCAAGGAGATCCTCCGGTGCCTCATGAGATCAGTCCGGGACAAGAGGAGGGATCTGTGGGAGAACAATGTCTGGTGCTCCACCATGACAACACCCCTGCTCACAGTGCCCTGAGCATCCGACAGTTTCTGGTGGAGAGGAACGTACCAACTCCGGAGCAACCCCTGTATTCGCCAGACTTGGGCCCCTTGTGATTTTTTCTTATTCCCCAAGCTCAAGGGGGTGAGCAAGGGGACCCGATTCCCTGATCAAAAGGGCATCAAAAGGGCCGTGATGACGGAGCTCCGGAGGATTCCAGAAGAAGCCTTTCGGGGGTGCATCGAAGCATGGAAGAAGAGGATTGACAAGTGTGTGAGACTGGAGGGAAACTATTTTGAAGGGGACAAGCTGTGATTTCAATATATTTTTTGGAATAAAATTTCTTTGGTCAGTCCCGTTACTTTTTAGACAGACCTTATATATATATATATATATATATATATATATATATATATATATATATATATATATATATATATATATATATATATATATATATATATATATATATAATACATACACACACACACACACACACACACACACACACACAAACATAGAAGCCTTCCAGGGACAGCAGTTTCCACTTTGAACACTGATAGTGCAAGTTTATGGGTAGTTTGAGAACCAATTAAAAAAGAACTATTGGACGCATGATATAGCCATTGGAAAGTCTGAAGTTTAGCAACAATCTTGTGTTCGGAAAACTTTTCCTGACAATCAAAAGGCTTTTCTTTTTTTTCTTCGAAATATAAAAAAAAAATTGGAAACGAAATACACCACTCCCTTTGGATACCCCACTTTTATGGAGAGTCTCCAAGGAGCCACCACTCTCTTTAACCCTTGCAGGTCAAGACAGGAAATCCTTTTTGGGAGGTTTGTTCAACAAATCAGCCTATTGGGGTAATGGGTTGCTTCATTATTCCTCACTTGCTAAATTTGAGTGCATGAAATTAATTTAACTTGCAAATAACATGTCCTTAGTCATCGAGTTCACCTGGCTCCGTCAAGTCATGTGCGTCCTCTGGTGACATCCGTGATCAGATTTCTCCAAACATCCCTCTCCTCCACTGCTTCCCAAAACCGAGAGAGAAAGCTTGGTTGCGGCCTTCACCCCATCTATCCAGCCATAACCTTGAAGGACTTGTAATAGAGGCTACCACCAGGTGGCACGACACAATACACATTTACTCAGAGAGAATTGGGATCCGAATCCACAACCTGAACTTCAGGGACAATGATGGGTTTTTTTTTTTGTTTTTTTTTACTGCCGAAGACCTTCCCGTGCCCACCGCGAGTACAACCACCGGTGTTCAACTCATTACATCCAAGGTTCAGGAGTGCATCGAAGTAAAACAAACACACGAACATTGTGATATTTTAATGTCTCTGGTTTTCATGCGGATCATTGGGGTATTATATTCTGACATGTAATCCCTATGACACTGGGAAAGCACAATCCGAGTACAACCGGCAGCTTTCAACTCCTTGCGTTCAATGGTTTAGAATGCATAAAATCAAACACAAACAAACAAACCCACAAGCAAACAGACACTTCTAGAACGAGAACAGCACTGAGTAGAGCGCACACCTCCACCAGGCTGAACAGTTTACATTTTGTATCCCACAAATCGGCTGGATCTGGATCCAGAATGAACCAAAATCGAATCGGCTTGTACTTGTCACGGAACCAACTCATCTACCGAGTTTTCTCATAACTTGTGCACAACTTTTTTGAGATATCGTTCTGTATATTGTTTTTGGCCCCGTCTCTCAATGGTGAAGAATCACATTTAAAAAAATTAAGTTTCGGCAACCACATTCGTGTCTTCACCAAAATCGAATCAATTCGTCCTTTTCACACAGCGAACCTGCCCATCAATTTTTGTCCGAATTCGTCCATGTTTTGAGACACTCAGCTCACAGACAAACAAGCGAGAAAGACATCGTGCAAAGCACAATGCTTGCGAAATCACGAAAACAAATTTGACCTTTAAAAAGAATCGCCTAGTTGAATTCATTGACCAAATATGCAAATCCTCTTCAAATTTCAAGTTAATCGGATGAAAATTGACAATTTTAGAAATAAAACCAAGTGACTGACATTTTGGTCTATGCTGACCTTTTGGCCTCAACATCAATAGGATTCTTGCTTTTGACCAACTCCACCATTTTGTGAAGATTGGTTTGAAGCTGTGACCTGTAGGTGATTGACTTCTCAACAACTAAACAATCACAGACCAGACCAACCAATATACTAATGAATCTTCAATTTTGCAAGTACCAAACAGACGAGGGTGAATTTTTAACCTCTGTCCACCTTCAGCAGTGAAGGTAATATATGTAGTACGATTTATATTTATAAAAAAGTACATTATGTCGGTTTAGGTATTATAACCTGCAATGGAATAAACTTAATACTACTGCTTTTTTAACGTCCCCAATGAATCCCACCTTATTGGAGAGTTGACCGATCGAGGGGAAACTTTGGTCAAAGTCTAACATCAATCCGCCGGTCAGGTCTGATGCTCAAACTCAAGGTGATCAGGGAAGGAATTCGAAAGTTGCTCAGGGGGCGATGACTCACCGACTCTTCGTAAAAGACACGTTGGAATCTTTATCATCCACTTATAACCAATGCTTGCAGAGGTGACAGCCAGCTTAACATTCATCCAAGGGACGGCATGCTTTGTGATGCACCACTGCCTGCCAAACACCAATCCTGACAGTTTATAGTCAGGTTGTGAATCAAACCCAGACCAGACAGCTCAAAGGTAAGTGTGCTAACCTCTTGTTGGGTAAGTATGCTCATCACAGCACCTGCCAGACTTTTAACAGGATAGAATAAATCTTCAAATTTACTTTAAAATAACATTAATTATTTGGTTCATAAATACATGGTCCCTCAGACTTTCCTCAATCCACAAAGGATAATACTCTCTTCATACGTCACATCACACGAGATATCTGGAGCAAACACTGAGAGCCGGAGAACTGACCAGGTACGATACTTCTTCAGCACTGCACCTGGACCACAAGATGGACAGGTTTCAATGAAATATTAATGGGAAAGAGGAACAAGTCGGAGGAGTACACAGACAATGGAATGTCAAGAAAGTGATGTAACTACTTCCACGATGAGTGAAATCAAAACAGGATCCAATTTGGATAACAACAATAATACGGCACAAACAAAAAAAAACAGAACAAAGGAAAGGAAGACTTCGAAGTCCTGAGACATCATTGTGTGGAAGCA
>NC_140961.1:8311656-8324156 GCF_056783735.1 Eptatretus burgeri | reverse complement strand
CAAACTGGGTAAGGCAACGAGAGACCTCAGAAACATCTTTTTGATTTGAAATAGCAACACAAATATCATCAGCTGAAACAACGACTTTGGAGTTTTGTGAAAGAGAGACTCCAAACACTGAGTTCCGAAGTAAAACTAATGAAGGTTCAACGGATAGATTGCAGAGCATGCCTGATAGCGCACAGCCCTGACGGATGCCTCGCTGAAAGGGGAAAGGGTAACAAAGACTATTATTAACCTTCAGCAGACAAGATGCATTTTTGTACAATAACTTAACATAAGCAATACATTTTTCCCCAAACCCTGTTCTCCTTAATACATCAAACAAAAAAGAATGGTTAACACTGTCAAAAGCTGTTTCTTGATCTAAAAGTAATAAACCAAAACCAGGAGATGGGTCATTCCATGTCAAATCATCAAAGAATCTGCCGTCATCTCTCATATTTTTGTAAAACTTTGGGAACCAATTGGGACCCATGAAAAACGGCAAGAACTCAAATATTTTTGCTAACAGCCTCTTAATTAGTGAGATACAGACTAACGAACTTTGGACTAATTAGCACGACGTCGCGAATTCAAATGGCCATATCTCTAAAAGTATAACACCGAGAGAGCTGGTTTTGGTGTCATTTTAAAGGTATTTTCATGCCCCATGAATTTGTCTGGGGAACATTTTCCGACCTCCAACCACAAAAAAGTTATCACAAAATATAAACTTCAATCGTGAATCCCCCAAAAATGTATCCTTCAAATTTCCTCAAATTCATCCCAGAGGTACCTTATGATGTCAAGAAGCTTCCACATAAGTTTTGTGATGGGCTCTCCAATAGTTTCTGAGATATGAGCAATAATGTACATGTACGTATGGCATATAGGTTCGAAAATCAGCATTTGTAATGTATTATACAATCATTCTAACCTAGCCATGACAGGGAACACAGGGAACGACCATCAATTGCTTTGAAGTATCATATACTTTCATTTTCAACTGGGCCTGAGAGGAAGAAACAAGTGCTGCTGTTGCTGCATTGAAGAGGAAATTGAAAGCCTAAGTCAGGTTAGTGAACACTGTGTACTTGAACTCACTTATTGATTGTATAATACATTAGAAATGCTGATTTTCGAAACTATATGCCATACGTACATGTACATTATTGCTCATATCTCAGAAACTATTGGAGTGCCCATCACAAAATTTATGTGGAAGCTTCTTGACATCATAAGGTACCTCTGGGATGAATTTGAGGAAATTTGAAGGAAACATTTTTTGGGGATTCACGATTGAAGTTTATATTTTGTGATAACTTTTTTGTGGTTGGGGTAGGAAAATGTTGCCCAGACAAATTCATAGGGCATGAAAATACCTTTAAAATGACACCAAAACCAGCTCTCTAGGTGTTATACTTTTAGAGATATGGCCATTTGAATTCGCGACGTCGTGCTAATTAGTCCAAAGTTCGTTAGTCTGTATCTCACTAATTAAGAGGCTGTTAGCAAAAATATTTGAGTTCTTGCCGTTTTTCATGGGTCCCAATTGGTTCCAAAAGTTTTACAAAAATCTGATAGATGACGGCAGATTCTTTGATGATTTGACATGGAATGACCCAGATGTGGTTCGACCGAGACTGATCAAGTCTCTCACCCAAAAAATTTACTGTATATGGAACATTCTGGAACACAGTATGATTGATCAGTGCCAATCAATAAAGAGATGACTTCCTTTAGACGGGTTGCAAGTGCTTTTGAAAATATTTTTTAGTCCGTGTTGAGGAGTGACACAGGCTGCCAATTTGCGGTCTCATGCAGGTTTCCTTTCTTCCGAAGGAGACACAAAAATGCCCTCCGGCAGCTCAATGGCAATTCACCTTGTTCAACACTCTCCTGAAAGACCTCAAGAAGAGTCGGGCCTAGAATGTCCCAGAAAGCCTTATAAAATTCAGCCGGAAGGCCGTCTAGTCCAGGGGCTTTCCCATCCTTGCTATCATTGAGCGCAGCAGTAAGTTCTCCAAGAGAAATACCAGGCTCAAGCAATTGTTGTTGGTCTTCAGACAGAGAAGGGAGCTGTTCAAGCATCACATTCCTTTTCTCCTCATTCACAGCTCTTTTTGCAAAGAGTTTAGAAAAATAGTCTTGTAGTTCATGCTTGATATCACTCTGGGAGGTCAACAAATCATCACCAGAAGAGTGCAAAGGATGGATTTGTTGAAAGGTCTTGACCGTTTTTTCCAAATTGAAGAACCCTTTGTTTAGTGTGTCAAGTTGGATTTTTTCGTTCCGCAGTCGGACGAATGCACCGACCGCCAGCTCTTTCACCATTTCAGCCAGAAGGGTCCTTTTCTCCGACAACTGCTGGACATTCACGCTAGACAATCCAGCTTTCTGCTCACAGATAAGTATATCGTTTTTTAAAGTAGATATCACACCAAAAGCGTTGTATGTGCTGTAAGAGCAGTATTGTTGGCAAAAACATTTGGTTTGGGACTTTGTGCAGTCCCACCATTGTCTTAAGTTCAAATATGAACCCTTTTGTGTCTCGCATTTTTCCCCTACCACTTTAAAAGCTTCTATAAAATGTGCACTTTGTAAAAGTTTCAAATCAAAAGTCCAATATGCACTTCCACAGACATGATGAGGAAAGCCACAAACCATAACAATCATGTGATGATCGGAAAAACCAGACGGCCTTATATAAGAGTTCTTAACAATGTTTACCATTTCATGATTAACATAAAATCTGTCTGGGCGAGCCATCGTCAAAACATTTATTGATGCACAAACCCATGTATACTGACGGATATTACGGTTTTGTACCCGCCACACATCCACCAGTTTAAACTTTTTGACGAGCTGTGCCAAAGGCCTTGCACTGGGTGGATGAGGCTCACAAGTGTTCCGATGAAGTTGTGGGTTGAGGGTGAAGTTGTAGTCACCCCCCAGACACAACATCATGGTTAAGTCAATGGTGCTTACAAACTCTGCCAACTTGTACAGAAAGGCACCTCTTTCAGAGTTAGCACGAGGACAGTAAACATTTATCATGCAAATCTTTAGGTTACTACTGACAAATTGCACAGACAGTAAGTAACCTTTGCAAATTTCCTTTCAAGTTATCTCTGAAGGCTGGAGTCGAGGATGCAACACTATTGCCACACCAGCCTTGGCCTCAACAAGCGCGCTTGAGAAAAAAAGACAACCTTTAAAGATTTTACACCACTCATCCTCAGAAGACTGATTTGCATGCGTCTCCTGCAGCATGAGCACATCAATTTTTTTCATTTTTTGAAGAGCTGAAATACCTGGAGGCAACCCACACAACTGCGGCCTCCATTGATGTTCAGGGATGCTATTTTTATTTCCATTCTGTTAGTTATTCTTGAAGCTCTTTACCAGCCCAAGTAACACATTTCCTTAACCTTTGGAATTGAGGTTCTGACATGTTAACCTGATAAGATTCACGAATCATACTCCTTGCAGTTTTAATGAAATCGTGTAAATTCGGGAAGTCACCTTTGATTTTTACGTATCTTTTCCTGAATATATTGTTACCCGGAATATAGATCGCCACCCGGAATATAGATCGCCGCCCGGATAACTCCGAGCGACGGGTCCTTGTACAAGAACCGAAATACGCCAATCGGCAGATCACGTGGGGTAGGGTCGATTGCCAATCTTCAATGTACCTAAATACCCACGTGATCCAACTACCGGGGTATTGCACCCTCAAAGGATCTCGCACGGAACAAACCGCCGAGGCGAGCCTGTCCATGCGCGATTCCGAGTGGCGTAATCGCCGAGAACTGTCGGTCCAGATGTCCCCCTATTACGGCAAACCAACGGCTTTCTCACTCCCAACACACGAAATGTTCAGTCAATGAGGGAATGGACGAAACGAGCAGGTTTACATTCACACAAGGACATTTATTATAATGAAACACGTATGCAATTAAATAAGGCAAAACACGTATGCAATTATACAAGCAACAAAAGCACGACAAAAGAACTACAACCGTATACTTATTATGTACAGTCATTTAAACTTAACAGCAGTTCCTACTTATGAGACGGGCCCACGGACACAGCTACCTAGGCACGCACGGATGCACGCACGCACAAGAAACGGTGACTGAGGCCTTTAATCACGAGCTACAGCTCGGAGGACAGGTGAGCTGAAACTCAGGGCTTGACTCGAACCTTTCCACCTCGTGTGGTCTTCAACTTGTCTGGACCCGGGCTCCAGCGAGAGTGAGCTGGATCCAAATCGCCGTGATCCTTCCCGAGCTCCCGCGAATCATCCCGCGCCTCTCAACACGTGCCGGTGAGATGAGGCGCCGATCCTTCCTGTCGATGCGTCGCTTCCCCGAGGAACCAACTCCAAGAAGAGGCCGACGCGTCGCACCAAGCCGGGAAACAAAATGGAGAACGACAAGCTCCACGAACCAAGAGGAAGAGGAAGAAGAGGAAGAAGAGGAAGAAGAGGAAGAAGCCTCCACTCACAACTCGAGCCGAACAACCGGTTCAAGTTCCTTCCAAAACAAAGCAGCAGCGGAAGCTCACTGAGCCAGCCGAAGCAAAAAGCTTCCGAAGGCCTCAAGCCAAGCAAGCCAAGCAGGACCCGATGGCCTGCTGAACGACTGCTCTCTCCGAAGCAAAAAGCTTACTCCTCCCACGGGACTCAGCACACGAACACTGCACACGGGACTCAGAACGGGACTTCTTCACGAACTCTGCCATGGGATTCCCACGAACTCAGCCCTACCAGGGGACTCCCACAGGACTCAGCCCACGAACTCAGCCCTACCACGGGACTCCCACATGAACTCAGCCCTACCATGGGACTCCCACAAACTCTCTTTTGAACAAAGAAAATACGTCCTCTTTATCCTTTGCACCTCCTCCCCCGGCGTGACTCATGTCCTCGTGATCCACCCCCCCCCCCCCCGCTCAACCACGGTGAGGGGAGTTGTTGACGTCAACGCAGGGTTCTTCTTCCTCTTTGCAGAAGAGGTGGAGGGACATCTCCATTGTTCGCTCCCTAACTATTAAATCGATCCGCAGCGCATATAATCAATTTCAAAACATTTAAACAATGGAAGTTGAGCTATCTCGGGAACATGCACTTATCGACATAGCTGACTAAGGGAACCTGTATGTTGTGTGCAATTGAATTCCAAATTCGTAACACTACCCCCTCCCCTTTTTACAGACTCGTCCCGAGTCGTCAAATTTTCGCATGACCAGCATGTGTAAGTTTTCCCTAAGTACGTTCTACCTTCGGATCCCTGAGTGCGACATTTCTTTGTAAGTGTGCCAAAAATAAATAACCTAATGCGCTGCGTAACTAAATAAACAAACTCTCACAGACTCATTCGGACAACTTAACTAAAATTGCCGGCGCGAAAATAAACATGCAGGCGGGGGTTCACGTATTTACAATTTTAACTTATCGATTACATTACACAAACGATGGCCCAGGACTTGTGATCTGTGAAAGGGGAAAGGCAAAAGTCAAAGCAAATAAAAGTCTTTGGTGCAGGGGAATGGATGGAGATGGTCGCAAAACACAAAAAATGGACTGGATGCACAGGCTGCCTGCAGGGCAGTCCTCACAAAACTGGATGGGCTTGGAGCGCATGGTGATGGATGGACACAGGGGCAAAAGCAAACAAGGGCGAGCAGGCATGGGGTCATGGCAGAGGCAGGCAACTCGGCATGGCAAGGTAAGCCCATGCAGAACAGGCAGCTGCAGCACAACAGGCCGACAGGTGATGCTGGCCGGCCTCTGGTGTGGTTCCATCAGGTTTGGAGGGAGTGCGGTGGTGCCGGCCGCTTTTAAGCTGGGCTCAGACCAAGCCTACTGTCTCCCCCCACTCTATCGCCTTTGCCTGTCTCTGTCCATACCCACTCCCTTAATTTGCCACAAAAACAACAAAATTTAGCCCCTCTTTGTTTCTATAATTATCTTTTAACATTGTCTCCCTTACCCCCTTTATTGTCTTTGTCCGGCTAACCTATCCTGTCAACCTCGCTGACTCCCAACCCCTACATTCCCTCTCTGGAGGGGAATAGGGAGAGACTAGCGTCCTGTCTCGAGGCCCAACAAAGCGTAAGAATGGCCTCCTCAGAGTTCAGCGATCTACCAAGGTGAGTCCAGCGGCCTACAACGAGCGAAGGGATGGATGGTGCGAAGGGGTACATCTCCGATCTACCCTAACATTCATTAACCTGAAACTACCTGGGGCTTTCCAAAAACGACTTACACTTTAAAACTATCGGTTCTAAAAACCATGTTTCCCGTCGCCTGTGTTGGTGTCCATTATAAATTTGGGCCTTGCCCTCTAATTTTCATACGTGCCCTCGCACAACTTCCTGGCTGGGCAGCGTGGCTCAACTGGCAGGAATTCCCCCTCTGCCGAACTCTAACCATGGCACCCCCAGGCCCGCAGGCTGCCTCCGAGCACAGCTGCTCCCTACACCGTGGGGGGTTGCCCTCTCTGGCATTGCCCCCCTTCCGATGCCCACGTGGCGTGTTGATGCCCCGGGTCTCTTTCCGAGGGTCGCCCGTGCCCAGTGCACTGCCCCCGTGGCATTCTGGTGCTGCGGGTCCCGTTTCTGACGGGTCGCCCATGCCCATTACACTATCCTGGCCCCTCTTGGGTCCTCAGCCAACTCTGGCCAACGAGTCCAGTGCCTGGGGTGCCCACTAAACAAAACTCACCTTTCCACAGCCACGCTCCCAGCCGGTCCATGAACTCTTGCACCCCTCCAAATGGGTTTCGTGCCTTCTCTCGACACCAACAACAAAACGACCTCCTTTTTGTAAATTTGACTACCCACTAACTAACATTAAACTGACCCCGGGGTCTCTTGGGTGGGAATTACTCCTCCCCCCAACCAGTCATTCGCACCATGCATTCCACATTCGCTCCACTCACACACTTGGGCCCACTGTCCCACACTCATTCCTCACACACTATCCATTTCGCAATTCACACCAACACTCCACACTGCCATCCTTCTAACTCAATCCCCTGACGAACTCTTGCTCCCTCGTCATCCCTTAAAACTCATGCACGTTCCATTGACTCTCCGAAGCTAAGCTTCGTCTCCACTACACATTTCCAGTCTGTCCGTGTCTCCAAAAATTCCATTTCCTCAATCTAAACTAAAATCCCTCTAACGTATCCATTCCACGGGCTCCATGGGGTACAACCCATGTCCCCATGAAGCCGGTCTCACTAACTCTAACCCATCCTCCTAACTCGTACTTCCTGTGCCCCCAAACAAGGGGGTCTTCCACCCCTTGCCTGGGAATTCTGTTCACCCGAAGCGAGGCTTGCTTTTCTCAACGCTCTTTTTTTTTTCATAATGCGCACCACCAGCACAGCAGTTCACAGCCACGCTCTTTTTCTGTGACGTCATGGCAGCTGCTTGTGCCCCGCGCACCTCGTCCCTCTTGGACAGTACCATCCGGCAGGAATTCCCTTCTGCCGGATTCCAAACACACGTGCAGCCATGACGTCACTCTGCGCATCTCAAAGCAAGGACCGCGTTTCGAGGGGTTCGCCACGCGAACACATGTGCTCTGCTCGTCGGAGCTTCACAAACGCTCGCGTGGAGAACCCATCCGGTCCAAATTCCGAATCCAGCCTAGCTTCTGTCCGTCCGCGAGATCGGCTCACATCCACCGCTGGCGTTTCCGGACCGGGTTTCACCTGCGCAGCCGCGCACGTGGCGGCCTTGTGCGTAGCACAGTACGGACCCCGCGCTCGCTGCTGTGCAAACCCCGCACGGTGCTCAAAATAGCTGCGGCCGCTACTCGGCCCTTGTCCTTCATCTGGTCCCGTCATCATTCAACGCACACACTCCTGCATACCACGACGCTCACACACTCCACCATAGCACTCGGACACGGGGATGCGGTTGCGTCCTCCCGCATACCGACTGTCATCGCCCTCACATACAGCGCTCTCACACATGCCGTTCCTTCCACCCTCGGTGTTTCTCTCATACACTTCAAAACCATACACGCTGTTTCCCTCGCACACTCTGTTCCTTCCACACTTGGTGTTTCCTTTACATACGGCGTGCTGGAAGGCCCGCATTTCGGCACACTCGCCACCAGGCACACCATATTACTCACACACGCGGTCCCTTTCACACAACGCCTTTCACTCACACACACCATACCACTCACACACGTGGTTCCTGTCACACGCGGTGCTTCATCCACACGCGGTGCTTCATCCACACGCGGTGCTTCATCCACACGCGGTGCTTCATCCACACGCGGTGCTTCATCCACACGCGGTGCTTCATAACACATTTTGGCACACTCGCAAACACACATTTCGACACCACACACACTGGAACAACCACGCTGGGAATTAGCACCACCTCAAGGGGTCCCAGGGTTTCCATAACCCCCAAGCTCCACGTGCACCCATTCACAGCACTCGCCCCCTTCACCTCGCAAGGCTCGACCGGACTCTCCTCGTCGCGATCCGCCTCAAGGGGGCACAGTCCCTCACCTCGTTCCTGAAGGAAGCTATCCTGCTGCTCGCACCGGGTCACAAAACACTCCCCCAGCTCAACCCCATTCTCCCTCACCATCCCTACCTGTGTGTGCTCGTCAATTACCTGGAGTTTCTCCTCTACTTGCTTTATCTCAGTCACCTCGTTTATTATTTCCGTTTCTTCCTGGCTTTTCGTCTCTGTTTCCTGTTCTATTCCCCATGGCTCTGGTGTTCCTTCCTTTGTCTCCTGCGTCTCCGTGCATTCCTCAGTCACCTCCACGTGTCTCGTCCTGCATGTCTCAGTCACCTCATTTAATTTTTCCGTCTGTGTCACCGTTACTTTTTCCGTCACCTGCATGAGTCTCGCCAAACTTGTCTCCCGAATTACTTTGTCCTCCACCGCGGGGCCGACACAGTCCACACTCCCCCTTGTCAGTTCGGTCGAGCTGCCACGTGGTGCCGCCATTTTGCACACCGTTGTCCGCGTTTCACTGCACGCAATTGCCTTTATGCCCGCCTGCAGGCCTCGCCCCATGCTCTGCATTTCACCCCGCATTGCCCGCATATCGCTCCTGAATGCTTGCATGTTCGCATCCATTTTGCTTTGTATATTTGTATCCATTTTTCCCATCAACGCCTCGAACATGTCTCTTACATCAAATAACCACGTGGCAGTCGGTTCGCCATTACCGGGCGCGGATCTGACGGGGACTGAGGAGGGATTTTGACGGAGGAGGGGAGGGGGGGTGTCATACACCGCGGCCCCCGCCGCTGCACTCATTGCGGACTCTGCATTTATTTGCGGGAATAGTTAAGCTGCAAATTGGGAGTGTCATGCATGGTCATTTCGTCCTGAGCCATAGATTCTAACATTTCCAAATCCAATCCTTATCCCTCCTGCCCCTGCTTGCCTTGGCTGAACATTTTACCTGCTGGGAATAAAATTTATAACGCTCGTAATTTGGGGACACGGGGGGGGGGGGGGGTTTGCTCCGTATACCCCTGATCCGACTCCGTGAATTTTGCTACGGAGGCGGAGGGGGCCAAATCGCACTCCTGACAACCAATTGTTACTGGCCTGGGGTCGGCAGCCAACCGACCGCTCTGAACGGAGCCACAAGTCGAGTCGGCCCGACTGATCGCCTGGAATATAGATCGCCGCCCGGATAACTCCGAGCGACGGGTCCTTGTACAAGAACCGAAATACGCCAATCGGCAGATCACGTGGGGTAGGGTCGATTGCCAATCTTCAAAGTACCTAAATACCCACGTGATCCAACTACCGGGGTATTGCACCCTCAAAGGATCTCATACGGAACAAACCGCCGAGGCGAGCCTGTCCATGCGCGATTCCGAGTGGCGTAATCGCCGAGAACCGTCGGTCAAAATGTCCCCCTATTACGGCAAACCAACGGCTTTCTCACTCCCAACACACGAAATGTTCAGTCAATGAGGGAATGGACGAAACGAGCAGGTTTACATTCACACAAGGACATTTATTATAATGAAACACGTATGCAATTAAATTAGGCAAAACACGTATGCAATTATACAAGCAACAAAAGCACGACAAAGAACTACAACCGTCTACTTATTATGTACAGTCATTTACACTTAACAGCAGTTCCTACTTATGAGACGGGCCCACGGACACACGTATGCACACGCGCGCGCACGCACACGCACACGCACACGCACACACACACACGAAACAGTGGCTGAGGCCTTTACTCACGAGCTACAGCTCAGAGGACAGGTGAGCTGAAACTCAGAGCTTGACTCGAACCTTTCCACCTCGTGTGGTCTTCAACTTGTCCGGACCCGGGCTCCAGCGAGAGCGAGCTGGATCCAAACCGCTGTGATCCCTCCCGAGCTCCCGCGAATCCTCCCGCGCCTCTCAACATGTGCCGGTGAGATGAGGCGCCGATCCTTCCTGTCGATGCGTTGCTTCCCCGAGGAACCAACTCCAAGAAGAGGCCGACGCGTCGCACCAAGCCGGGAAACAAAATGGAGAACGACAAGCTCCACGAACCAAGAGGAAGAAGAAGAAGAGGAAGAAAAGGAAGAAGAGGAAGAAGAGGAAGAAGAGGAAGAAGAGGAAGAAGAGGAAGAAGAGGAAGAAGCCTCCACTCGCAGCTCGAGCCGAACAACTGGCTCATGTTCCTTCCAAAACAAAGCAGCAGCCAAAGCTCACTGAGCCAGCCGAAGCAAAAAGCTTCCGAAGGCCTCAAGCCAAGCAAGCCAAGCAGGACCCGATGGCCTGCTGAACGACTGCTCTCTCCGAAGCAAAAAGCTTACTCCTCCCACGGGACTCAGCACTCAGCACACGAACTCTGCACACGGGACTTCTTCACGAACTCTGCCACGGGACTCCCACAAACTCAGCCCTACCACGGGACTCCCACAGGACTCAGCCCACGAACTCAGCCCTAGCACGGGACTCCCACACGAACTCAGCCGGACCACGGGACTCCCACGAACTCTCTTTTGAACAAAGAAAAGATGTCCTCTTTATCCTTTGCACCCGGCGTGACTCATGCCTTCGTGATCCACCCCCCCCGCCCCCCCCGATCAACCACGGGTGGGAGGGAGTTGTTGACATCACCGCAGGGTTCTTCCTCCTCTTTGCAGAAGAGGGGGAGGGACGTCTCCATTGTTCACTCCCTAACTATTAAATCCATCCACAGCGCATCTAATCGATTTCAAAACATTAAAACAATGGAAGGTGAGCTATCTCGGGAACATGCAGTTATCGACATAGCTGACTAAGGGAACCTGTATGTTGTGTGCAATTGAATTCCAAATTCGTAACAATATCATCCAGGAATTTAATCACATTTTCTTGAGACACTAAGGTTGTGTCGTTTATCCCTTCATCCTCTTGAGCTTAAAGCACTAAAATGTGGGGTAGAAGAGGTTTCATCTGAATTAAGTGCTTCATCTATGGCCTCTCCTATTACTTGTGGAACACTTACTTTTGGCTCAACAGAAAGTTCTGCTCTGTTTACGGACCCCTCCGAATTTGCCTTGTCCATGTCCTTCCCCTCTACAACCCTTACATCATCATCTGTGAGGAAGGGGTTTACATTTAACTCACAGGGATTTTTCCCCTTTATCTATTTCTCCATCACTGTCAGACACAGCTATTAACTCGTCTGAACAAGTTTGGATAATAGGACAAACACTTAAAACATCCTGAGATTCTTCACTGTTCTCTGTGTCCCACTCAGAATCGGTCAGTGGAACAAGCGAAGTTTCCACATCCGCTCACGACTCCGGTACCACCAAGGGGTTTCCAATGTCAGACGTCCCTTGAAGGTCCACCGAGCCTGACACGATCTGGACCTTATTCTGCTCCTTAGCATCAAAGGCATCAACATTTGACAGTTTTTGGCCTTTTTTCCTGGTATCCATAACAGATACCTCCATATCGTCCACACTGTCCTGTACAGTGGATGGTAAATGAGAGCAAGCAACCACTTTCACTTCCTCGTTTGGTGGGTGTAGATTAATTACGTCACGATTACACACCCTCTCTCCAACGCCGGTCGGGATGGACGAGTCCAATTCGTCGAACACCTCAGCCTGTGTGGGGGCGGGGCAAGGCTCCCGATTCACCTTCTCCCCATTAGTTTGTGGTGAGGAAGAATCGTTCCTCACCGCACCTTCACTTTCTTGTAGTGTAACCGCATTGGGACAAACACTCTTCACATGCCTGTAATCTCCACACCCAAAACACGTCATGACCTCTGAGGATGCATACATTTGATATTCAAACCCGTCGATTTTTACACTGAGGACAACATTCAGTGTTTTTCCATTTTCAGGTAGTATCATATAAACCACTCTTCTAAAGGACATGCATGACCTGTTTAAATTTATCGCTAACATGACGCATCGGCACCATTGAGATCCTTGACACAACCTTACCAAACTTGTTTAACTGGTCAAGGCCCAGTCACACCTTGACGTTTTAGCCAGCTTATG
>NC_140961.1:8294156-8306656 GCF_056783735.1 Eptatretus burgeri | reverse complement strand
CCGCTTCTGCACACTTTACCCTCCAGTCCTTCTCTGTATGCTGGAAGCTCTTGTTTGTTGTTTCTCTCCTCTCCAGACCCTTCTTCCTACTCCCCCTTCTGTCCTCCTGGGCGTAGTCCTCCTCCAGACCCTCCCACCCAAAGGACGTCCCCAATAAAAACAAATCTTTCCTTTATTATCAGCCAACAGTGCATAATGTCAGCGTGGCTGGCACACACTGGCCGTACAGACCGTGATGGCCATTTATATATATTTTTGCAGACATTGTTGAGGCTCGTATGAGAGATAACACACAACGCCCACAAAGGGGCGGCAGGAGACATGAGGGGCGGGAGAGGAAGGACAAAACAATGGGGAACAGGGACATTTGGAGATCTGTGGAAGGGAGAAGGATGGAGAGGGGAACATGGGGTAAACAAGATGGACACCATAGGGACGTTCAGGAAGGAAGGCAGGGAATTTGAAGGTGGATTAGCGGGGGGTAGAAAAGATTGTGGTTTTGGATGGGGGAATACAACAGATGGTGGTGAACTGCTGTTTTGAAGACCTGGAGGGAGGAATGGGATTGAAAAGAGTGTGGGAATTTGTTCCAAAGGCGGGGAGAAAAAAGAAATGAAAGAGTGAAGGTGAGCAGTGACTCGTGATTTTGGTAGTTGTGCCAGAAGGTGGACATTGAGCTCCCTGCAGAAATATGGGGTGGAAATATCGCAGACAGAGCAGGGAGGGGGGGGGAAAGGGTGGGTGGGCGGGGGGGGCGCGAGACCAGAGAGGAGACGGTAAAAAACAGAAAAAGCAACGACCTGCCTGCGGTGAGAGAGTGAGAGGCCCAAAGATTCAGCCTCACCACGGGAGGTGTCAATGATCCTAAATGCTTTGGTTTCCAAAGCGTGAAGCAGAGAAAGTTGAGAGGCAGGAGCACCAACCCAAGAGGGAGAGCAGTAGTCCATCAGGCTGCGGCCGAAAGCTTTTTATGTGGTCAGGAGCTCAGGTGGGCCGAGGAAGGACTTTGCACAATGGAGGATTCCCAGTCGGCGACTGGCTTTGGAGGCCAGGTTGGAAATGTGGCTTTCCCTGGAAAGATCATGGCAGATAGTGAAACCCAGAAGCTTGAATGAAAGGACTTCTTCCAGAGGATTTTTGAGAAAGTATATGGGGCGGGGGGCGAGGTCCCAAACGGTCCTTTCGGAGAGTTTGGTGAGAGTGTGAGATTTGTCAGGATTGAAAGACATGTGCAACGTGTTAGACCAGTTTGTGATTTTATCCAGATCTGCAGTGAGCGAAGAAGCCGCTACTCGCCGATCTGAGGGTTGACAGATGGTACGTGGCAGAGGGTGGAGTCATCAGCAAAGAGATAAAGAGGATTTTCCAAAGAGTCGGAGAGATCATTGATGAAAACCAGAAAAAGAACAGGGCCCAGAACGATGCCTTGAGGAACTCCAGCCTGGACAGGAAGAGGGGATGGGAGAACTCCATTTAGGGCCACACGTTGGCTGAGACAGCAGAGGAAGTCTGCGAGTCATGGGTGGAGATGACCTTGGATACCATAGTAAGATAGTTTGGTGAACAGGGAAGGGTGCCAGACTGTATCAAAAGCATTCGTTATGTCGAGGGATATGGCTCTGATTTCATTTTTGGCATTGAGTATATCCATCCATTGTTGGGAGAGCAGAAGCAGCATATCCAGGGTAGAGTGACCTGGTCTGAAACCAAATTGATGGTCAGAAATCAAGCCATTGGATAAGAAGAAGGACTGAATGTCTGAAGCGAAGATGGACTCAATAACCTTGCTGATGATTGGAAGAAGGCTGATTGGTCTGAAGTTGCAGGGATCTGTTTTTGCACCTTTATTATGCAGGGCAGTAATATTTGCTGATTTCCAAGCAGATGGCAGATGACAGATGACATTGAGCAAATGAGAGGGTGAGCAAGAGTAGAGGAGCAGGTTTTTAGGACACGTGGGCTGATGCTGTCTGGACCGGTTGCAGAATCTGAGTCGAGGTTTGACAGCAAGCTCTCCACTTTGTCGGAAGAAAAGGATACAGAGTCCAGGGAGAGCTGGATGCAACTGGGTATGGTGGTGACAAAGCAATGGGTTTTGGACACAAGCTTTAGAAGCAAACATGGAGTTTAGGCATTCAGCCTTTTCACACGTGGTGTCAGCAGTGCGGCCATTTGACGTAAGGGAGGGGATGGAGGGGAACATACACCAGAAATAGATTTGATTCTACGCCACCAGGATTTGGATGAGGGAGAGAGGTTTGAGAGTTCAGACTTGAGAGTAGAAAGATGTTGTTTTCTTGCTCTCCTGAGGGTTAACACACACTGGTTCCTTGCAAGTGTATTAAATAATGTATTAAATAATGGAGGTACTTAGATTAAAAAAAATATATATATATATGTTATGCATTAAATACATAATAAAGTGTTAATATAATACATTGGTGGTTGCTAAGATTTAGTCTGTCTGCCTGCCTGGCAGTCAAACAGAATTGAAAATCATTCCAAACAGGAAACTTATGTTTTTAGGGATCAAGGACACAAACAACAATCACGAAGAAGTAATATAATGTGTTAAATAATGTGGTGTACAAGATGGTGCATCAACAGCAGTAAACTTCTGAAAAAAGTTTTTTTTTTTTCTTTCTTCAGCCTCTAAAACCTGTATTTTATTTCAATCGAGTTATATACCTGAACAGGATAAAACACAAAACACCTTCTTGTCACTTCCAAAAACATCCAGTTTAGCACTACTTGAACAAAATATTTATGCTGTCTCATGCCCTGAGGGCAGAGTGACTGAGATTCAGCATTCAGACAAATATGGTTGTGCCTTGCACTGTTTGCTGAGTGCAAAATGCAAAGCAAGACTTTAAAAGACCTTTCCATGTCCTTTTTCTCAAGACTGCATGAGGGCAAGGTCTTCTACGAACTCTCTGATTTAAAATAGAACAAGAAAGTTATTAACGACAGAGCGTCACCAGAGTACATAGATTACACAACATCTGAGAGCGAACGATCTCTATTAAAGTATATCTGTGTGCGGACTCGCACACTCACTGACAGACCCATCGCAATAGCACGTGCCGTTCAGCAAGGGCGAGGTTCAGAAGCTGTCATCTTAAATAGTTAAAACATGTTGCAGGTTTCAGAAGTTTCTCTGATGTTAATGAGAAAAGACTGTCCAATAAAGTTCTTATGGTTTCAACTCATTAAGATATATTCGAAGTTTTGTACATTGTGTTGTCAGGTGAGAAAATAAAGAAAGCTTTGGCTCAATTATTATAGTATCATTTGAAAACAGATTTGGAGTCAGTTTATCTGTTTAGGTGGCCATAAAATAAAATAAAAAATATTCATATATTGATGGGAATGATGGCAAAGCATTATGAGTCGATTGAACATTTTTATTTTATTTTATTTTCAGTGAATAGATTGAACCTTTTTCAACAGTTGGTACTCAGTTTAATTAACACAGGTAAAGCAAAAAACATTGAAATGCACAAGCAGAACTACTACTACTACTACTACTACTACTACTACTACTACTACTACTACTACTACTACTACTACTACTACTACTACTACTACTACTATGACTACTACTACTACTACTACTACTACTACTACTAAATTAATGGCCCCACTTATTCCCACCTTCTTGTCAAGTTGGCCTTGGTCTTTCACAAATCGTCTGGCCAGGTCTGACTTTGGATTGAGGTTGGTAGGAATTTCAAATTTGTTCAGTGTTCTAGTGATAACTCGCCGAGTCTTCACGAAAGACACTGTGGGACGTTTCGCATCCACCAATTGGCATGGGCAGAACACACATTGTTGCATCACCCTGCAGCAGGTAGAGCAGAGAAGAGGATTATAGCTGGGTCGAGATTCAGACCCAGGCTTGACAGCTCACAGATGCGTGCACATACGTCTTAGCTATCCTGAAAGCCCACCAATATGGGGAGGGGCTTTCTCTTCTAAATGATGATCCACACAAAATTGGTTGTACTGTTCAAATAGCCAGGACTTTTTATGTTCAAATAACCGTAGGGCACAGCATTTGGGCCCTCAAGGGACTTGACTCGGAGTGTGAAATGTCTAATCATAAAATAATATCAAAATATAAACAACAGTAACAGCGCAAAACAACATGAAACTCAGTCTTCATGTTGGCATATGTTGTAATTGAAAAGACAATGTGTCTTGTACGCATTATTCCACATCACAACCTCCTTTAACTAAATTAATAATGAACAACGAATGCTGGACACGGGTTAAGACACACAATGCCATGCGCAATATCAATTCGAATATCATTCAGATCACTTTTGGAATGAAAGGCTGGGGATTATTAATAAATATACGACTTCACCGAACATAATGTCAATTAGAGTGAGCTGAGGGGAGCACGGTCCACATATTAAGGCTGTTTGATAAAACAATTTCCAGCATGTCTTTCATGATTTTGAAGTGGCTTTGTGATGTTGGCACTTCTCGTTGGCTCAAGGAGATTGTGCTTGGCCCAAATTATTAAGCACTGGGAGAAGGTGAACAGAGACCAAGTGATGGGCTTGAGAGAGATAGAGTGTTCAGTGGAGAAAGATCTCAGAATAAAGAGATTTCAAATAAAGGAACAAAGGGATCTCAAAAGCACACGGAGGACTCGGTGGATGACGTCAGCAGAAGGATCTGGCCTAGATTAGCAGGTGGTGATGCAAACATGATGAAGACAATTGGAAGTGAATTGTAGAATAAGGAGATTTGTATTTCCTCCGAACAACAACAGCAAAATCATTGTCTGTCACGATTGCTTCAGCCTTAAAAATTAGACGTAATATATTTCAATGGCATTACTTGGTGAGGTGATTCATGGAACAAACCATGTCCCTGTGTATTTCTTCAATTAATATACACACCAGGCTATATATATATATATATATATATATATATATATATATATATATATATATATATATATATATATATATATATATATATATATATATATATATATATATATATATATATATATATATACACATATTCATCTCCTCTTCGATGAAGTATCAACGGTCCACAAAACTCCAACTGTATTGTAATTGGTATACACGCCTGGATCGCTATACTTTTAAGCTCGCTATCGCGAGAAAATGATCAAGAATTAGGGGGGTTAGAAAGTGAAGCCGACACAGCCAAGTATTAGCTATTCAGCCTGAGGTACATCACCGAACGTGATTGGTCAGTGCTTTCATGTGCAGACCACAGAACAGACCAGTGACGGCAGGTTATTACTTTGATGAAGCTAAGGGTTTGTTTTCTCCTCCTCATCGAAGCATCAACGGTCCACGAAACTCAGCGATGTTGTTCTTAATATATATGACTGGATTGCCATACTTTTGAGCTCATGAGCGAAAATGTAAGTTGTCGCTCATTATCGCCTCTTCCCGTACTACATTTTCAAAAATTGCTGTGACGATATATTCGGTGTCTTCGGGTGACTATCTTCAATTGCAACCCCATCAAAGCTACTCAGGAATCATTGCCTCATTCAGAAAAAAATGGCACGCAAAAAAGGAACAAAATCACAACTGCAGATCTCTGAACTGCGAAGGACAACAAAATCACGTGACCACCACCACTTCTGCCACCCATCCATGGGGCGGGTTATCGACTCGTATTTTATATATATATATATATATATATATATATATATATATATATATATATATATATATATATATATATATATATATATATATATATATATATATATATATATACACACATGTGGAGTGTGACGGTGTGACAAGCGACGAGCACTCCCCCGACCTCGATTGGACATCGTCCTACACCAAAGTGTCACCTCCAACCCAGAGGTCTGTCAAACAGACAAAGATTACATGGTCAACATCAGTTAAACATCAAATGGAGCTGCCTATCCGGATTTTAGGCTTATTTCCCCTCATCAAGATGGCATACCAACAAATATTTAACCAATGATGACCACATTCGTCGTTTCAACATCAATCGCACCTCCTGGCTTTATTTCCCTTGGAGATCTGGGGAGTGTTCGCCATGTTCCACCTATTTTGATCTACTCGCATTGCATGCCTTTTGGTTGAATGGTTTGCATTAGCGGGAACAATCGTCTGGGTGGAAGACAGATGGTTGTTCTTTGCGAATTTTGTGGTTTTACTCTATGAGACATAATCCATGGTGATGCTCACCATAATGGCCAGGAGGTGTGATCGATATATATGGATATGCATTTTTTTTTTTTTAAGGATGGGGGATCAAGCACAGGCATGATGGGCCGAGTTACCTCGTCCTATGTCTGGCTTTCCATGTGTGTAATTTACAAAGTTGTATCAAATTTGAGCGAGTTCAACATTTTCGAATAAGATGAAGAAGTTTTTGAGCCAAGCTTCAATCCAAGGGCTAAAACATATTACTTGTGGCCCTCAATGTGAGGAATGAAATTGGCTATTGCAATTAGTACTACTTCCTGCAACCATTTAGTGGAGTTCCTTAGGACAAGGACTTTGAATTTCATGAGCCTGCACCAGATATCCTTTGGCACAACAACCAATGTTCATCTTTCACTTCAAGAACAGACTTGACTGCCATGGAGCAGACTTTGCACAACCAACTGTGAACGTCACATGGGAGAGCACCCAGAGAAACATTTAATTTCAAGGACCTCGTGTGCGTGTTCCGTGCCAAGAATTTTCAAAAAAAGTCAAATTGCTTTTGTGAGGGTTGCAAAAATTTGGAATTTGGAAGTTCTCTTGAGAAAGGTTGAAGATAAGAATGATATGCAATTGGACATTAACGAGAGTCAGTGAAGATTCAATCAAACTAATAGCTCTGGAAGCCAGGTGTAGCAAAGCATATCACAGTAGATACATTACCAGGATAGAGCAAATGTACAGCACAGAAAATCCACAGGATGTGGCTTTTTAGAGGATCTGTCAAAGGTAAAGCATTTGGTATGGAGAACCTGCCATGGTGCTCCCATGAGTTACAGTTACAATATGTAGTTGAAGAATATGCAATTAAATACACCAGACAATGCCAGAAGGTGAAGTTTTATGATGCATTATAAGCTTGTACAAATCCAACAAACTAGCTTTGGATGTATGGATTGATCAAACAAACTATGTGCTGTGGTTGTATCTAAATCCCTCAAATTTTAGGATCGAATCAACAGAATTTTACATGAAAGACATTCTGGGAGCTACACAACCAGCGACAAAATGTGATATGGATTGCGCTGATAACTTGACATCACCAAGGAGTTATATATACTCTTTGATTCAGCTCTGATGCTATATTCATCTGTCACATCACATGATAGAATTCAACACCAACCACTAAACCCAACTGACATCTAAGAAGAAAATGGGGGCGGGGGGGGGGGGAACTCAGACAGTACGATGCTTGCACATTTATGTGCCCGCTGGTTTCCAAATTTAATAAATAAAAATAAAAAATCAATAAATCCATGGAAAACTTGGTAAATAATAGAAAAGGGGACGAAGTTAAAGCCTTGCAGGCATATGTCTTTGCATACATGTTATCTTCAAGCAACTGCAGAACACCAAGGTGTAAATCTACATGAGATAACAATCAATAGAAGTGGTCAAGCTTGCAAGACCAATGCATTAGTTATGATGAGGATTTTAGGAATGACGTGCCAGGCCAAAGAACAATTCAACAGTGATTTACGTGTGCCTACAAACATGGTCCCTAGATAAGTAACACGTGCCTGCAGCCACAGACAAACTCAACTGAGTCCACCGGGTCACCAAGTGGAACCCGTCATGATGTTATCAACGTACAGTTCTGTACCAGGTGGTTGCTCATGAAACCTACACAAAATATAACAAGTAAACATAGCCATGGGCATCATGTTTGACGTGCAGTACCTCAAGGCAAGAGGGAGCAAGACCATAGTTGTTTAAAGTTCAACTTCCTTGTTCGCATTGTACATTCGCTGCACCTCATATCTACTACCGAATTAAAGGATCGTATAACATTGCTGGAGTGCTGTCTTCTGTCAATATGATATAGGGTATCCACAAATTGAATGTACAGGGTGTCCACAAATTACCATTCGAAATTCAAATTGTAATAAAAAATAATAAGATGGGATACAATGTTGCAGTTTGTTGCAGGTGAAAGAATATGTCAACGTTTTATTGACTTAATTTTCATTTCCAGATGTCTCCTGTGACCCATGACATCACATTTACTGCAAATGGCATCCCCACAAGAAAAAGTGCAGTGTGTTTACTGGTTTATAGAGACCACATCAGCTACACTGGTTCAACAAAGCTTCAGGAGGACTGATGGAAGACAGCCATCATCGAGAAAAACTATTTGTGAGTG
Organism: Eptatretus burgeri; assembly: GCF_056783735.1. Taxonomy (NCBI): domain Eukaryota; kingdom Metazoa; phylum Chordata; class Myxini; order Myxiniformes; family Myxinidae; genus Eptatretus; species Eptatretus burgeri. The sequence continues at coordinate 8,298,268 of NC_140961.1, read as the reverse complement.
GTACTAAAAGGTTATGGAGGCTGGTGGTATCCTGCAGAGGAAGGTGCAGACCAGCCAAGTACAAGTGGTGAGGATGTTGAACACGTTCGTGAGTCGTTCGAATGCAGTCCACATAGGTTCATTCGGTAGTAAATTTACGCCACTAGGGAGCTGCAGCTACCCCACTCAAAAGTACATACAGTGCTGCACATGCGACTGTGGCTGTATGCATACAAGTTTCAGCGGTTGCAGGCACTAAAGCCGGATGACTACAAGTGACGCATGGCATTTGCAGTGGACATTTAGAAAGGCTTCGATGAAGAAGATGGAGTCCTATAATATGTGCTGGCAAGTCAACTTTCTAAGTTTCAGGGAAGGTTAACAGACATAACATCAAGATTTGGCTCCCTGAGCCTCCCCTTGAGGTCTGAGAACTTGAGCATGGCAGCCCAAAGGTGAACATGTGGTGTGACCGAATGTATGATCAAGTCGTTGGGCCATTCGGCTTTGCTAAAGCCACCACCCACTATCAAGTCTGACAATTACCTGGATATGTTGGAGAATTTTGAACTTCCACAATTGGCAGACCTGCAAGCAGAGGTCATTTATCAAAAGGACACAACTCCCCACAATTAAGTCTGATAGTGCATCGATTTCCACAAATAACACTTCAACGATCGATGGATTGGGTGTGACATTAAGCCACACCACACGCTAGTTAACCTTTGGGCTGTCATCCTCGATGTGTTGCATGTAACAAGGGGTGCTCACATAAAAGTGTACTAATGATGACAAATGATGATCTTGACAAATACTGACAATAGAACTTTGAGAAATGTTCTTTCACATGCAGCAAACCGCATCATTGTATCCTGTTTCATTATTTTTTTTTATTACGGTTTGAATTTGGTACGGAAATTTGTGGACACACGGTATTACCCAAGCAAAAATGCACATTTTCATTTGGTTAACCCATCATCTCACAACTTGATTCCCCATATGTTTGAAATTGCCACACCTAAAAACTCAAACCCCCTTGTGTGCTAACAGACTTGAATATATGTACCACACATATAGGTCACACACTCTCAATGTGACCCTATTGAGGGAAACATTAAGTTTATCATGTTTCTAAGGTAATGAATCTCTCAACTGACAACTTCATTTCATTCCTCATATTAAAGTGGATCAAGCAATAGACATCCAGGTGATGTACTGCATTGGCAAGTACATCGACGACCAAATTCACCTCAAACTGTCAGCTACTCACCTCGAACTGTACTTTTGATGCTCGACTTGACCTTTGGACGTGTGTTAATGCTCCTGCCTCAGTCTGGTGTACCATGCACCTAAAATATGACCCCACATCGTTTTTTCCAAAAGTGTTTATTTTTATTTTTTGCATGAATGTTATCTCTAGGGTGTTGGTACATCGAAAAATGTGGGTGGCAATTTTAGTTTTTAAAAATGTTATGGTGTCTCAAACATACCCACCCCAAGTACCTGTATTTCCACCTGGAATTTATGCATTCCACACTACTAAATAAATTATAGCAAATAAACTATTCATTCAACAAGCGCAAATGAGCTAAGTTCCTCGTCCTCTTAATGATGACATCATAAAACCGAATATGACGTCATTGTGATGTATCAGGTTTGCGATAAATTGTCTGTGCTAATGCCCGGCTTGATTCCTGCAAACAAAATTCAAACAACTTGCCTAGTTTCGGAGATAATGGTATAGGCGATTTCCATTAGCGGCGATATTATGACGTCAACTTTTTTTCTAGGAAGAATTTCCAAAATAGGAGATGGTTACTGCCTGCGCGTGGGCTTTCTGCATATACATGGCAAGTTTCACGAAGATCCGATGAAAACTCTGGGTTGTGAAACCAAAAATGTCAAAAAATAGGAATGATGTCATAAAAATTGATATGACGTCATAGTGATGCATCATATGTGCGGTAATTCATCTCTGCTAATGCCCTGTTCGATTCCCGCAAACAGAATTCAAAGAGCTTGCCTAGTTTTGGAGATAATCTTTTCGGCGATTTCCATTAGCGGAGATATTTTGACGTCATAACTTTTTTTCTCGGAGGAATTTTCAAAATCGGAGATGGTTACTGTCTGCAAAGGGTATTTTTACATCTATATGCCAAGTTTCAGGAAGTTTCGATGAAAACTGTAGGCCGTGAAACAAAAAAGTCCACAAGAAGAAGATGAAGAACAACAACATGAGTAAGACTTAGAGATCCCCCATGAGGATCTAAAAATTCTGAAGAAAATAAAAGAAGAACATTTAGGATCCAAGAAGCAAACTACATACCAAATATGTCATCAATATCTTGAATTTCTTTAAATGTATTGAAATAAACGTCATTTGTTTTTCATATGATGAGCATGGATTATGCCGCCTTGGACAATAAGGACATGACATCTATTTCATCACTCAATTTTTCTCGCATGTACATACCTGGATGTCATGCTTCGATCCATATTTTTCATTCCAAAGAACAAATGCTCACATGCAAAACTACTACTTAATGTACTATCAATTGAAGCCAGTGTGGTAATCTGATATCCAATTCTGTTCTTGCAGATAGATGACCTCGTACATTTGTTACGGTGCTTCCGATGGGGTCTTCGCAGCTCCGTCATGCCCGAGGATATCATTGCAACAGATGAATGTCCCAAAATGGATGGGAAAGCATGTATCGTTTGTGGAAGAGACAGTGAGGAAGGACGTATGTTTGTAAAGAATGCTTCCTTGGTTTCAAAATCCAATCTTTTGGACTTTGCTTGAAAGTGGGTAAAATGTGGTGAACAAACAACATGCTTCCCTCGCTGAAAATTTGGCGAGGTACTCTTCAATGGAACACCAACAGGTAACATACCACAAGGAATGTTACAAGAGCATTGTTTATCAAGGGATGCTGGAGAGAGCAGAGAAGAGATTTCATGAAACATCATCCATTGAAACACAAGTGCCACCTGCAAAGTTTGGACGTCCATCAACAAGCAGTGATGTGGGTGGTGATGTGCATCGTGCAGGAAGACGTAGTGGGATTGAGCCCAAATGCAAATCATGTGCATTTCAGTGTGGAAAGCCCACCAAAGGCAAGCTGCACCTCGGACAAATTGACGTCATTGGCAAACGCTTAATGAACATAAAAGAAAGAACAAGTGACTATCAAGTTAGAACAAGTGACTATCAAGTTAGAACAAGCCTATCACTACCACAGGAACCAAGTGATGCTGCTGCCTCTGAACTTTGGTATCACAAACTGCTTTCTGAAGGTAGAGCAACAATGTGGGCATATTAGATTACATTGAACAAAAGTGGCAGACAACGTTGGACAATGTATGGCAGACATTGACATTATAAATGCAGTGAAATGCTCGCTTTCATCTGGCAGTGTCTCATACATGAATGGCATAAATGAAGAATATGACACAGACCATCACAATATGACCCAGTTCGTCATTGACCCAGATCGTACCAACTTCAAAGTACACCTCAAACACCTGATAACGTAAAATATTCAATATGTAGATTTTATCAGGCCATCGAGACTGAAAGAAAGTGAGCATGTGATAATAAGCAAGACACAAGCAATAACTGTTGAAAATGTGATCCCACTGGAACCAGAGGAGGTACTCAATTATATAGTTGAAGTTACTAAGGTACTTTGTCGTGAATTGTTGGAACACCGTGACACATGGCACATCACATGTAGCAATGTCTTGTGAAAACCCACCTACGGTAGCATTCTTCCAGAAGCATTTGTTGTTTGGTACAAAGTCAAAGTTGGTTTTTGTTGAGAGAGATGAAGCTGTGAACAAAGCTGCCAGCATTGTATCACAGATACTTGGACAAAATGTCAAAACGGACAAACAGGTCAAAATCGACCCAAATTCGAGGTGGAGTTTGTGACAGAAATGCAAATCCACTATCAATAGGTCTGGCACTGTATGTGCAACAAAGTTTGGAGTATTTGCTGTCAATTTGCTGTCAGACCTGAATCATGCCTCCTAAAATGTCAGACCTAAAGTTCTTGTCAATTTGCTGTCAGACCTAAATCTTGGGACCAGCATCAGCGGCATTCTCAGTCTTGAGAGGAGGGTCGAATGTG
>NC_140961.1:8286656-8289156 GCF_056783735.1 Eptatretus burgeri | reverse complement strand
CTGGGCCCGGTGTATGCCCCGGTTAGAATAGGTGTACCATATCCCTGTGTGTCGTAAGAGGTGACCAGGGTTGCGTCAGGAAGGGCATCCGGCGTAAAAACCTATGCCAAATCATTATGCGGACAACAAAACGAATTTCCATACCGGATCGGTCGAGGCCCGGGTTACCAACGACCGCCACCGGTACCGGTGGTCAGCAGGGTACCAGTGGAAATTGTGCTACTGCTGGGCGAAGGAGGAGAAGGAGACGGGGAAGGCGAGTCCGGAGGCAGTGGGAGAGGGGGAAGGGTAGAAGTGTGGAGGTGAGAGTTGGAACTCTGAATGTTGGGACGATGACTGGCAAAGGGCGAGAGTTGGCTGATATGATGGAGAGAAGAAAGGTGGACATACTGCGTGTACAAGAGACCAAGTGGATGGGGAGTAAGGCGAGGAGCATTGGAGGTGGTTTCAAACTGTTCTACCATGGTGTGGATGGGAGGAGAAATGGTGTCGGGATAATCCTGAAGGAAGATCATGTCAAGAGGGTATTGGAGGTGAGGAGGGTGTCTGACCGAGTGATGAGTGTGAAGTTGGAAATTGAAGGGGTGATGATGAATGTCATCAGTGCATATGCCCCACATATGGGGTGTGAGATGGAATATAAAGAAGATTTCTGGAGTGAGTTAGATGAAGTGGTGGAGAGTGTATCCAAGGATGAAAGAGTGGTGATTGGAGCAGATTTCAATGGACATGTTGGGGAAGGGAATAAAGAGGATGAGGAGGTGATGGGGAGGTACGGTCTCAACAAGAGAAATGTGGAAGGGCAAATGGTGGTAGAGTTTGCAAAAAGAATGGAAATGGCAGTGGTAAACACGTATTTCAAGAAGAAGGAGGAACACAGGGTGACATACAAGAGTGGAGGAAAGTGCACACAGGTGGATTACATCTTAAGTAGGAGATGCAACCTGAAAGAGATTAGTGACTGTAAGGTTGTGGCAGGGGAGAGTGTAGCTCGACAGCATCGATTGGTGGTCTGTAGGATGACTTTAGAGGTGAGGTTGAGGAAGAGAGTGAGGGCTGAACCAAGGACCAGATGGTGGAAGCTGAAGGAGGAAGACTGTTGCGTGAAATTTAGGGAGGAGGTGAGACAGGCGTTGGATGGTGGTAAAGATGGGTGGGATGATTGGGCAACGACAGCAGAAGTTGTGAGGGAGATAGCTAGGAAGGTACTTGGTGTGACATCTGGACAGAGGAAGGAAGATAAGGAGACTTGATGGTGGAATGAGGAAGTACAGGAAAGTATAAGGAAGAAGGGGTTGGCTAAAAAGAAGTGGGATAGTCAGAGAGATGAAGAAAGTCGGCAGGAGTACAAGGAGTGGCGTCGAAAAGCAAAAAGAGAGGTGGCTAAGGCCAAGGAAAAGGCATATGACGAGCTGTATGAGAAGTTGGATACAAAAGAAGGGGAAAAGGATTTGTACCGATTGGCAAGACAGAGGGACCGAGCTGGGAAGGATGTGCTGCAGGTTCGGGTGATAAAGGACGCAAATGGGAATGTGCTGACGAGCGAGGAGAGTGTGTTGAGAAGGTGGATGGAGTACTTTGAGGAGCTGATGAATGAAGAAAATGAGAGAGAGAGAAGGTTGGAAGAGGTGGAGATAGTGAATCTGGAAGTAGGGTGGATCAGTAAGGATGAAGTGAGGACTGCTATGAAGAAGATGAAAAGTGGAAAGGCGGTTGGCCCAGATGGAATACCAGTGGAGGCATGGAAGTGCTTAGGAGAGATGGCAGTGGGGTTGTTAACCAGATTGTTTAATAAAGTCTTGGAAAGTGAGAGGATGCCGGAGGAGTGGAGATTAAGTGTACTGATTCCGATTTTCAAGAATAAGGGTGAAGTGCAGAGCTGTGGAAATTACAGAGGGATAAAGTTGTTAAGCCACACCATGAAGTTGTGGGAAAGAGTAGTGGAAGCTCGGTTGAGAGGAGAGGTGACGATCTGTGAGCAGCAATATGGGTTTATGCCAGGAAAGAGCACCACTGATGCGATGTTTGCTTTGAGGATGTTGATGGAGAAGTATAGGGAAGGCCAGAAAGAGTTACATTGTGTGTTTGTGGATTTAGAGAAAGCTTATGATAGGGTGCCAAGAGAGGAGTTGTGGCATTGTATGAGGAAGTCGGGAGTGGTGGAGAAGTATGTGAGGATCGTGCAGGATATGTATGAGGACAGTGTGACAGCGGTGAGGTGTGCGGTAGGAATGACGGACCGGTTTAAGGTTAAAGTGGGATTGCACCAAGGATCGACTCTGAGCCCTTTCCTGTTTGCAATGGTGATGGACAGGTTGACGGACGAGATCAGACTGGAGTCTCCATGGACCATGATGTTCGCGGATGACATCATGATCTGTAGGGAGAGTAGGGAGCAGGCTGAATCGAGCCTTGAGAGGTGGAGGTACGCACTGGAGAGAAAGGGAATGTTAGTCAGTAGGAGAAAGACGGAGTACATGTGCGTAAATGAGAGGGAGGG
>NC_140961.1:8236656-8281656 GCF_056783735.1 Eptatretus burgeri | reverse complement strand
GTACTTGTAGTCATGGGAAGATTGATGATGATGTTATCTTAATTCTTTGCATGATGAGGATTAATCAGGAAGTCTGTGATGTAACATTGATAAAGATTTTTTTTTTTAATTTTTAACTCAGATATGTTTAAACCAATAACATTGTATTGGAGACACTTCGTTCGACATTTATTTTAGACGTATGGACAAACCTATAAAGGATGGGTAATGGGATGGTGTGCAATTTGATAGGATGGGAGGAAGAAATAAAACGTGATGACTGCTGTTTTTTTAAGACTCCTCTGTCCCCCACCCCTCCCTCCTCAGCTCTTATTATGAGCCTCGACATTGGATACAAAAATAAAAATAAAAATAATAAGTCACAACAATCCCCTAATGGAATCTGCAGAAGTGCTGCCCACCAAAATGCTGTGATGTCATCTGGCATTGCAAATGTTTTGAGAAAAGTCCACTTTTGACTCGGCCATACAGAACAAAACGATGGAGTAAACTTGGATGGACTTGGAAGCAGAATTGTACACTGCAAGACTGTTAATATTGCCTAAAAATTTGGTAATGACATGCTGAGCAGTGAAAGATGAGATAGGAAATTAAATCCAGAAAAACATATCCAGACACAATCCTTCTGGTTATATAGATTCGCCATGGACTTGATAACCTTCCATGTATATAATAAATATCACATGATTATTTAATCGGTGACAACCCACAGGGTCAATTCGTTCTCGATCCACCAAATACTTGAGCATCAAGCGAGGAGGCAGCACTTGCCCTTGTTACAACCTTTGGTACGGCTCCGCCAGGATCAGAGTCGAACCACTACCTTTCCAGACTTAGAGGATGCTCTGTTCATTACAACACCGAGTCTGGTTAAGGTGTGTGATAAAGATGGTGTGATAAAGATGTTTAAGAAGCTGTGGCACATATTTGCATGATAAACTCATGTTCAGGTTCAACGTCTGTGTCGCTCGGCTGTGTTTGTCTGAAGTCAAGTCCAGTGTTGTTCGTCATCTGCATGTGTGTCCTTCCATGAGCCTGAGACCCTGGTGAATGCAAAAATAGTGACATAAAACAATGTTAATATTTGAGAGAAGATAATGTTGATTATTTTGTTGCACAGGTTGTTCAAGGTGATGTCAAGGTCAATGTTCCTGATTTTTGGGATTTGAAAACTCCCCGAATAAAGGAGCTGGTTTTGAAAGACATCTGCATAATCAACCATTGTGACTGCAAAAAACTGAGAAGGTGCTTCTGCTTGGAGTCGGGCAAATTCCTCGAACAGCTAAGTACGACCTGCATCATGAAGACCATGTGGCCCAGGAAGGTTTTTTCCCCTGTGTTAGTTTCCTTCGGGTGCTAATTAGTGCGCAAAATGTAATCAGAATTGTATAGACAGCACAGGAAGTCTCATCATTTGGCATTATACCTGGTGTTGGCTTAATGGTTAGGATGGTGGGCTTGGGATCCTAGGATCTTGAATTCAAATGTCACTCAGCTGTTGAATTAATACCAGGTGGGGTTGACTCTCCCTGTCATTCTTCTGAGGTCGGCAAAATGAGTGCCAGCTTGCTGATATCCTGTGTCGGAGTGGCGACCCGTCCAGGATTGCGCCCAATAGCCAAGGAGACTGCTTTGGCAGCACCAATGCTCTGCACAGAGCATGGTCCCGATGGATGGAGGGATTTGGCATTGATTGAACCATAACTGTCATGGCGATGACTAATTGCTCGTTCTTCCCAAAACCAGACTCGATGGTGCAATGGTGAGAGCTACTCCGAGTCTGGGGGGTCAGTGGTTCATACCCTGGCCATGTCAAAACAAATACTTTAAAATGGTATGTGCTGCTTCCTTGCTTGATGTTCAGCATATAAAATGACAAGAGCACGGACAAACAAGGATAGGTACGCATGGGCATCCATTGGGAGGAGGAAATTCCTCCTTAGGGAATACCCCACTGAGTGCGGTGAGAAAAGCAGCGCCATTATTATGATGTCGCTGTTTCCCAGAGTGCTCTGTGAAGTGATGGCACTTTAGTCAAGCTCAGTGGCTGTATATCTTGTCCAAGAGTCCTGTGTTGTGTCTCATGTATTTGACAGTATGTCCATGTGTCTGAGACTTGTGTGTGACAGCTCTACTTATGTGTGCCAAAAACAAAACAAAGAAAAAAAAAATATATATATATATCTATATATATATATTTATATATATCTAGAACCCCAATTTTAAGCAACAAAATGATATTTCTCGATTCCAACTCATCAATAACCGACTCCCCCAAAAAGCAAGAAGATTTCATTTCAGAATTTGCAACGTTTCCTCACCCGCACCACACTCTCCCCTCCGGCAGGGCTCAGTGGTTCAACCACCTGCACTTGTGAACATGTACAGGAGAAAATCATGTCATCTTCTCACATAGGTGTTGGGGGTTGGGAGGTGGAATGTGGGGGATATATTTTATGCGCACGAACTGACACTGGGTACCCTAAGCACAAATGCTAATCTTGGTGGAAGTCGGCAAAGCTGTTTTGGATTCTATCAGGAACAGACGTACAGACATTGTCTTATTTCAGTTTGATCTCACTGGTGTTGGAATTTCAGCACAAATATCTGTCTCCCTCAGTCTGATACTTGAATTGCTTTCGAAAACTCACCGAGTTCTGCACCCAATCCATTAGTCAATCACTTACCCCACGACCCATGACCTTTCTGCGACTGCATTGTAAGTGGGAAAGATACATTTTTACGATATTTAAATGGAGGAATAAATCTCAACTAAGTAGCCCACTTCCCCTCCCCCAAATTCATTTTATTCATCGGCAAGATCCACATCAAATATGCCAGGAGCTCTTAGAGAAGATAATGAAATGGAAATAGTGAGCTCTGCAGCTTGTCAGTTATAATGATTAGTATGCTGTCAAAGCAGAATCTCAAGCATAGGAGGGAAAAAAAAAACCTGTCGGCCACCTGCCTTTCTGAGTGTGTGTGTGTGTGTGTGTGTGTGTGTGTGTGTGTGTACGTGTGTGTGTGTACGTGTGTGTGTCAACGCGGTGATGTTTTGTGATAGGCAGTCCGGAGTTTCAGAACAATGAAAAATAAGACAAGCCGGTAGGCGACATGGGTGGTCGCTACATAATTGCATACTAGTCATACAGTTTTTGATGGATCGGGCTGAAATTTTTTGACAAAGAGGTTGATTATAGTGCGCATAAAAGCCTGGAAGCCGATTCTTGATTTTCGAATTTTTTTTTTTTTAGGATTTTTCAAAAATTTCGAAGTCCCATTGCTTGGCAATGGTGGCCTCCAGAGCAACGGTGCTCAAAAGCATACAACGAGATCCTGGTATGAGCCTTCCTGTCAAGTTTCATCAAAATCGATTGACTCCTCTGGCTTCCAGAGCTGTCCATTACATACAAACAAACATATAGACAGACGAAAAAACTGAGAATAACGGTAGTCTAGCGACCACCCAAAACAATGCGAGACCCACTGTAATAGACTCTCGATTCAGGATGGACAAGCATTTCATTGCTAAAAGCTCCCCGGTGGGGAATATCGCGGGAAGGGGTGGGGGATAAAGGAGACTAAAAAAGCAGTCATCGTTTAAAAAAAATGTATATAATAAAACACCATGAGCCATAAGCATAATTTTAGTGCCATGCCAGATTGCCTCGATGGCATCAAGATTCAGCTCAAAATAAGGACTCGTATGACGTGTGAGCCAGAAAAGACAGAATAATAGGCAGATTGCCCCCCTTGCTTAAAACTCATTAATCAGGAGGATGGCTTTTTAATTATTTTGTTTTTCTTTCTTTTACTGACAACGTAACAGCAGCATTGTAATATTCCTCTCCCGAGACCAATTCCGTTTCAAGTAGCTAAAGATCCAAGGCCTTGACACTGCTGCCTTCAGCTCGATTTGAACGCATGAGCACGAGGGCCTGACACAAGCGCCCTCAACACTCCAGTCCATGACTATAGCCAACCACTGAATGGAAAGGGAGACTAATTGGAGTTGGAAAATTCCACACATACCTTGAAATCGTGATTCGAGTTATCGTTTTGGACTTCAAACTCATTGGGATGTTTCTTGAAATAGTAAATAGAAATTTATTGCAGATTAAATAATAATTGTCATTGATCACACATCTCTCTCTGACCTATTTGAGAGGGGGGAAAAAAAAATTAAAAATTATTGGCCATGTCTGGAAGTTTGCACCTCAAAGAGATGATTCTCTTCAAGTTTTTGACGGAGGAGGAAAACGATTGGTTTCAATCTAAGAGAAAGTTTGAAAGATCATTGCTTTGGCTCTGCATCTTCACAACTAGACAATTTGCTTTTGGCTCGACTGGATTTTAGTCTGGTGTGATCGAGCAGTGCACATGAGTGAGTGAGTCCGTAAACATTTCAGTCATTATCACTTGAATCAAACACACAATTTCGATAAAACTTGGCCACAAGCTTGATATCTGATTCCCAATGAAGCTGTATTGAATGCATCAAAATCTACGCTGATCAAGGGGGTCTATGGGGGGGGGGGGGTTAACCCCTTCAAAATAGATATTTGCTCTCTTCTCCGAAACTACACACACAATTTTGATGAAGCTTGACTACAACCTTCATCACCCATGATGTACCAGTTTGTTCACGGGATTAAAAAAAAACCATCAGGGGGTCGAAGGGGTCTGCGGTGGCGTTTGATTGACTGTTGCTCCTGATCCAGGTGAGCTTCAGGACGCATGATCCTATTTTTATATTCGAATTACAAGGTAGATCATCGTGGGCCAGTATCTGCAAATTTCAAATCTCTGCTCTAAACTAAAGGGGGCAGCACATCAGCAGGATAGCTGTGCCTCCAGAAATGGTCTAATTTGAAGTAGAAGAAGCATTGAAGACGATGATGACATGACTTGATCATGAATCCACATGTTTATGAAAAAAACAGTTGTACGTTATAAAAAAAAAAATCAATGCAGGTTTGCAAACCAGGTTCAGAACACATTTAATTCCTGGATTTAGAATATAGCTTGAGCCATTTTTTCATGTACAAAATGCTCAGACGTTCGTTGAAAATGGCACTTTTGATACCGATTGATGATTAAGCATCTCAATCATTTCCCTCAAACACACGTCATATAATATGTGCATGAGGGCGGATACAACAGAATGTCGATCAAGGTACGCCAATCACCAAAGCAAGGAGATGATGTTTTGGGCGTTTGACCTTCATCCGAGGAAAAGAAACACTTGCGTTTTTGCTTTGACCAATGGTTAATGCCTGAAACGTCAGCTTCTCATCGCTTTCCACCTTCGGTTTATTCCATCCAGTGTTTACCTGTCCACAAATGCAGTTTGACACCAGTCTACACAAGCAGGACTAGTTCTTCATTGTACTGTGTATAATCTTCATGTTCTCAATGAGTCAGATGATAAGCAAGGACCAATATGGAGAGAGATCCATTGGGATCGAGTGACAAAAAGCATCCTTCTTATGGTACACATGAGCTGTGCAGTCCTGGAGCAGCAATGATGAAGCTTCGGATGTGAGCACAGATACGTGTGCTTCGTTTAACAAAATTGCCACACCACTTTTCCATGTGTACGTCAGTCATTTTTGATGATTATTAGTCGTCAACTGGTTTCACCGGAGTGGACGATAGGTTTACTCTCCATTTGTATGTTCATTTGTCCCGCCTGTGGTTTTTCAGACTTTCCTCCCATACCCTCTAATATCTTCCACTGAAACTTGGTACATGGCTTTATTATGAAAAGTTTCAGAACAAGTTCAGGTTTAAGGGCGTATCATCATTTTTTCACAGAGTTATGTCCTTTTTGGACTGAGAAAATATCACATCTGGAGGGGACATGTCTGATAAAGAATTCTCGCTCTTGTTTATTCATCCAACTTGTTTTGCTTTTGGTTACGTACTCTTTTTGTGCCATCGCATGTCGATAAACTATTTCAAAAGCTTTAATGCCAGCGTCCTAATTATTCCCATGTCGCATGGTTGGAGCACCGATGTTGTGTTTGGCGGGAGGAACTTGACGGTGATGCTCTTCAGTCCATCGACTTGAGTGTGTGCCGAACAATTGTCAACAAGCATAAGTACCTTTCGTTTTTGACGATAGAACTTGAGATCCAATACGTGAAGCCAGCGCTCCCAGATTCGAGTTGTCATCCACGCATTGGAAGAGAAGTCGTAGGTCAGGGGCAGTTGAAGATTTTTGAAGCAACGCGGCTTCTTTGGTTTGCCAATCAGAAGAAGATCTTCCTTTCCACCATCCATGTTGCAGCAGACCATCAATGTCACTCGGTCTTTTGCAGTTTTGAATCCTCTTTTGCCTTTCTTGTCCTTCTTGGCAATGTATGTCGAGTCTGGTAGAGCGCGGAAGTAGATTCCTGTCTCATCGGCGTTGAGGATGTCCCGCTTGTCAAATGACTGAAGAATCTCTCCCAGCTGATTTTGACGGAACTCATTCGCTGCAGCCACATCCGCCTCAGCCGCTTCTCCCTTAAAAACAGTGAAGACAATTCCATTCCGTTTCTTCCACCGAGAAAACCAACCGTCAGTGGCCCTAAAGTCGTGATGACCAGCTTTTTGCGCAAGGACTTCCGCTTTCTGACATAAGATCGGGCCATTCACCGGTATATTCCTCCGATTCGAAAATTCCCACTATTCAAGCAGGGCTTTCTCCACTTCCTCGTCTTTCCCCACCGGCTTCCGCTTCACACCGCCTAGCTCTTGAACTTCTGCTCTGATGATGCCTTCGTTCTTGATAAGAATCTGGAGCTGGCCACGAGAAATTTCCAACGCGATTGCAGCCTCGCGCTGACTTGTCTTCGACATTGCATTGAAACGGTCTAATAAGGCCACCTTTTCCTCCATGGACAGATCCTTCCTCTTTTTGCTCGTGGTCGCCATCTTGACTAAATTACAACCCAACTCGTGACTCTTAAAGTACAAAAATGCTGAGAGAGAGAATTCAACCAACCGGCGCAAGCAATAAACGTACAGTACACGCTTCACCCGCTGTGACGACCTAAAAGTGAAAGCGTAGAGTGAGCTGGAAATCATTGCACAAGGCTGTAGTCAATGGGATTTCCACTGTGACTGCACGTTAGGATTTTCCAGTTCTCCTTTCGTTAAACACACACCGCCACAGCAGCGCGTCCGACATCAAGCTTAGGTTGAGACTGCGCACGTGCCAAGCAGGTGGATTTATTAAAAGGCGGGTGGATTTATTATCTGGCGGATTTCTCAATGTAAAATTCCGTTCCAACTCATTTTGGTCACAATAAGCGGCTGGATTTTATAACCGTGGATTTATAAAGCGGCGTCTACTGCATATATATATATATATATATATATATATATATATATATATATATATATATATATATATATATATATATATATATATATCTTCTTCTTCTTTCGGCTGCTCCCGTTTGGGGTCGCCACAGCGGATCATCCGTATGATCCGCATAGTGATTTGGTACATGTTTTACGCCGGATGCCCTTCCTGACGCAACCCTGGTCGCCTCTTAGGACACAGGGATATGGTACACCTATTTTAACCAGGGTATACACCGGCCCAGGATACTGGTACTCATTTTGCCGACCTCGGAAGGATGACAGGCTGAGTCAACCCCCTGGTGTATTAATTCAGTGGCCCAACGGGGCTTGAACTCAGGACCGTTTGGATCCCAAGCCGCTGCCCTAACCACTGCGCCAACACCAGGATATATATATATATATATATATATATATATATATATATATATATATATATATATATATATATATATATATATATATATATATATATATATATATTTAGCGGTTCTGCAAAACCGCATGCCTCGAAGGCAATGGCACCCAACACACAGTGATCCCCAGGCAGTTATTTCGTTAGTATTCGTGCAGTCAGACCTTCCCCTCATGTCTAATGGGTTGACGGGTCGAAGTGCGTTGCGTGGGTATTATAGCTTGGTCTAATTGTATCTCCATCTGCCATTCAATCCTGATTTTCATTCGAACCCTTTCCTGTTATCCATGATACTTGGGTTGGGTAAATAGTGAAGTTTTTTAGGTTAAGTGTCTTCGCATAGCATTTTCTATGGCCATTTTCGATGCTGAATCTGAAAACGTTGGAAATTTTTTTTACCACCGATGACTTTTGACCCCTAGAACTTTAATTCATTCAAAATGGCGATAAAAATTTTTTTATGAATTTCTGACTAACTGAGAGAAAATAAGGCTTGTAATATATCAATTTAAAGGTTTTTCCAATCAGGAAATACGAAAATGATACTTATGCAATGATTTGATGATTTTTAAAACACAATTTTTGAAAACCGCACAAAATTTTGCTGTAATTGAACTCTTTTTGTCATTCTCAGATAAACAGAAGACCGAGATCACACCAGTGCCGCCAACAAAAGTTCATTAATGCTATCCTGCACGGATTCATTGGGTTTGATAGCATTCTTTATAGAGTTGTGTTGCTCGGTCAAACTGAATTTTTGACTGTGGAATTTCCCTGCTCCATCCTTCACACGTCTTTGTTGGCGTATGTCTGGGGCTACAGTTAAGCGTAAATATGTCACTTCCGCTAGAAGTTCTTTCTCCGATAGTGTACTCAGTAAACATAGACTGTCTGGGGTCAAAGGTCTTTTGTGCTTTTTGCAAGTTTGTATAGTATTCAATAGCCTAGTATTTTTATTTTTCTTCAAGTCTTCCTTTTTCCTAAATTACTTGATTTCAGTCCTATGCAACATCCAATCAATTTGAAAATGTGATTAGCGTATTCCTTGACCTGAAAATCATATGAAATGACATATTACAAGCCTTATTAGTCACATTAGAGAAGGAAAACCTGAAAAAATGTAAATTTTTGGCTGCCATTTTGAGTAAATTAAGGTTCTGGGGAATGGGGGGGGGGGGTCAAAGATCATCAGAGGTAAAAAAAAAAAATTGGACCAGATTCGGATTCAGCATGGAAAACGGCCATAGAAAAATGCTATGCACAAAATTTCAATCATATTTACCCAACCCCAATGATACAAATCAAAGCAGGCATCGCACCCAGACGGCCGCCTGTGAAAATCACAACGATGAGAAACTCTCCACTTACACTGCACAGGACGCGCATGGCGCACCCTTTCATTCAAATCTGCATGCCGATTTACAACGCGTCTCACCTTGCTCAACCTGCGCTCACCAGAAGCACCACCTCGACCACCAACATCTATCGCGCACAGGAAAAATCACCCCGCGCCTCCACGCACCGATGTAATTTGCCGCAAAACGAGCGTGCTGCACGGCCCGGGAAACTGGGACCGCATGGTACAGGGACGGGCCAAGCACGTCAACAGCACCAACCGCAGCTCTCCGGGGGTGCCCTGAAAAGGCATGTGGGACCGACACGACCCTCATCCAATCACCAGAACACAGCCCGGAGTTAGGTGAAAGGCTCTGGGCCGCGTCGTGCCAGATGTGCGAATGAGGCCACATCTGGCCCCAGGAGCCTGGCAGGGCAGGGCCAAGATCCAATGGAAGGGCACAATTCAGATGACGGTGCGTCGCTTCGGGTTGTTGCCCACCCTTCGCCCGAGGCTTATAAAAGGCGGATCGCGAAGCCGTCTGCCCTCTCTCTGCAATTCATCCACCTGCTGCCAAAAACGATGATCACAAAAAACCCAAGAAAACATGGGAGGAGTTCACAACACATCTCGAGCCGAGGAGCAATTTCGGACTCAACCATTTCCCCCTACAAAAGTATAAACAGGAGCCTGTTGAATCCATCGATTAATTCATAACTAGATTACGGTTACAAGCGAAAAAGTGCAGATTCGACATCACTAAAGAGCTGGAAGAGAGTCTAATAGAAGAGCTAATAATCAGCACCAGGCACAAGACAGTCCAATAAATACTGCGAGGCAAGGATGAGACCCTCGCATTGGACAATGCGATGGACCTGGCACATACCGAAGAGGCCGAGAACAATTCGCTTATGACACTGGAGTTTCCGCTGTCTTGCTGTCCAACAGTCAAAAAGACCATTGCCGATGGTGTGGTGGTGATCACTCCCGGAGCCGCAGAACCAAGTGCCCAGCTTCGGGATCTACATGTGATGCATCCACACTGGAAAGCTGTTTGCAAATCCACCCAGCAACAACGCACACCCAGCAAAAGACAGCTGTGCAGAGGCCACCCATGGAGATCCAGCAGACCAGACTGCCAGATGCACTCTTGTCATTGGGCAACCTGCACACGCTCCCGCCTCCCCTAGTCTGGAGGAAGGGTTTGAGACACTGACATTCAATATTGTGCAGGTTGCTCCCGCTGGCCTTGCCCCGATCGAAGAGCGAGATTAAGTCTTTGTCATTGACATTCGACTGGACTACCGTCCAAAACACTCCAGCCACTCGAGAAGCCAAGATAGACACAGATGCTCAGGGAAACGTTTTACCACTCAGAATATTCAGAAAGATGTTCCCAGACAAGCTCGACTCCACAACTGCTTTCTCCAGGATGGTGCAACAACCCCAAAGAAGATGACCCTCCATGCACATGGGGGGATCTAACATATCTCACTTCAGGACTGAATGTATACCCTGCTCATATCATACCAAGGCAGAACAGCTGATAAGTTTTATATTCACAGATTCTGATGGCTCAGCCACATTAGGCCAACCAACATTGTCTGCCCAATGGCTCATTGTACTCAACTGCACTACGAAGAATGATGAGAAATCACAGCACCTACTGGTCACATCCAAAGATGACCTATGTAAACTTTACCCCGACCGATTCAAAGGAATTGGTCATTTCAAAGGGAAGTTACATATCACTAAGGAAAATACCGTACCTCCAGCCATACATGCACCTCACCGGTGTCCCATACACATCCGGGATGAAGTCAGACGTGAGCTCGACTCGATGGAAAACCTTGGCAGAATCACAAAAATGACATAACCTTCTGATTGGGTAATGGGTATCTCGCCTAGTCTACACAAGAAAACCTAATGGTCAGCTACGGATATGTCTTGACCCGAAAGACCCCAACAAGACCATGAAAAGGCTGCACTACCATACGCCAACATTGGAGGAAATCGCACAAAACTTCCACAATTTGTCAGTATATGTTCCACAATTCCACAAGTATATTATTCTGCAAGTTGGATGCATGTCGTGAATATTGGATGATGGAGATGGACGATGAATCCAGCATGATCACGAGCTTCAAAAGCCCGTTTGACCGTTATTGCTTCCTCAGGCTCCAATTCGGTCTCAACATGAGCCATGGGCATTCCAACACAAAATGGACAGGATACTGGAGCACTGTTGAGGTACAGAAGGCATTGCTCATGACATCATTGTCCATCGCTGGACTGACAACGAACACAACAACCTTCGTCTCATGACCACTGTCCTCAGACATGGTCTCGTCTTTAACAAAGACAAATGTTAAATTAAGAGGCCAAGTGTGAAGTTTTTTTTGGCCTGATCCTCCAATCAAATGGGCTTCACCCAGACCCTGGTCAAGTCAAAGCGATCAGCAAATTGAAGACACCCTTTAATGTCACAGAACTACAACAATTTCTCAGCATCACGACCTACATGGCATCATCCGTACCGCATCTCTTGGAACAAGCAAAACCACTCAAAGAACTCCGAAAACACGGTGCGAGTTTTGAATTGACTCGAACACACCAACGGACATTCGACTTGATCAAAAAACTATTCTGTCGCCAGATGATGCTCAGCCACTTTGATCCACACAGCCCGACCGTTATACAGGTAGACGCATCTATGCACGGACTTGGTGCCACTCTATGCCAGAATGGCAGGCCCACAGCATTCCCTTCAAGTATGCTCAGGGATGCTGAAAACAGACATGCCAACATCGAACGTGAACTACTTGCAGTAGTCTACGGGTGCGAGAGGTTCCACACGTACGTCTACGGAGGTCACTTCACTGTAGGAATGTCACCAAAACCATTGAAGATGATTCACCTCAAGAACCTCTCAGCAGCACCTCAGCAACTTCAACACCTGCTCCTCCATATTTTACCTTATGAGCTGAACTTTGCGTACATCCCCAGAAAGGACATGCTGCTGGCCGACAGGCTGTCTCGTCAACCGTGTGAGTACCATGTCGACACCCTGGACACTGGTGTATCCATCAGTCTTGTTCAGTTTTCTTCCAATAAGCTTGCAGAACTACGCAAGTCTACAAACAAGGACGTTCATCTTGGAGAGATGAACTAGCCATTGAAGATGGCCTCATTATGAAAGGTGAACGCATCGTCATACTGCAGATGATGCACCGTGAAATCCTCTCCCACTTCCATGAAGCTCACCAAGGAGCTGATAAAACAAAGCTCCACACGAAGACCTGCATCTTCTGAAATTACATCAATATGGATACAGAATTCATGACATGATGCTGCAGTACCTGCCAGCAATACCAGAGATAATAACAACTTGTGCCATTATTACAGCATGAGATACCATCTAGATTCTAGACCATGGAAAACTGTCGCAACTGATCTGTTCTTCTTCGACCATGTATAAAAGCAGCTCCTACAGAAAATGACTACGGTTCCAAATTCCCTATAGTCAAGTGGATCAGCAGTAGTCTGAGCAGCCATGCAGGCTGCCAGATTCTCAGGTCAGTCTTCTCTGAGCACGGCATACCCGATGGCATTGTAACAGACAATAGGGCACAGCTTGCATCCAAAACGTTCGCCGATATTGCTGAGAAATGGGGATTTGACAACGTTACCGATAGCCCTCACTTCCCATCCTCGAATGGTTTCATCAAACGTCAAGTACAGACAGTTAAGAACATTCTTGTCAAAGCCAAACATGCCGGCACGGCTCCACACCTATCGAACACTCCCATCCATCACCTTCTGAACTATTAAACCAACGCAGTCTCAAGACAAACATCCTGATGCGCATCCCGAGCAATGCTGCAGGGAAGGACGACGTCGCGTTTCGACTTCAACAACACCGATATCAGCAAAAGACGGATTTCGATCAACATGCCGGACCGTAACAATGCAACATCAACCTGGGTCAGCCTGTCCGTGTCCAGAACAACAACACTAGACAATGGTTACCAACAACTGTGACGTGAAAATGCTCGGAACCCCGCTGATACAACATTACCACTGGGTTGGGATCCACACTATGCCGGAACGACTGTCGTCTGAAGCCTTCGCCTGACGACAATCACCGAGGTGCCCAAACAACACCTCCACCGGTGACGTCTAAACGTGTACGTTCAGTGCTTCAGATACGTCACCCAGCCAAGACCTCCCACCACCGGTCATCATGGCTGATTCTCCAAACAATAACATTCCCACTGGTCAGCGCACACGTTGTAGCCGCTTGGTCAAGCCACCTTCCCGTTACATGTTATGTGCAAGGAGTGGCATTGGCAAATCATTGTCCCTTTTTTGCAATTATTGTCATGTTTTGAGATGAAGGGGAATGTCAACCGCTGAATTATTAATAGACCTTTGTTAGTACTAATCATTCTGAATGACAATAACTCATATATGATTAATCCATGTCTTCTTCTTCTTCTTCTTCTTCTTTCGGCTGCTCCCGTTAGGGGTCGCCACAGCGGATCATCCGTATGATCCGCATAGTGATTTGGCATATGTTTTTTTACGCCGGATGCCCTTCCTGACACAACCCTGGTCGCCTCTTATGACACAGGGATATGGTACACCTATTTTTTTAACCGGGGTATACACCGGCCCAGTATACTGGTACTTATTAGTATTTCGCCGACCTCGGAAGGATGACAGGCTGAGTCAACCCCCTGGTGTATTAATTCAGTGGCCCAATGGGGCTTGAACTCAGGACCTTTTGGATCCCAAGCCGCTGCCCAAACCACTGCGCCAACACCAGGCTTATATGATTAATCCATGTAATTATGTAATTATGTGAAACAGTCAAGTTTATTGTACCAGGTGATTATTGTACTTCCTCTCGCGGTGTGCAGTTCAATACCACTTCTTGAGCAACCAACTGTTTTGACTTGTCATTTGTACCTGTGCTCTTCACGTGGTTATTATTCCACCTCGCTTGGTCCCGATCTATCACAGACACAGTGATGGACAGACGGACGCAGGGACGGACGGAAGCAGGAAGGGCCTTGACTGAGCTCCTTATATATTCGCCTGCAGATATTACAGCTATTATAGATTTTAGATAAGATATATATATATATAAAGCTCAGTTCATGTTTGCACATCACGAGATTAATCATATACTCTTTTAATGTCAGTTGCACTGACTCCACATACATCTATTAATTACATACTATTGGAATGCACCTCTAAAACCAATCGACCCTTTAGAATGCTGAGACCCCTTCGACCTTTGAAGACCCTTTAAGATGCCAAGACCCTTAAGACCACCAAAACCCTAAACCCCTTTAAAAATCCTGAAGACCCCTAAGACCATTTAGACCCCTAATATGCTTAACACTCCAAAGACCATTTGGACCCCCCTAAAAACCCCAAAGACACCAAAAACCCTTTAATACCCTGAAGACTGCGGAGAGCCTTTGGAACCCAAAGACCCTTAATACCCCTGAGACCACTGAAGACCCTTAAGACCCAGAGGACCCTTTAAGACCACTGAGACCCTTAATACCCCTAAGTCACTTTATACATTGAAGACCCAGAAGACCCTTTGAGACCCTTAATAACCCTAACACCCTTAAGACCTGAAAGGCCCTTTAAGACCACAAATACCACTAAAACCATTGAAGACCCCTTGGACCCCTAAGACCCCAAGACCCTTGACGAACCCTCAGGCCACTAAAGATCCATCGAACCTTTAGACCAGGGGTTCCCAACCTGTGGTACACGTACCACAGGTGGTACACTTGGACTTTCTCGGTGGTACGCGGCGCGGTACACGGAAGCGTGCTTTTTTAAAATTTTATTAACGCAGTTTTTATTTTACTTCTCTCTCATGCAGCTTGTGCACAATAATTAAATTTATATCGAAAGCGGCTGTACACTGACCGCTGTTTGTTATTGGCCATTGTGCACAAGTCTTATTATTCGTTTTGTCTCTACACGCCACACTGTCATCATTGCTTATTGCCCGGCTTATTGTTACCGTTATCGTTCACCAGCATCATATCAATGCAAAAATATTCGGAGAGTTATCTCAAGTTAGGCTTCACTTCCATCCAAAAAGGTGAATTAGAAGCTCCACAGTGTGCGATTTGTGGAAAAGTTCTCGGCAATCAATCTTTGAAGCCAAGTCTATTGAAGCGCCATTTTGATTCTGTTCATCCTGAACACAGCGACAAGGACCATGATTTTTTTCGTCGGAAGGAAAATGCCATGAGAAGAGCACGCTTCGACGGCAGCGGCAGTTTTCAACAGCAGTCCACGGCAGCCGTAAAGGCATCCTACTTAGTTGCACTGCGAATTGCAGAACAGAAAAAACCTCACACCGTCGGTGAAAGCCTCATCCTTCCCGCCACAAAGGATATCGTACGTCTCATGCTGGGAGAACAAAGCGCCAAGAAGCTCAATTCTCTTTCGTTGTCAAACAACACAGTTCAGAGGTGCATTGAAGAAATGTCAACCAATATTCGTGACCAGGTGGTGGCAGAAATCAAGGCATCTCCATGCGGATTTTCTATGCAATTGGATAAGTCAATTGACGTTGGCAAATTGTGCCGAACTGTTAGCGTTCGTTCGGTACGTGCATAAAGCCAAGTTCAAGGATGAAATACTATTTTGCCGCCTGCTTAAAACCACAACGAAAGCAAAGGACACTTTCGAAGAGGTGTCTTCCGTCTTTGATCAAGTTGTGCTGTCATGGGTTGATCTGAAAGGCTGTACTACAGATGGTGCTCCAGCTATGTTGGGGTGCAGATCAGGTTTCCAAACGCTTGTGAAGGCAGTTGCTCCTGAAGTGCGCGGCCTACACTGTATGATCCACCGCCACGCACTCGCAGCCAAGGCGCTCACCAAGCCATTGACTGACGTTCTCTCAACCATGATCAAAATTGTGAACCATGTGAAATCCCAGGCACTCAATTCACGACTTTTCAAGAAACTTTGCGAGGATTTCGACTCCGACCATAAAGTTCTCTTATTCCACACTGAGGTCAGATGGTTATCCCGTGGAAATATGGTGGTGAGAAACTGCGAGCTGAGCTTCGTGAATTCTTCGAAAATGATGGAAAACCAAAGACTGTCGATTTCGTCGCTACTTTGAACGGCCCCGACTGGGCATGGCACCTGGCTTATTTGGTCGACATTTTCTCTCAGTTAAACGCCCTGAACAAGTCTCTTCAGGGGACTGGCACGACTATCATTGACTTCATAGACAAGGTGAAGGGATTTCAGGAAAAACTCTGTCTGTGGAAGACGAATGTCGAAGCGGGAGTGGTGGTCATGTTTTCTTGCACGGCCGATATTCTTCAGAAGCGTGAAAAGAATCCCCCAAGGGAGTTCATACGACAGGTAAAATATCACCTCGCTTATTTGGATGAGGAATTAAATTCCTATTTTCCGGATCTCAAGGAACTGGATCTGAAAATGATTCGCAACACATTTCGCATGAATGCATTAGATTTGCCACCTGGAACAGGACTGCAGGAAAGCTTGATTGATCTCCAGAACGACTCCACAGCCCGAGATCAGTTTGACGAGATGAATCTTGCGGACTTCTAGTGTGGAATGTTGGGGTCTTACCCGAAGCTAGCTGTGCTGGCTGTTCATTCGCTCATAGTATTCCCATCTACATGGCTGTGTGAAGCTGGGTTCTCCTCAGTCGTTATTCGAAAAACAAAACAAAGATCCCGACTGGATGTTGAACATGATGTTCTGTGCGCTTTATCCAAAACAAAGCCTGACATCGACCTGCTTGTGAGCAAGAAGCAGGCTCAACCATCCCATTGACTGGACATTTTACACAATCAAATAGGTACTTCCTGTATCATTCTTTTGTTCAGATCTGATTGCTCAATGTCATAGTTGTGAATTGTTCGTATTGTTTAACTCTTCATTGTCGTATCTGTATCGCAAATAAACACAATTTTAGGTGAATTTTGGTACAGTGGTACTCGGTGGGACCACAAACATGTGAAATGGTACCCCAGTAAAAAAAAGGGTTGGGAACCCCTGCTTTAGACCTTTACACCCCTTAAGTCTCTTTAGAACCCTGAGACCTTAACACCATTTAAGACCCCTTACACCCTTCAGAGAGATCTTAGACATGTTGGACCCTTGACCATTTTGAAGTTAAGACAACTTGACCTTTTTAGTCCCTTTTTACATGCTTGAGAGATCAGTCATTTTTAATCCCTGAGACACTAACTACGACTGGAAGACCTTTAGACCATCTAAAACCTTTGAAGCACACACCACATAAACATCGATAGTCTTCTTATAAAATAAAGGTGTTACTTTTTTTCAGAAAGTGATATGCAAACTCAACCCACCCAGGTGGTGGGTGCTCTGCTTGTAGTGAATTTAGGTGTTGTCACATACTGTTGGAAAAACACATTAGAACAACAAATCACCATCACATCAATTTATTCACTTAAGCCGCTGTCACACCTTGACAATTTAGCCAGCGTATGCCGATTTATGAAAAAATTGTCTAAAACGCTGGCACACGTCGAATACGTTATGGGTACGTTTTGTATACGTGAAGAGCACGCTGAAAAACACTGCCATACGTCGTAGTACGCTGGCTTTAAACGTTGTACTTTTGGGTTGTCCTCAAATTTTTGCATGCTTGAAATTTTACGACGTATGCTGGCATATGACTCACACGTTCCGCTACACTGGCCATAAGTTGTAGGCACGTTATGCGATCGTTGACACACGTCGACACACGTTACTTGTAAGTTACTCAAAAGTCGAAACACGTCGAGGTAATGTTTAGCGTACCCGAAACTTATTTCTAACCAATGAGAAACGTTTTGTAAGCACACTACACGAACGTTGTTTACACTTCGCAACACGTTACTTGAAAGTTCCTCATACGTCGAAACACGTCAAAGTAATGTTTAGGGTACCCGAGACTTATTTATAACCTATGAGTAACGTGCCTGGGAATTATTTGTAAAGTATGTCCTACGCACAAATACGTATGTAGACTTATTTGACGTCTTCAGGACGACCACAGAACTCACTGAACGCGTTTCTAACTTATAGATACTGTATAATGGCATATTGGCAGCAATTAGGGGAATTGGTATATAAAAAGGGGCTTCGCAGGAGGAACCCGTCTTTTTTTTAGACTTCGTGGTGAGTACATGTCCATGTCATTCCGAGAGATGGAGGATACGGTAAGGCTGAGACGACAATACCTACCCGTCCTCGAACATCAACGTGACCTCATCGAGTTGACACTGCACCAGTTGCGTGCCAATAGAGCCGGGAGAAGATGTGAACGGAGGAGAAGGAACTGGGTCAGACCATGGATCGGGAGGCGACGCCATTACGGCATATATGACCAGCTCATGGTGGAACTCCGGAACGAGGACCATGCATCCTTCATCAACTTCCTGCAAATGCCCCCAGCGATGTTCGACGAGCTGCTAGCCAGAGTGGGTCCAAGGATAGCGAAGCAGTACACCTTCTACAAGGATCCGCTTGAGCCTGGCATGAGGCTGGCACTGAGCCTGCTGCTGTTGGTGCCGTGACTGCAGTGCTGTGGAAGCGATTTAACTCGTTCAATGAAAACGATTTCAATTTCCGAGCACCAGCGTCCAAAAACAATATGAGAGTGACAGGCATTTATTATAAGTGAAGTTGCAGCCTATGAATAGAAAACCTCACGCATTCAGACGATACTCTGCCACACTATGCATAAGTTAGACTATCGTTGGGCATAGGTAGTGGACGCCGAAAATACGCGAATCAATCGTTGGTATAACTTATCTATAAGTTATCGAAGCGTTCTGTGTTCATTACTAGTACATTATAATGCATTTGTCCAAGTCGTTTTGAATACGTTAAAAACTGAAAGAAAAAAATAGTTCATCGTGGGAATGAGAAAAAAAAATAGCCGAAAAGAACATCGAACAATGGTGCAAGGTAGTCTCCTATTCGTGGACGCAACGAGGATCCATCATCACCCACACCCTCCCCATCAAGCTCTACTACTACTACTACTACTACTACTACTACTACTACTACTACTACTACTACTACTACTACTACTACTACTACTGATACTACTGACATTGACATCTACTCAACATGGAGTCTGGAACACTGACGGGTTCCTCTTGTGAAGCCCATTTGTATACCAATTCCCCTAAACGCTGCGAAATTGCCATTATACTGTTACGGTTGTGGAAATTCGCAAACCACCATTCAGGTCCAATAGGTGAGATATCTCTGTAAGTACATGTGTAGTTAGCCCCAAACCCATTGTTTGGAGGGAATAAATGTGATTCATTCGGGCTGCGACACTTTGAGATAGCCGTTTTTCTGTTCTATCTTTATTTTGAACCAACCACGTCTCAACCGCCATCACACAACAACCACCAACCGCAATGCCGCTTCACAACAACAACGCCAACAGCCACGATCTTTACCTTCACAACTCGCTCCCGCAAATATCGCATCACCACCATTCCAAACGGCGCCATGGCCATAAACCACCACCATAAACCCTCCGCCACCTTCACCTCTCTCCTTCTGCGGCCATTCCCGCACCACCTGGGAGCATCGAGCGTCAGGCTGCCCTGGGCTCGTACGGGACGCGCGCCGAGCCGCGAGTGCAAAATGCGGCCTTTCCGAGGAGAATTTGGATCAGGAATGCTACACGCCCACTTCTGATCCGTCCAATCAGCAAGCGCGGGGCGGTTTGGCCCCGCCTCCAGGCGCGTCTGTGTGGAATCGAGATATGCAAATTCTAGGATCAGGGGAGATTCACGCCCCTTTTCCTCCATCCAATGGGCGAGCATGGCTCCACCCCCGAGCTCGTCCTGATCCGGAAATTTGCATATGGGTTCTCCTGCCGGCCTATAAAGCGCCGAGCGCAAGGCGAATCTGGGTCGAGTCAGTTTTGGAATAGCGGAGAGTGGCACAAAAGGGAGAGTTTGGAAGAGCGGAGTGGAGTCGGGAGGCGAGGGCATCCCGGTGGTTTTCGGCAGTCGGCTGAGGAGAATTGGGTGAAGAGTCCGAGGAGCTCGGGTCCGAGGCAAGGAAGACGGCGGTCGGCAACGAGGACACGGTGGAATCGCTCGTCACGGGACCCAAGCAAGCCAGCTATACTCTTTCCCCAGAGCATCAACAATTCTCCCCCCCTTTTTTCCCCCACGTTGAGATAGTGTGAAAAGGGGATCCCGTTCCCACCCCACTCCAAGCAGTGCCAACGAAACCCACGAAGGAGCACGAAGTCGGGGCACCGCCTCGCTGCCACATTTGCGACTCATCACAAAGACGCGGGTAGGACCCACCCGGTCTCGCGGACCTGACCGCTCTTTCAGGTCCCACGCAAATATTGGCCCACAGGCTCCGTCTGCCCCCTTGTCTTTGAGGGTGGCCTTTACTTTTGTTTCTGTGTAAACGTGTGTGTGTGGTGCCAGTCTGGTGAAGTAAAACTGTTAAGTGTTGCTGTGTGTCGGTCTTATTCGGTAGCATCTCTGCGTCATTGTTTCTTTTGTTACATTTGATTTTTGTGCATAATTGTTTTAATTGTATATGTGTGCTTTCCGTGTGCCACAGAATAAATGTGCATTATGTTGAACTGTTTTCCCGTTTCGCTTCGTCTATTTTTTAATTGAATCTCCATCTTGCTTCACGTAAAGGGTTGGTCGTGGGCTTAATACGCCCGATAATTAATCAGAACCGTCGAGACCGACGATAACACCGCTCGGTTATCCCGATGGTACGGAACGGATCGCTTAAGTGGCCCGTGTCCGGAGTCGACCTGCGGCGAGGTGCGATCGCCCGATCTATCCTCTGCGTGGGTACTTCGGGAGGTCGAGTTTGGCGAACAACCCTATCCCACGCGGGTGGCCGAATGGCACGATCGTGGTGAGGCCGAAAGGCCCACCCGTGACTAGCTCCATGCGTTAGTCCGAGAGGGTCACGACAGAATTGTCCGTCTGGGGGGCGACGTGCGCGATTCGAGTCACGTGGCCATTCGCACGCCGGCGGGCACGAATTCGCAACAATACGTTAGATGTAAGTTAGAAACACGTTCAGTAAGTTCTGTGGTGTCCGGAAGACGTCAATCAAATTCGTCTACATACGACAATGTGCGTTTGAGATACGTTACACATACGTTCAAAGCACGTTACTCATAGGTTAAAAATCAAGTTTCGGGTCTGCTAAACATTACCTTGATGTGTTTCGACTTTTGAGTAACTTACAAGTAACGCGTGTCCAACGTGTGACAACGATCGCGGAGCATGCCGAGAACTTATGCCAGCGTCTGCGGAACTTGTGAGCCATACGTCGAGTACGTCGTAAAATTTTCAGCATGCTTGAAATTTCACGACGAACTAGACATAGCACGGAATATGACAGCGTACTTCATTGTTTTTCAGCGTGCTCCTAACGTATACACAACTTATCCATACCGTATTTGACGTGTGCCAGCGTCTTCGACACATTTTTCATAGGTCGGCATACGCTGGCTAAATCGTCAAGGTGTGACTGCGATGTTGACACTTCCAATGTTCAGGCGGTTATGATTTAAATCGGCGTGCGGCAGCTTTTCAACAGAGAACGCCACGAGTTCGTCGGCGATTCGTGCAGCGCGCTATGACGAAGTTAAACTATCGTTGGGCATAGATTGTGAACGCCGACAACAGGCTAAGCATTCGTTGGTATAAGTTATCTATAAGACAACGAAACATTCTGTGCCCGTTACCAATATGTTATGCATACAACCAACACGTTATGAATACGACCAAAACTTTTTAAAAAAACTCAAAACTTCAGCGTACGCCGTTTTACATACATTTTTATACGTTGTCATTGCTGGCTAAAACGTCAAGGTGTGACAGCGCCTTTAATTAGGTTCAACAAAGATTGCACTCCCTTTCAAATTCACCTTCTGCACCCATGTCATTCCAGGGGGGGGTGGGGGAGGGGTGGGGCTGCTCATGTTTAATCCAAGAAAAATCCTAAGAATAAAAAAAACATGTTCCATGCAATAGCAATGAAATTCTCCAGCATATAAACAAACACATTCCTAAAAAAAGAGTAAGGAAACAAGTTTTATTTATTTATTAACTCTCGGTAAGGGGCTAAGAAAGAAAAACTGGTAAAACCTTCACCTTGTCCTGAGACAAGGAAACCTCTTCACAGGATCCATGTGCTGAAGGGGGTAACTCGGCCAGGCGGAAAAATAAATTTTACGACCACCATTGAGTGTTTTTAGGAGACACCATCTCCGTATTGGATGGCCGTTGGCTCCCGAAGGGAGCTCATCCATCCTTTATCACATGTCGTTTGTCGTCCTGGCAGGGTGTCACAGTCACCCTCCCCATGAGCAAAGCCAGTAAGGGGTTTGAGTTTTGTCGCTGACAACCCGACCAAAATAAAAGTCATTAAAAACATTAAAAAAAAGAAAAAGGATGTTGGGATGTTCTTTCAAAAAGTATAGAAACAAGGAAGAGATGGTAACAAGAAATTATCATGTGAAACCATCCCTACATCTTTCTTTGAATAATGGTTGGCCCAACATAAGACACCAACGTGTGTGTGTGTGTGTGTGTGTGTGTGTGTGTGTGTGTGTGTGTGTGTGTGTGTGTGTGTGTGTGTGTGTGTGTGTGTGTGTGCCTACCAATAACGTCCAACCTTCAAAGGCTCTGGCCAGATGTAAATCCAAACAATTGGATGCTCTGCACATTCACTACGCTCGAGCATTCAATGTACTTATCCAAGGGGAACAGGAAATGGATGAATGGCTCACAGAAGGTAACACCTTCCTCATCCTAAAATCTGAAGAAACCCACCGACCTCACAAATATTGGCCAAAAAGTTGTCTGCCAATAACATATACATATATATATATATATACTTTGAATAGGACTCATCACAGAAACGGTCTCACCACCTAACACAACAAGGAGGCCGAGAGACAGAATAGAGGGTTGCAAACAAGGATGCTATGGAACAATAGACCACCAACTACTAAACAAGGCCAGACTCGAAAACTGCAATACTGGAAGAACCAAATTGTCCACAAGCTGGATAGACTACAAAAAAGCTTCGAACAACGTCCCACGTTCATGGATGATAAAGTACATGCAAATGTTTAAGATCAATCCACAAGTGATGAAGCTAGTTGAGAAACAAGTGTATCTATGGAATAGCATACTAATCCTGCAGCAATCGGAAGGACAGATCAAAATACCGGGCGTGAAGATAAGACGCGGAATCTTCCAAGGAGACAGCCTTTCCTCCCTCATGTTTTGCCTGACCCTGGACCCAATGAGCAACCTCATCAATGAGCAAGGACACGATACTCTCGAACATCCAATACGCGAACAACCGAAGAAACAAGAAAGGTGACATCTCCTGCACATGGAGGATTTAAACCTCTTTGCACAAACCGATGAAAAATTGGCAGAACTGAAATTAGTGAAACGGTACATTGAGGACATTCAAATGGAATTTGACATAAGTACCATATGTTCCGGTGTCTTAACCGTGGCCGTGTATTATCCGCACCCATGTTTTTCACCCTCAAAATAAATGAATATATTGATCATTATATTTTCTGATCGAGATCGAAGTATGTTTGTACATAAACTTTGTACGGAACAAAGTGACGGAGGTATCAACATGCTTACTTCAATGTCCACTCAATTTCGTCGAACAGTCTTATTCTCATTTTCAAGAACTTGAAGAGAGAGAGAAGAGCATACCATGAAGTTTTTATTTTTCTTTCTTATTTTTTAAAATTACAAGGAGGATTTTTTTTTTGTTCCGAGAAAGAGGAAGAAAAGGGATTCATTCCGGTATCACATATATATCTTGCCCTGAAAAAAGCTGTTTGAGTTTGATGAAGCTTTTCAGCTAAACCAGAGGAAATCCTCATAGAAACCGGCACGTAACTCCTTGTCCAAATCAGGGTAGAGCAAGTCCCTGTTGCTGTCCCCATAGCTGTCACCGTCATTTGCAGCCTCCTCCTCCCAAATGATGTCGAACTCAGTGCCGTCCATGTTGTTGGAGATGCAGCATTTCAGTCATGCTCGCTTGATGATGTCTGACGGTATCTCCTCACACACCTCGACGATCCAGCTGCAGATCATCGGAAGGTCAAACTTTCTCACCCTCCTGATGAACGCCGGCAGTCTCACAGTCAATATAATGCTCAGCCAACGTTGCGACAGGAGTAATGGTTAAAGTTCAACCAAGATTCTGGGTTTGGAGGTGGGTTTGGAGTTTGGAACGTCAGCAGGTCTCCTTCAGGGCTCTCTGCTAACGATCTCAAAGTTAAGTTTCCGGGCGTTATCTATCCCGTTTTAACTGTTATTTTCTCACCTACATGTTACTGTGTTCCGAGTTCGGTTTTGTTTAAAAAATCGTGCTGTTTTGTGAGTTTTCGTTGACCTTGTCTTACCGGGTGCTTGAGGCCGACCCATCCCTCCCCTCAGTGTAAAATTGTGTTTATTTGTATTTTCTCCCCATTACCTTCAATTTCTATCTTCCCCACTTTCCCAACATCCCCCATCCCTCCCAACTAAACACTCTATTTCTTGTCTTAAATACCCCCCCCCCCCAGCCCACCAAAAAACTATCTTTCTCCTTGCGCACTCACGAGTCTCGATCCTTCTTCTTCTTCTTCTTCCTCCTGCCAGCACACCATCTTTATTCTGCTGAGCTGACCCTCTCTCACCATTTCCTTCACAATTTCTTCCCACAACCGTCCATTCCTGAATCTTACCTGTTCTTCAAAAATACATCAAAAAATAATAATCTTCCTTGTATCCTTTCAATCTCGACATCTCCTGTAACCACGTATCTCTCTCGACTCTTCCTGGTGCTTTTCATCGACCCAGCAGCTTCACACTGTGATTTCCGCTCCAAATTCACCACACACTTCCACGATTTAACTTCAACCTTCCCTTTTCCAAATGTTACGCAATCCTTATTTAAAATAAATAATTTTACTTTTCATGATACACCTCCCAGAGCCATGTGCTTCTTCCGTAACCACGTGATCTATTTACACCCCCTGCATTTACTGATCCAATTTCACCATTCACCTCAATTTTTTCTCCAAGACATCCCTGACCAAATCTGATGAGAACTCTCTCAAACAATAATAATAATAATAAAAACGATCTCTTATAATGCTTCATCTTCCTCTTTCACACGTGTGGTACTCTTTACTGTATCATAATGCAGTACTCTTCGACTATTGAAACAGACTGCTATCAATTCGACCTTTCGTTCATATCTTGCCTTAAAAAAATCTAACTGTTGCAGCGTTTCTTCTCTCCATTCTCTGAATTCGCCTTTATTGCATCCATCAAGAAATGTGTTTAATCGCATCTCTGACCTAAAACTTAAAAAAACCCCAGTTTGCAATGAATGTTCGCTTTCCATCAACCATTCTTTTTTTCAATTTTCAGTGCCAACTCACCCCTCTCAAAGCAACCATCACACTCTTCTCCCTCCAAGCCCCCTCTCACCTCTCTCAAAAACTCACTCCTCACCTTTCTCCCTCAATTCTCCCCACTCACCATTCACCCCCCTCACTCACCCTTCTCAAAGTTGCCCCTCCCCCCTCTCATCCACAAAGCTGCGTCCTTCCACTGCCCTCTCACTATCCATCTCTTCACTCCACCTCCTCAAATCCTCAACCGCCTTCTGCCCCCCCCCTCTTGACCACCTCTCCCCCAGCACCACAGAGGCTTTTCTCCTCCTCATCCAGCCCCCTCACCTAGCTATTCCGCAATCCCCCACACTCTTTCAACAACCCTCCTTACCTCCCCCCCTCATCCCTTGTCCAACCCTCCCCCTCCCCTCCCACCCCCTGCAGCCAAAGCCACTTCCCCTCCCTCTTCATTAACAGTGTGGACCTCAAATATCCGGGGCCTTCGCTCAAACCTTTCAGATATTTCCATACAGGTTGGCCACTGACAAACCAGACATAATCTGCAAAACAGAAACTTTCCTCCCCCAAGACGTGTCTGACTCCTAAGTAGCTCTCCCTGGTTACTCCCTCCTCCGGTATGACAGACCTGAGCCTCGTCTTGGTGGAGGAGTTGCAAAGACTATTTTCAAAGTTCATCAAAGACTCTATTCCTCACTCTCCACGCACTGCCCTCACTCCCCCACACCCTCAGGAATACCTCTGGTGAGAGCTTCCCCTCCATTCCCACCTCATGTTTATATGTGCACTGTACCGTACACCAAACAGTGATGACTCCATCTACACCTCACTATCCGAAAACATTGACCAACTTCTATCTTCTCATCCAAACTCTCTCTTCCTCAAATGTGGCGACTTCAATTGTCGTCATGCCAGTTGGCTCGGTGTGGGTACCTCTCACCTGTCATGGCACTTCAGCAAAAGCTCTCTGCGACTCATTGGGACTGACTCAATCGGTCAACTTCCTGACCCGAATCTCAACCAATGGTTGTTAGTTTCTGGTCTCCATCTCTTCTGGATCTGATTTTATCAAATTTCCCTGACAATATCTGCTGCTCTTCCTCCACTCCAATCGGTTATTCTGACCACATGCTTGTCAAAGTGGATATCTCTCTGGCTGTTATCAGAGAACTACCTCACCGCCGTCGAGTCTGGCATTTCACTCAAGCCGACTGGCAGTGTCTCCAAACAGCCATAAAACTTCTGGACTGGTCTCCCATCGCTACTTTCTCCAACATCAACTCATCCTGGGAATTGTTTCAAAGAAACTTGCCCTCCCTCATGCACAGATTTATCCCCTCTCGTCTTCAATAGTCCTACCCTTCCTCCCGCCCTTGCTTCACTGAAGTTTGTGGCGAGGCAGTTGTCCTGAAACAACTTGCCTTTGCCTTATGGAAAGCAAACCCAACTGAGAGTAGTCTCAGTTCCTTCAATAAGGCTCGGAACAAGTGTGTATCTACCCTCAGGAGATCCAGAAAACAACATCTTTCTAATCTCAAGTCTGAACTCTCAAACCTCTCTCCCACCTCCAAATCCTGGTGGCATCTAATCAAATCTGTTTCAGGTGTATGTCCCCCCTCCATCCCCTCCCTTACCTCAAATGGCCGCCCTGCTGATTCCGCACTTGAAAAGGCTGAATGCCTAAACTCGGTGTTTGCAGCTAAATCTTGTGTCAAAAGCCCATCGCTTTCTCTACCCACCTTACCCAGTTGCACCCAACTGTCCCTGGACTCTGTGTCCTTTTCTCCTGATAAGGTGGAGAGCTTGCTGTCAAACCTCGACTCAGATTCTGCAACCGGTCCAGACGGCATCAGCCCACGTGTCCTAAAAACCTGCTCTTCTGCTCTTGCTCACACTCTCTCTGTTCTGTTCACCCTCTCATTTGCTCAAGGTAATCTGCCATCTGCTTGGAAATCAGCAAACATTACTGCCCTGCAGAAAAATGGTGCGAAAACAGATCCATGCAACGACAGACCAATCAGCCTTCTGCCAATCATCAGCAAGGTTATGGAATCCATCATCGCTTCAGACATTAAATCCTTCCTCTTTTCCAATGGATTGATTTCCGATCTTCAATTTGGTTTCAGACAAGGTCACTCTACCGTCGATATGGTGCTTCTGCTCTCCCAACAATGGATGGAGGTCCTCAATTCCGGACATGAAATCAGAGCCATATCCCGAGATATATTGCGTGCTTTTGACACGGTTCCTCAAGGCAGTGTTCTGGGCCCTGTTCTTTTTCTGGTTTTCATCAATGATCTCTGCAACTCTCTGGAAAATCCTCTTTATCTCTTTGCTGATGACTCCACCCTCTGCCCTACCATCTGTCATCCCTCAGACCGGCATGCAGCAGCTTCTTCGCTCACTGCAGATCTGGATAAAATCACAAACTGGTCCAACACGTGGAACATGTCTTTCAATCCGGACAAATCTCACACTCTCACTATGTCTCTCCGAAAGGACCATTTTGAAAAACCTCCATCCACTTTCCTAACAATTCTCTGGAAGAAGTCCTTTCTTTCAAGCTTCTGGGTCTCACTATCTGCCATGACCTTTCCTGGGAAAGTCACATTTCCAACCTCGCCTCAAAAGCCAGTCGCAGACTGGGAATCCTCCGTTGTGCAAAGTCCTTCCTCGGCCCACCTGAGCTCCTGACCACTTACAAAGCTTTTGTCCACAGCCTGATGGAGTACTGCTCTCCACTCTGGGCTGGTGCTCCTGCCTCTCACCTTTCTTGGCTTCACGCTGTGGAAACCAAGGCATTTCGGATCATTGGCATCTCCCGCGATGAGGCCGAGTCTTTGGGCCTCTCACTCTCTCACCGCAGGCTGATCGGTAGTCTTTCTGTCTTCTACCGTCTCCTCTCCAGCCTCACCCCCCCTGCTCTCTCTGCGATTTGTCCCCACCACATTTCCGCAGGGCGCTCAAGGTCCGCTAACAACCCCCTTCTGGTAAAACTACCAAAATCACGAATCAATGCTCACCTTCACTCTTTCATTCCTCTTTTTTCCCGCCTTTGGAATAAACTCCCTCACTCGATTCAATCCCAGTCTTCCCTCCAGGCCTTCAAAACAGCTGTTCACCACCACCTATCATCTCCCATCCAAATCCTCGATCTTTTCTACCCCCGATAATCCACCCCAAACCCACCTCTTTCAAATTCCCTGCTTTCCTTCCTGAAAGTCCCTGTAATGTCCATCTTGTATTCCCCATGTTCCCCGCCCCATCCCTCTCCCTTCCACAAATCTTCTAATGTCTCTGTTCCCCACTGTTTTGTCCTTCCCACTCCTGCCCCTTTTGTCTCATGCCCCCCTTGCCTCATGCCCCCCTTGCCTCATGCCCCCCCCCCCTTTGCTGTGTGTTGTGTGATCGCTCTCACATGAGCTTCGACAAGGTATACAAAAAATAAAAAGATGCATGCAAGGTAAACCAACAAAAACAGCTCCTCAGAATCGGGGTCGAATATCCCAGCGAGAAACACAACACAAAAACTTGGTTTTCAACTGATGAAAATACTAAGTCTGGGAAATAGAAAAGATGTCTGTGGTGGTTCCACCGAGATTTCGCCGTTTCTGAAAACTCAGGTTGAATACAAACGCTTGTGAAGGAAGAAAGTTCGTCTGGTCGATGCGAGTAATCCACGGGAAGCAAGTTCGGAACCGCTAATGGAAACGAGGGAAAACAAAGAGAACCACGAAGAAAGAAGAGAAACAAAGGAAGCCAAAAGAACCGAGCAACACTTGTACTTTAAGTTTCACCATCCCCACGTGACTCCTCACTCTCATGAGATTCTTCTTCTTCCTTTTAGATCCATTTCCTGCCCTCGCATGGAAAAGTACTCGGTGTTGATTGGGTGTTCCTAGTTTTAAACCACGCCCCACCATCCAGCATTTGCTCGCACAGCGTCAGCATATAAGGATTAAGCTTGGTGGAGTAATTCTGCCTGCATCGGATGTTCATGTAGAAAATGCTGCATGTTAAAAGATAGTCACCACCACAAGTCCCTCGTCTTTCCACTCCTGCTTCGCACGAACGATGACGCCGGCTGGAAACTTGTCTTTTGGCAGCGTCTTCCTCTTGAACATGACATATGAGGGAAGCTTGTCACGATCGCTTATTTGAAGTGGGTGCTCCATCGTTGGACTCCAGCTATTTCAAAATTTCAACTGCAAAAATTTAGCTGAACAGCAGTTGTGACTGTGACAAAAGTGTTCATTTGGAATATAATTGAAATTCAGCATAGTTGTTAAAACTGATTCCAACTTTTACCCTTTTTTGGCCGATAAAAAGTGCGGATTATTCACCGGAAAATACAGTAAGTGTGGCAAGTACACATCCGTGCAAGGTTAACCAACAAAAACAGAAAACATGAAAATCGACCAAAATACAACAATACAGTGACAAGACAACGGAGCATCATACAAATCCTTGTGAAGGAGAAGAGGGCAACCAGATATGTCACAAAACATGCGCAAAACAATTATCAAAGAATACCTGCGTATCACGAGGGAAGTTCCTGAAAACAAGTTACCCTGAGAAACAAACTCAAAGTCGAAAACCAACGAGCAGGACAAGCGTGCCAATGTAGCTGTGGAATGATAAACTGGCCACAATCGGAAATCAAAGAACATTATATCAAAACAAGGAAACTCCTCACTATCCACAAAAATCAATGCATCCTGAGAATAAACGAGAAGGAGGGAAGGACCTGATGGAGCTCAACCGAGTGCACAGAACAACAACTGTCGGACTGGCTGGATATGTGAAAAGTTCAACAGACGACCAAATACGATTTGCGTGGAAACAAGAAGACGGCAAGCCAAAAAGGCATCACTCACTCCCATTCCAAAAAAATATCCAAACACTGGTGCAAGTCGAAGATGTCACACATCAAACCGAAACAGCAACGTTTCCAAGCAGAACAATTGTAAATAATACACCCGAGCGGGTTTGACGGTCAGCTCGGATACAAAACTTGATGCAACCGAGTGTTGATCAACCTTAGCGACTCTGGAAAGTGAAAACAGAATTCAAATTGAATTTAAAATAAACGCGTGAGGCCGCTCGAAGCAAAAATCTCCATATTCTAGGAATCATTCCCAACATCATTATACAATTTTCAAACCCGTGTTTATGGCCGCGAAATAAATACTCTAAGTGTGTGCATTTAATGGCTGAATCCAGGAAAGAGCTGGACCCCAACTAAAAAGGAACCTCGGGCCACCGAGAAGCTCAATCACTCGCTGCCTGCACGTCTGCGCAGCGTCAAGTGACCTGCCAGCTTGCTGTCAGATGAAATGCCCTAACAAAATCTTAAAATGTCCGTTTATCACCGGAATTCTTTCGGATACTTGTCGAGCACATCCACAAACCATCTAAAATATAAACATTAATCTCACAGACTATACGAATAAGTAGTCCCTCAAGAGGACAGGTTATGAGGTGAAGCAGTGAACGGAAAGCATGTGGTGTCCCTTCCAGAGTCTTATGGTCATTTGACTTGAATATATTTTCCTCATAAAAAAGTGTTTCTGAGCAGATTTGCACGAAAATTATCTTCATTAACGTGTAGCTACATCAGAAGGTCCCAAAAGTGAAAAAACGAAATCAACTAGAACTCAAGACAGCCTCGTTATATGGCATGGAAATGGATGGAAGCCCATGGAAGATACCCCTCACTGCAATGCATTCCACACAGACCGAGGATATAAACATTCAATTTTCACAAAACTTGATGCGACCGAGTGTTAATCAACCTTGGCGACGATGAAAAGTGAAAACAGAATTTAAATTGAACTTAAAATAACCGCATGAAGCCGTGTTGCCCAATAAACAGGGCCAGACGACAGAGGTAACGAGAAACCAGTTGGTCAAATTAAATCTTCTTAATAATCCCTATGAAACCCATTATGCATTATAGCCATTCGATGCTCCCTTTTAGGCCATTCGACCAATCAGTCATTTTGCACTAGATGACCCTGAAACCTTGATCCCGAGGCGAAAATATGAAAAATGGCTCGGACGATCTATTGAGAGCAACTAGTATTATCATAGTGTCAAGTTACAACTCAATCGGCCGAGACGTCCAGGAGGAGATAGAAAAATAAAAATTGTTGACGGACAGACAGACAGACAGACAGATCTGAGGACATCAAAAGGTTATATTCGGTCAGTGAGCTGACCCAAAAAGACAAAATAAAAATACAAGAAAGATGTCGTGCAGAGCATGATACTTATGAAATCCATAAAACAAACTTGAAGTTAAAAAATAATTGGTGCTTGAATTCAATGACCAAATATGGAAATCCTCTTGAAATTTCAAGTCAATTGGATGAAAATTGACAATCTTAGAAATTTGGGCCATGTCAACCTTTAGGCCGATGTTGACCTCAAGAATAATTGGCGGTTGAATTCAGTGACCTGATCTGAAAATCCTCTTCAAATTTCAAGTCAATCGGATGAAAATTGTGGATTTTAGAAACAGACCTAAGTTGTTGACCTTTGGCCAATGTTGGTTGACCTTTTGACCTCAAAATCAATAGGCTTCTTGCTTTTGACCAACTCGACCATTTAGTGAAGCATCATGCAGATCGGTTTGAAATTGTGTCCTGTAGGCGATTCACATATAAACAAAGACAGAGTGACAGACCAGACAAATCAATGTACTTGCAAATCTTCAATTTCACAAGTAATTTAGTGAAATACCAAAAATATACACCGAAAACTGGGTGGACAATAAAAGAGCAGGAAGATATTAAAAAAAAAAAAATTGTTCAACACATTGGGCATAGATAAAGAAGGTTCTCTGGAATGGCAAAGCAGAGGTGAGCTCAACTGACAGAGAACAAATTATTATCAATACCCAAGACCATGGACACGACACAAATGGCTTTTAAAAAAAACATGGCGGGACTGAGCCAATCTGACAAATGTAATTTATGCAAGGTAGAAACAAAGCATGAGTCGCCTCAGATCGGGATGTAAAAGAAACATGTCAGAACAGCTGTACACACAGAAGCACAACAAGGTCGGCTATGGAGAGTAATCCACTGGCACATTTGCAGAAATTTCAACATCCCAGTCTCAGAAAACTCAGGGTAAACATGGACCAAAAGCAATCATTGAAAACAAGGACTTGATGCTTATGTACGACCTGGTGATCGCATCGAGCGTGAACATCGAAAACAAAGAATTGTGACTGCATATCGCACATAAGGTACGAAAAAGGCAAGGCGGCATTCCTAATTGAGATGTCAGTATCCAGCAATTTTAGCGAAAACAACATAGAAATCAAGAAAATGACCAAACACAAAATCTCAAGAATAAAGTGATAACATCTTGGAAGCCGTTGAGAGCCGAAGTGATACCAGTGATATTTGGAGGAACAGCAATGATAAAGAAGAACCTCACGAAGATATTAAAAAAACATCCCTGGGATTATTTCGACATACAAACTGCAGTTGGAAGCTGTCCGAGGGCTCAGTGACAATACCGAAAAGATCCCTCGGAACAAAGCCTTGAGAACACGAAAACTTCACACTTAGCCCGTGAATCGAGATCCTTCACTGAAACAAAGGTGGATACTTCAAGTCCTGAGAAGACTCCGTTCCACCTTCTGAAACCAGAGTTATGGAGATAACAAGCAATGACGCACGCACGCACACTTGTAAAAAGCAAAGAACAATTCTCGCTCAAACAGTCGAGCACAGGAGTGGATCAATCAGGTTTGGGGATGCTTTAGCGCACGTCAAAATTCTGGACAGCTGTGCAATCACAGATCATATGAAATGCTGTTATATATCAGGATATCTTGAAACAGCACAAGCCTTGATGTTTGTTGTTAGAAGCATTTTCAGATCTAGTTTTCCTCGTCATAATCCGATGAAATGGTAATGGTCAATTAAATTAATTAATTAAACTTGCATTGATCGATTCTTGAGTCCGTCCTCTTTCCTGAGGAGCATCGGTGCTCAAAATCAGTCTCATGGCACGGAAAACCACTTGGTGGTTTGTAATTGCCTTTGCCAGCAGTAATCAGGGCAGGAAATTGGAATTTGACCAAGGCGCTGGCAAACAGTCACCTGCAGCCAGTGAACGCGAGCAGATGGGACAACCAGCCTAGCGCTCCAATGAATGACAGTACCTTCATTGATGCAATTCCCTGCCTAGACAGTGCCAGGGTAAGAGTTTAGAATTGGGTCACGAATCAATCCCACATCAAACAGTAAAAAGGAAAGTACAACTACCTCTAAGCTATCTCGTTAACCCCCTTGTGTTGTAGTCTCGTTTCCGAAACACATTCAATGCTATTATTTAATAGATTATCTTTTATGGCCTATCGGAGAAAAGAGGAGGGAATGGGGGGGGTGGGAGGGTGGAGAGGGAGACAAATGAGGGGAGTAGTAGGAAGGGGGAGAGGTGGAATTTAAGCAGAAGCAGTGGGTGGATACAGATCAAAGATGGATATTGGTCGGATAGTTTTATGGCATGGAGACAGATTTGATCATTGGGGTGGAAAAGTGAAAGTTTTATTGCTTTTTGCTCAAAGATGGCTCCAGTGATTCGCTCACCACCCCTGATGGAAGTGACTCGACTGAGAAACCAAGCCCGTTTCGAAACCTTGTCTGCTATGATGTTGGAGAAGCGTTTCACACATCTCTTTGGGAATCGAGGACAACGTGAAAACGTATAAATATCGTCAATAATCATCTACGTATTACATAGGCAAAATGTTTTACACTGTTCATCAAGCCACGAACACATAACAATCAACACGTGAGTTACCGCTATTCAGGTTCCATAATGAGGGCAGACAGTCGAGATTCCACCACAAACCCACCTCCTTCAAATTCCCTGCTTTCCTTCCTGAAAGTCCCTGTCGTGTAAGGACCTGAAAGTCCCTGTACCGTCCATCTTATATACCCCGTGTTCCCGGCCCCATCCCTTTCCCTTCCACAGATCTCCTGTCTCTCTTCCACACTGTTTTGTCCTTTCCTCTCCCGTCCCTCTTGTCTCCTGCTCCCCTTGTTGTACGTTGTGTGTGTTAGCTCTCATACGAGCCTGGACAGTGTAAAAAAATAAAAAATATATATAATAATAATAATAAAAAATTTAAAGGAGATATATGCACATGTCCATGAGTTGTCTGAGTTATGAGGTTCAAATCTTGGCCCCAACTGTAAATTCCCATCTTCGTGTTTCAAATGAAGGTGATTCATCAATGTGTACGAGGTATGTTCAAAAAGTATCCAAACTTAATTTTTAGTGCGTAAACAAGTGAAGCTAGGGAGGCGTGGTTTGGTGCACGTATGTAGGCGATCCTAATCCGTATGCGTGAATATTTTCCCGCCTGCAGAAGCTGTCAGTCGCCGACAGACCGCCGATGAGTGAGGAAGTGTAAGTGAGCGCCGTCGGATTTTCGTTTTTGACAAAATGACAGAAAAACTTGAACAACGCTACTGCATCAAATTTTGTGTAAAGCTTGGCAATTCCCAAGTGGAAACGATCCGCAAGATTCAACAGGACTTCGGGAACAAAGCAATGGGCACCACACAGATAAAAGAGTGGTACAACCGCTTCAAAGATGGTCGCACATCAGTGGAAAGTGAAGCACCTTCTGGTAGGCCCTCCACATCCCGAAATGAGATCGTCATTGACCAAGTGAGGACCCTGCTGATGCAGGATCGTCGAATCACGATCAGAGAACTTGCAGACGAGGCGGGCGTCAGCATTGGATCTGTTCATTCCATTGTGACTGAGGATTTGGGCTAAAGGAGAATCTCAGCGAAGTTCGTGCCAAAGCTGCTAATGATCGAGCAGAAGCAACTCCGTTTGGAGATCACATAGGACATGCTGAAGACTGAACAGCGATCCCAACTTCTTCAACACAGTAATCACTGGCGATGAGACCACAGTGATCCGTCATTTTGTCAAAAACGAAAATCCGACGACGCTCACTTACACTTCCTCACTCATCGGCGGTCTGTCGGCGACTGACAGCTTCTGCAGGCGGGAAAATATTCACGCATACGGATTAGGATCGCCTACATACGTGCACCAAACCACGCCTCCCTAGCTTCATTTGTTTACGCACGAACAATTAAGGTTGGATACTTTTTGAACACACCTCGTAT
Source organism: Eptatretus burgeri (assembly GCF_056783735.1). Lineage (NCBI taxonomy): Eukaryota > Metazoa > Chordata > Myxini > Myxiniformes > Myxinidae > Eptatretus > Eptatretus burgeri. Next base: position 8,245,882 of record NC_140961.1, on the reverse strand, counting down.
GCCATCCCTCGGATGGATGTTAAACTGGGCATCCCGTCTGCCAGTATTAGTTGGTGTACATTAAAAATCACATGGTGTCCTTCGTGAAGAGTGGGCGAGCTATCGCTGGCACCCTGAACAAATTACAAATTCCTGCACAAACATACACTGCACCAGTCACACAGCCACGCCCTCAGAAAATGATGCTACCCACAGCCCCTGTGCTTCACACGAAATAACAATACTAACAAGGCTCAGTGTGTTGCATACTGAGAAAATGAATCGGGTGTACAACAGTCCGATTTTGGTGAAATTGAGCTATATTTATTTCTTTATTTAGTTTGGGAGGATTTTGTGTGATCAGAACTATTCATAACAAGTGGCCAAATAATATATAGCTAAACAACTATGCATTGTCATATATAACCACATCCCAACCATATTATAACCGTAAGTAGCATCTTTGGTGTCCTGAAAGCATTAAGAGTCAATTCCAATCTTCAGACTGGCACCAAATGTAGGCCAGATAAGGCAAACAGATCTTCCCCCTCTCTGAAGTTCAATAATGAGCCAGCTGGGTTTTTACTGACAAAACAGTTACAAGATGATTCTTCTGAGACTATATAGCTTGGTTTTCAGAAGCTTATGATCAATTCATTAATACATCTGCCATCAGCTTCAACTCACAAACCTCTCGGATGCCGTTTTGATGTCTTCGCTGCTTAACCAACGAAATTAACCAAATTCAACAAAAAATGTGCTCAAACAAAAGTTTGTTAATGCTGAGAAATGAAAACTATGGGATAACGCACCTTGGGCTCAGCAAGAAGCCAAAGTTTAACTTTCACCCAATTAAATATTCGAGGGAGTAAAGCAAAGTCGCCTCTGCATGACACATTTGTAAAAGCATTCTCTCAAACTATTTATCCTTCAAGACGGTGTATTGATGTGAGGTGCAACCAGACGTAGGACTTCCAATGTGGGTGTGTAAGATCCAGTTTGACTTGAGAACAGAGTGGGGATTAAAGCCAGGAGATGAAAGGTCTCCTGACGTCTGCAAAATAGATGACGGTCGTCCCTAACGAATGTCTTCATGCGAGTCATCAAAATAGCAAGGTAGGATATGAAAATGTAAACAACCAACCAGATGTATGACATGTTGTTTGACAGATGTACAGGTCAAGGTTTCTCTCCACAAAGTCTTTAGATTAACCTTCCATCCACTCATTTAGCTGCTCAATAATCCTCAATATCCCGAGAGAAATGCGCTTATAAAAGCAGCATGCTACCAGACTTGGTTTGAGTCTCCAGAGCACTTGGCTCAAATTAGAAGGGTAAATGGATATGATGAAACCAGGTGGGCAGCGGTTTCGAAGCATGGTCCGCCGACGAAGTTTGAATGTGGGATCAATGGGGGGGGGGGGAGAGAGGGGTCGAGGTGGTGGAGATGATGCAGAGAAGGTTGGAATTGTTGTTTGTGCAGGAGACCAAATGGAAAGGAAACAGGGTGAGGAGGTTGGGAGGATACAAGCCGTTGCATGTGGGTGGGGATGGAAGGAGTAATGTTGTGGGAATAATAGTATCAGAAGAGATCAGCAAGCAGGTGGTCAACATGGAAAGATGGGAGAGATGGATAGTTATGGTATGGTTGGTGGTACAGAGACAGATGGTTTGTGTTTTGTCGGTTCATGGACCACAAACAGGAAGGACTGGGGCAAAGAAGCAGGAATTCAAAGACGCACTGGAGAGGATGGTGCGAATGGTTGAGCTGGAGGTGATGCTGTGCATCGCAGGGGACTTTAATGTGCATTTGGGAGTAGTGGAGCTGGTTGAAAGAGGAATGTGTTGATAAATTTGTCGAAGGGAAAATGGAGTTGGTGGAGATCCTGGAGGAGGAGGAGGTGCGAATGGCATTGAAGAAGACGTATAAGGGAAGAGCACCTGTCACAGATGAGGTGTGTGCAGAGATAATTGCAGCGGGAGAAGTTGGAGTTATTTTGACGAAGAGGCTGTTGAACATATGTATGAGAGAGGGTTCAGTTCTGGAAGATTGAAGGACAGGGTTAATTGTGGCGATCTGTAAGTGGAAGGGCGATGTTCAAATCCGGGGAAGTGCAGGGGCATTATGCTCCTAAGTCATGTAATGAAGGTGCTGGAGAGGATTCTGGATGGGAGAATAAGGAAGAGTGTGGAGATGGAGATCGTTGAAGAGGAACAATGGTTTATAAAAGGTAGGGGGATGACTGATTGGATGGTTATGCTGAAACAGCTGGTGGAGAAGAGGTTGGAGGTACAAGGTGAGATGGTGTTTGGATTTGTGGACCTGGAGAAGGCCGACAACACCTGAGAGAAATGGCGACGGCAACACTGAGATGGATAGAAGTCCTGGAAGCAGAAGTTAGGTCGGTGGAAGGGACGAAGAAAGGAATGAAGAGAAGAGTCTTTGTTGGTCCTGGGGTGTCTGAGGAGTTCAGTGTAAACATTCGTTTGAAGCAGAGAAGCTCTCTCAGCACATGTTTATCATGGTGATGGAGCTTGAAAGCAGGAAGGTAAACATGAGGGGCAGTATGGGGAGGATGCTGTGTTCAGATGATCTGGCTGCTGTGGTGGAGAGTGGGCAGGAGATGCAAGAAGTACTGGGGGAGTGAAAAGAGGCATTTAGGAAGCATGGGATCAAGATGAGTATGAAGAAGACTGAGGTGATGTGGGTCAGGAAGCAGAGAAAATACATGAATATCAGGTTAGAGGGGAAGGAGATCAGGCAGGGATATAGGTTTGAGTATCTGGGAGGAACAGTGACCGGAGATGGTAAGCCTGAGACAGAGGTGCGAAGGAGGATTCAGGTGAGTATGAATGTGTGAAGGAGGGTGGAAGAAGTAATGGCAGACAGAAAGATATCAGGGGAATTTAAAGGGAAGGTTCTGATGTGGGGTATAACACCGGCCGACCTTTACAGTCTGGAAACGGTGGCACTGCAAGAGAGACAACAACAGAGGCTGCAGGTTTGCAAGAACAACTGGGTCCGGAGGATTGCCGGAGTGAAGACTGTGGACAGAAAGAGGATGGATGAACTGAGGGAGGAGATTGATGGGCAGATGATTTTGACGGGGAGATTGGTGAAATGCCGGCTGAGACGGGCTTGGCACTTGGTGGGGATGGGGGAAGACAGAATGGCAAAGAGAACAGGAAGGTTGAGGGAGCAAGGTTTGAGAAAAAGAGGTGGACCGCATTTGCGATGGGAGGATTGTGTGAAGAGGGATATCCGTAAGGTGGGGGTGGTTGGATGGTGGAGAGAGTTAACTAAGGACAGAGGGAAGTGGTTGAGTATCGTGCTCGAGGCAGGGCAGAAGCTTGGTGCCATCGGACATCACCCCGAATAAATAGAAGAGGATGACAACAGAAATGTGATCCTACTCTGTGATATGTAGTTGTGTGACGAGCACAAAGAAGCAAATGACAATGTCGGAAGTGATATTGGTTGCGATATTACATGACCAATTTTGTTTCTTACTCTGCTGATCGAAAATTGATTAAACTAGTGCATGCCCGTAGGTGCGTGCCCATAGGTGTGTGCCCGTAGGTGCAAACAAAACAAAACAAAAAACTTTCAAACCGCATGCCAGAAACAACCACACAGGCCGTTCCTTCGCTTTCACGTGCCCGTACGTGCGTTGCCGTACATGCAAAAAAAAAAAACTTTCAAACCGCGTGCCAGAAACAACAACCACACAGGCCGTTCCTTCGCTCTTGTAAATGACGATTGGATTGGGGCATTGTGTTTAATAAAATCGAGAAAGTACAGAAATCGAGAAAGAAAGAATACAGTAAGTCGATAAATCAAGAAAAAAATCGAGAAAGAATACAGTAATCGTCACTGACTGGATTGGGGTATTGGGTTTAAGAAAATCGGGAAAGAAATCGAGAAAGTACAGAAATCGAGAAAGAATACAGTAATCGTCACTCTCCGGAAGTGAAGTCCTCACTGTCCGGAAGTTCGCATATGGCAATTACGATTATTCGCAATTTATTCTTAATGGCCAATTACTCAATTAGCGCCAACGTATTTTGCCTTTTCCCAATGTCATTGCAAGGAAAAACACAAAGAGAAGAGGAAAGAGGAGAAAAAAAAAACGTGCAAAAAATAATTTACTTCCTGGTTCGGAGCATACCAGCTAACTCTGATGTTCCCCAAATTTATGCACCGTCTAATGTGAAAACGATCATAACTTGGGGCATTGTGTTTATCTATAAATGCGCATAACAAATCGAGAAATTATGAGAATACACGAAAAAAAAAAACGTGCAAAAAAATAATTTACTTCCTGGTTCGGAGCATACGAGCACTCTGATCTTACCGAAATTTATACACCGTCTAATAGGAAAACGATCATAACTTGGGCCATTGTGTTTATCTATAAATGCGCATAAGAAATCGAGAAATTATTAGAATACACGAAGTCATCACTCTCAGGAAGTCCGTACGTTGTAACCCGTAATAGGGAACGCGGCTGAGCTTCCCTTCCCCATCGGCCACACCCACGCAACAACGTGTCTTGCCATTGGTTTGGAAAATAAATGGCCATAACTTGCGAAGCACTTGTCCGATTAATATCAAACCTTGAAAAGGCACATCCTCAGGTCCCCAGCAATACACCTGGCAAGTTTCAATTAGATCAGACCAGAGTTTGTCAAGAAACAGCGGTCACACACACACACACACACACACACACACACACACACACACACACACACACACACACACACACACACACACACACACACACACACACACACACACACACAAAACCCGATAAACTTCTCTCAATGCTCTTGTTTGACCACACCTCCTGAGCCACACAATATTTTTCATAAGCCACGCCCACTTTCCTACACTACTCCCACTTTAAATAATAAATAATTGGAGGTGGTGTGTGGGTCGTGGAATCGTTTTCGGTAAATAAATAAATAATTTGAGGTGGTGTGTGGATCGTGGAATCGTTTTCGGTAAATAAATCAATAATTGAAGGTGGTGTGTGGGTCGTGAAATCGTTTTCGATAAACAAATAAATAATTGGAGGTAGTGTGTGGGTGGGGAATCGTTTTTGGTAAATAAATAAATAATTGGAGGTGGTGTGTGGGTGGGGAATAGTTTTCGGTAAATAAATAAATAATTGAAGGTGGTGTGTGGGTCGTGGAATCGTTTTCGGTAAATAAATAAACATATTATTAGAAATCCACAAAGACAGAAATGCCGGTGATTCCATTTATTTTGGATCCTTTTCACTTTGGTCAATAACGTTTGGATCGAGGAGAGATCGAAGGTGGAACGACGATGTAGTTCCTTACAAACACTGTATACACACCTTAAATGACGGTAAATCGACACCCGATTTTGAAGGACGACCATTTGAAAAATAAAACCTCAATCAAAAATCGGCTCGAGTAAAATTTTCTAAATATCTCGAAGTGTTTAATTCCGAAGTCTCGTTTCTCTACATTCAAAACTGAAGGACAAGTATTGAAAATACTGTACGTGGTTTTTCGGCCACTGCACAGCAACGGGTGGTTGCTCGGCAACGAAATTCAAACGCGCACATTCCCAGTATATATTCCACCTGTTGGCAAAGTTTCATCGAAATCGGTTCGCTGGTTCGTGCTGTGGAGCCTCGCGTTGCAGACACACATACACACACACACATACACACACACACACACACACACACACACACACACACACACACACACACACACACACACACACACGGAAAACCCGACAATAAGGCATATCTCGTATATAGCGAATCCAATAAAAGAATGGAGGTGTGTGGTCGGCCTGGATTTGGGGAATTTAACCAGGGGAAGGTTAAAAGAAGAACACTTGTTTTCTGGAGCACCTGAGGATTAACAACGGCTCAGAGAGTAGAGTGAGCTGGACAAGAGGAGAGGCAGTCAAGAGTTTGAGACACCATTAACTTGTCTGTGATGTCAGAGCAACAGCCCTTGTGCAGCAGCAGCCATGTTTTTTTTTAAGGAATGACTTGGAATGACCAAGAATGGCCACTCTGACTGGCTTTGAAGGCCAGCTTTGATATATGGCGAGCCCAAAAGTGGTCATGCTAATGGTGAGGCCTTAAATGTTCAAGAGACTGAACCTCTTCCTGTGGCTGACCATGAAAAAAGATGGTTGTGTCCATTTGACCATCCTTCTGAAGTGACAGGGTGAGATTTGCCAGAATTGAAAAATGTGTTCCATTTATCTGATCAGCATCTATCTCTAATTCCAGTAATGTGTGTGTGTGTGTGTGTGTGTGTGTGTGTGTGTGTGTGTGTGTGTGTGTGTGTGTGTGTGTGTGTGTGTGTGTGTGTGTGTGTGTGTGTGTGTGTCTGTCTGCAACGCGAGGTTCCACAGCACAAACCAGCAAACTGATTATTTTTCAAATGGTAGTCCTTCAAAAATAGGGTGTCTATTTACCATCATTTTTTATGAGGCGTGCCAGTTGGCAAAATACGCAATAGGAAAAATCTTGCCAGGCAGAGGAACAATTGTATGTGAACCAATACGTCTTGGCAATGAATCTTCGTCGGTGGATCGGTCAGAATGAAAAGCATCATATCCAGCGCTTCGATCCTAGCGAATCCCTCGTCGCCTACCGGCTTGTTCCTCTTTTCTCCTGTTTTCTGGAAATACTGCACATTTAATACCCGAGAAATAAAACATACAACAAACAATTAATTATTACATAGATGTTTGACACATAATTCACAGTTAAATGGAGACATCACCCAACAATATAATGTCAGCTTTTGTGTGCGGTGGCTTATTGAGACAAAAAAAAAAATCATAAAATTAATAATAATGAAAACATACAATGACAGCATATATGTGTTTACATATACATATTACTGTATATATATATATATATATATATATATATATATATATATATATATATATATATATATATATATATATATATATACTTTGTGGTGGGGTGGAAGCTAGATACACTTGCTTGCTTGGCATAACGTTATGGGTAACATCTTATTACATTACTGGTGACAGGCCCAATGACGAAGGAATTCTGTGATGTATTAAAGATGGGTATTCATTTATTTTCACTCCTCGTCTTGAGTGCTGCATGTGAAAGAAATAATTGGAGAATAGATGCAAAACTGGCTGAGCTGCTCAATCCAGATGGCAATCAGGCCTCCCAAGATGTCAGGCAGTTATAAAATAAATTCCCACATGGGCAATTGTACATGCAATTTATAGGAGCATTGTCAATTAATAATCTCCGAGAATGTCTTTGGTATGTAATGAGTGTTGAATAAATAAATGAAGAGTCATCAGTGGACAACATGCAGGGGGGAAGGGAGTCAGTTGGGAGAGAATAATATTTCAGCAGTTGCGAGTGAGATTTTGGATGGATATTCAATGAGCAAATAATTGATTTCTCTGAACCAAGATAGACAAAGAAAAATATCAAAGAAGAAGATAAAAAATTGAGCAAAGTAAGGAAATAAAAAAAAAAAGAGGTTAATTACTTTGGTGCAGTGGGATAGCTTTGACCAGAGCTGTCTTGTTTGAGTTCAATCCCAGACCGTGTTTTAATTTGATTTTCATGTACCGTACTCTTTACAGAACGTTGGTGCTGCTGAAGCAGTTTCTTGGCAAGGGCTATACTGGGTGGTTTGTCATTGTCTTCCCAGCATTGTTTGTCATGCTCTGTCCTAAGTCTTCATTTTGTTTGAATCACCGACCTCCCAGACTCAAGAGTGGACGCTCTAAGCATTGTGCCACCAATTCTGGTCCGACCATGTTAGATTTAACAAAAAAACGATTGTTCTGATGTCGATGTTAAGCTGGTTGTTCGTCTGCAATGATATTGCAGATACATGGCATCATGAAAAAATAGGAGACCGTTGCATACTATTGTTAGGTTTGAGGGGGGGGGGGGGTATGCATTCAAAGGGCAATTAGGATGTTTAATTAGGTATGCCATGCTGTTCGAGTTTACCAGGATCTCGATGTAATAAGTAGCAATTCAGTGGTGATAAGTTGTCTAGTAAATGTTCATTTCTTCAAGGGGGGAAATGATAATTGTCACGTAATTAGATAGGGACACGGGATAGGGTAAGTGTGTCTGCGTAAACCCCTTTTGGTATTCTCTGGAGACTGGCCGTGACGTCACAGGACAGTGCAGCGGATGGCTCCGCCCCGTGATCACGATTGGCAGAAGGCGATGGCGGTGGGCCAATAAACGGCTCGATTGGAAGTGACGAGGACAGGAGGATAAAAAGGTTCTGTTCGGGGTCGAAAAGGAAGAGGAAGAAGATTACAACCAAAAGATCGTGTGTTTTTGGTGGGGAGGCTGTTGCGCGGGGAGCATCCTTGTTGTTGTGCTGATTCGATCGTGTTCTTGATCGTGTCTTGGAGCCTTGCTGAGCCTCGTGCCTCACCTTGGTTGGCTCTGGGGTTCTGCTGGCTCGGAGTACGGGGTCGAACGGCGGGCGGACCTGCCTCCCTCTCCTGCTCGCAACTTGGCGCCAGAACTGGTTCCCTGGCGGCTGTGAGCGGACTTGGGCCAAGACCAGGAGGTCGACAGCACCACGGTTTCTCCTGCCCCCCTGACGAGAGCAAGGCCAGCTCGTCCGACGCCGATCCAGGGACAGTTGCGTCCACACCACGGTCCAGCCTGACCACCAGAAATAGCTACGTTTTGTGTGTGTGTGTGTGCTTGGCGCCTTAGAGGGATTGAGAACTGTATATTCATTGGAATTGTCTGTGTTTTTCCCCACGCCCGATCCCACACCATCCCGTCGAATCGCCCCGGATCCCTCTTCTTGCCGAGTCTTGTTATTTCTGGTAATAATAAAAACAAATAAACATCAACTCAGTGAAAAGCGACTCGTGCCACCTTCCTTGTCTCGTTTGCGGTAGAGCGATTAGAACCGCCATGTTTGGGTTATAAACAAATAAACCGCCTCCATCGTTTCGGCTCATTCTACGTTGGCGGGACTGTTCAAGTCCTGTGGACGTCACACTATTATACTTGGGATCAATGCTCCTGTCTTATTTTGATTCTGAGCAAAGACCTTTTGGCAGGCACGCATTAGCTACAAGTATCAACCAGCAAAACAAATCCAATACGGCCACCAGCATGTTTCCTCAAGCTCCAGGTTGTGTGCATTTTTGGAAAATCCTAAAAATACTCTGTGCTTGTGTGCGTTGGTAGACCATGAGAGT
>NC_140961.1:8196656-8221656 GCF_056783735.1 Eptatretus burgeri | reverse complement strand
AAACAAAATCAACCAGAAGAGACTTTCTCAAGAGGTCATGAGCAGAGAACAGGAAGGGACCATCAACTTCCGGGTAAAATCTGGGACAACCCAGACAATTATGTTGACAATGCCGAATTCATTGAAATTGCAGGGGGTGGAGGGTAAGGAAGTCTAACAACTAGAAGATTCGAGTAGAACAACTGTAATGGTTAAGAAAGCACTCAACGAGGTCAAGAAGTGACAAGCACCACGTCAATAAGGCAATCATGGGTTATGTCGAAGATGTTTTACATTTCTGAACAGTAGACTGATGCTCAATCTTCAGTCAGTGATATCAGAAGACATCTCTGAGTGAAAGAATCATGTTTTGCCATGCAAACAAAATAATGTTTATGTGATGGAGAACACATCATGAAAAAGAAAAAAAGTTGATCCACTGGCTTTTTCCAATGACTGGGTAGTTCCACAACAAAATTGATGTAATCTCACAACCATGTGGATAGTTGTCTTCCATTGTCAGCAATTAACTATTTGACCATCTTGATAGATGTAGTTCTTTAACTTGGGAGCAAAAAGGAAGTGAGTGGAAGGCGAGAGGCACACATGATTAGTTGCTCACAATGAACAAGTTGATGATGAAGACTGAAGATGATCACCAAAGGAGGGAATCTAAGAATGTTGTGTATTCATTACAAGAAAGGTTTTGAGTCAGTTTCCACACTCATGAATACTGCATACACCAAAGATGTACAGCAAGGCAAAAAACATCATTAACTTGTTAAATATGGCAATGATCATGTGGAAAACGAGTCTCACCATCCAAGGTCAAACTCTCGGTGCTATCAACTTCAACTGGGGAATCTTTCAAGGTGACTTTCTGTCACCCATATTATTCGTTATCTGCCTCTTACCAGTGACTGCCTGCTGACAATAAGCCAATTGGGCTTTACCATCCAAAACATTACCATCTGCCACCTCCCTCCATATGGATGATCACAAATTGTATGCATATTCAGAAAAAAACAAAAAACATCTGGTTTCTGACAAATATTGTAAAAAATCTTCTACAATCACATCTGCATGTCACGTGCACTCAAAATATGTGAACCTTGACCAATAGAGTCTAAGAGGGAAGAGGTGATGTCCTAATCATTCTAACATCTGAAGAGATTATCAAACCAACCTGAGCCTCGAGGGCCGATTTTTCCCCAAAAAACAAAAACCAAATCATACAAATAAGAAACAATAAAAACAAATCTAAATACCAACTGAATGGTGACAATCAAACAGGCATGATATGATTTTTTTTACTCCACGTCAAACACCAATCGCAGCAAACAAATAAATAAACAAGTAAATACAAAAATGACGACCTCCATAAACGTGACACCTGTTTTAATATCACAAGTCGTGATCGGTTTCTGGACAACAAAGAATGGACGAGCCAGAGGTCATCACGCATCCCATTTTCAAAACAATCATTCACACACAAAGCAAACAACAAAACATCTTTGTCAAAACGAATGAGGTCAAACCCACCCCCCACCCCCTCTCCCTTACCCCTTCCCCTTTTTCCAAAAGAGATTCACACTCAATTCAAAACAATGAGCTGGTATTTTACCATCCAAAAATTGGCAGATACATTCACGTACAGATTTATTCATCGAAGAGACAGACAGTGACAAAGACAAGAAGATCAACAAGGAAACACTCTTCTATGACACTAATTACATGACTTCAATTTTAAAAATAAACAAATAAAAAAACACTGAATCAATTGTGCATTTTGTGATAAAATGCAATCAAACAAAAACGACCCAGTGAGGAAGTTCACAAATAACTTTATCTGTGGAATGTCTGATTCCTTCACTCAGATTATAGGAGTAGAAATAATATAATCAATGAAGAAACTGCTTGACTAATCACAACAGTATCGGAGAACCAACAAACAAAGCACAAGTTGTGCAATCCTCATTACTGTATCTCAGCATGGGCATTCGCAGCAAAACTTGCTGTTCGGAAAACGTGTTCGTTGAAAGATGCGCAAGTGTGCAATTCACGAGAGAATGAACAACTTGGTTGCAGAAAAGCACACACAACGTCAAACAAGTGTGATAGGCATGAGCGTGAATTGAAGGGTCAATATGGATGGTTGGAGTGTGTTTCCTGAGCATCGGGTCTCACAATACCTTGTGTAAAAATCCATCAAATGCATTCCGTGGAGCTTTAAAACAGATGAACAATTTCCTTGGTGCCAGAAAGCGCAATGACATGAAACCTAATGGCATTTACGCAGACAAAGAAAGGAAATGACCACAAAGAAGAGGCATCAAGGACATGGTGGATAAAAGGATATATTTTGAAGCAAAGCAATAACAATGGGATATATATTTGAGAGAAAAAAAAATTAAATATTTCAATTGAAGGAGCTCTAAAAAAGTAAATGAGCGTTAATATTGAAGTCTTTTGGATGATTTTCCCAAAAGATCGCAGCAAATAAGAGGGAAGCTAGTTCAATAAAGGAGTGGTTCATGATGTGGATATATTACTGGAGATCAGATGATGAACCAGGATCTGTACAGAGCGTCGGTTGTGCCGAAGCGGTTTCCATGGCCAAGGTTACAATCCTGGACAGGACGCCACTCAGACTCTGGAAATCAGGACAACAGTTTTGAATTTGTTCAGGGTGGCGGTGATAGCTTGCCCACTCTTCAGGAAGGACACTGTGGGATCTTTAACACGATCCACAGTTTAACATCCATTTGAGGGAGCCTGCCTATGAAACACCGACCGGCATGATAGTACATAGTTGGGTTGAGATTTAAACCCAGGCGAGACAACTTGTAGTGGGAGGGGAGGTCCAATGTATTTCTATGGGCAGAGAACGTTAATTTTTGGGAACAATTGGAAATGTATTCTACTGGGTCCGAGTAACTGGAAAAAATGATGTTGCCATTTATTCTGTTGACCTTTGATGACTTTGAACCTTCAAACACCATTTGTAGTTAAAATGTACAAGGCGATTCATATCACGGGGTTCGGAGCGGGACAATTCCACAGCTCGGCCGTGTCTCACCGGATGTAAAATGAGGCCGCTTCCGGCCGGGGTCCAATGGAAGCGTCCGATTCGGATGACAACACATCGCTTCGGGTTGTCGCCCCAACCCTACACCATGGACCTTATAAAAAACGATTGCGAAGCCGTTCAAGAGTGCTCGCCTTGCTTCAAAAGCTGTGATCTCTAACATTCGCTTTCTCGCCACCTTCTCCACCCACCCGCCTGGCTCCACCTACCGCATTCTCGTCTGCTGCCTCCACAGACCGCCCTTCCTCACATCTGACGGCCCCGCCCATTCTCTGGACCATTGCACATTTTGCACCCGGCACCGTAACCAAGCAGGAGACAACGCGCCGACTCTCAAGGAGGGATCAATTAGCGGAGCATCCCCCAAAGTGTACTGGGTAGCACGGCCAGTCAACCATGCAAGGTACTGCGAGACAGTTAGCCCTCGTCTCCTCTCCTTTCACATGATTATCTCCTTTTCATCGGGTTGTGTGTGTGTGTGTGTGTGTGTGTGTGTGTGTGTGTGTGTGTGTGTGCGCGCGCGCGCGTGTGTGTCATGGCACCCGTCCTCGCAAATGTTAAGAGTGCAGAAGAATTATATCAGGATAAGTCTGCTTTGTGTCTGCTTTAGTAAGTTGCTTGTCTTGCTGTCACACCTCACTAATTCCTTATTGTCCCTGCTTACACACAACAACAAAATCCGTTCACTGTGCCACATATTTTCCTTGCCTGCCTGTAACAAATGATTGTGTAGAAATGTTCCCAGCTCGTTTTTGTCTTTTCTTTCATTGATCCAGCATGGTCTGTATCCAAGCCAAGCCGGGACTTTATTCCCAACGATCTGTTCTTCCAGCCGGTACGTTCAATGGTAGAGTCGCTCGGCTGCATCTGACCCGGTAAGGTGACACAGTTCAGACAAGGCATACCGAGGGTGTATTCACAGGTAATTAGGTCACATGATTATTTTACGTAACCGGTTAACCTCAGACGGAAGACCCTTGGTCATGTGGTTGAGTTATTGGTGTTCACGGTCGGTTTGCAACCCGCCGTGTCACGGAGTTATCTGTGTGCAACGGCCTGCAATTACGGAGAGTCTGGTGGGAACCTGAGATAGCTTCCCCCCAACCCCCCCGCCCCCCATGGTCTTCTCGCCCTAACCCTGGGCCGCAACAATGTATGTATGTATATGTACGGATATATATATATATATATATATATATATATATATATATATATATATATATATATATATATATATATATATATATATATATATATATATATCCATTGGAACCACACTTTGTGCAGAGCGTTGGTGCTGCCGAAGCAGTCTCCTTGGCTCTTGTGCACAATTCTGGATGGGTCGCCACTCTGACACAGGATACCAGCAGGCCAGCACTCATTTTGCCGACATTGGAAGGATGACAGGCAGTGTCAACCCCACCTGGTATTAATTCAACAGCCAAGTGGGATTTGAACTCAGCCACCCAGTATCCCAAGCACACCACCATAACCATTAAGCAAACACCAAGCACATATACATGCACGCGCACGCACGCACTTGGCGTGGGATGAGCACTACCCCAATCTCCATTGGACACAGTCCCACACCAAAGTGTCACCTTCAATCTGGAGGCCTCAGCCTGGCAACTCTGTCAAACAGACAAAGATTACATGGTCCTCATCAGTTAAACATCAAACGGAGCTGCCTATCTGGATTTTGGGCTTATTTGCCCTCATCAGGAAAACAAACCGATAAATATCTAACAAATAATGACCACATTCATCATTTAATCAGAACCACCTCCTGACTGTTATGGTGAGCATTACCGCAGATTATGTCTCACACGCTAAAACCACATAATCCGCAAAGGATGGTATGCCATCCTGATAATTCCTGAGGTAAATCAGCCACGTGCGCCTTCGCTGTGAGGTGGGCCTCATGGAGGCCAGCGCGTGCGGCGCCGCTGTGAGGAAACTGCTGCAAAGAGCCCTCGATCCTGGGCGAGCCCTAAACCTAACGTGTGCAGCGAGTCATATCGTGCGCTAAGCAGTGCGAGATTATCGACTCGAGCTTCCGGTGATCTGGGGAAGATCTGGGGAAGAAAAATGATCTGGGGAAGATCGGATATTTAACGTCGTATGCAGAAAAAGGCATACGAAGCCAATCAGAGCACCTGATTCAGGTGATGACATTTCGATTTGGGGTGACCCTCCCCCGCGCTGCAAATCCTATAAAGGTCAGAGCAGTCCCTCCACCTTTCTCTTTCTCTGCCTCTCCTGCTCTCACCACGCCCTCGTCGACAACGCCAGGACCCGCCTCCTGCTGTCTGGACTCCGCCTCCTCATCTCCGCCCACACGATGTCGACCCCACCCACCTCCCATCCTCCTCCCACACTATTAGAGGCGAGTGTGCGTGCAGTGACATTACATCTGCCTGAAAGCAAGTCGTTCAGGAAGTGACGTCAGTGCAAGTCAATGCATTCCAGGTAAAATGAAGATGGCGGCGAGCACATTGACATGTATTGTGCAAAAGGTTCGCATCATTTTAAAAAGTTGCTTTGTGAATAACATGAAAAGAGTTGAAATTCACATCTATGAGACTGCCTGCAAAATTTTGTAAAGCTTTTCTTTCATGGAGTTTGATGATAAATTATTGCGGCGAGTTCAAAAATGGCCATTGCGTTTGATCAAAAAGCAACTCGTGTGGCCTTTGCAAAAGTGCTCCTGTTATACTCCCGGAGGAGTGGAGATGATTTAATCAAGATCTTGGCATGTGATGGACGAGATCCAGAAAAACTTCATTCCACACCAGTAGGGTGGATATACTGGTTCTGGCTCACTTTTCCCCGTGTAAATGAATGGGGGATTTTCAGCGATTCCTTTTTTTTCCCTAAAAATAAACCCTCTTTATATCCCAAGGTATATTTATTTGTCCCCCTTTTAACCTGGAGGTTGAACAGCTCACTCATTGAACCTGTAAAGATTTGTTCATTCTCAAATTCCTTCAATAGTTTAATTTTCTTTGCACAATAATCCCCATCTAAAATATTGACAAACAAAACATTTGAATCTTTATATTTTTTAAGATACCCCTTTTGTGCCATTACGAAATGATAAACTTCTCTTAATGATCTCATCTGGCCACCGCCCGAGTTGCAAATCATTTTTGTGTATAAACCACGCCATAAAAAAAGTTTTGTTTCAAATGTTTTCAGTTCATGCCGTGAAAATGAGGAAGTGTTTTTTTGACACGGTCGTGCTGTGTGAATGAGGAAGTGGTTCTGGACAGTCATGCTGTGAAAAAATAGGAACTATTCTGTGAGACAAGGTCTCGTGTTTATATTTTATCTCAGAACACGAACTGAAAACATTTGAATCAAAACCATTTTAGGGCATTTTAAGTATGTTTTGAAAATGATTCATACAATTTGAGAATATATCTCCCAGTTATTTTCCAAGCTGTCTCTCCTGAAGCGTCATTTCCTGTGGCCACACCCAATGATTAAGCAAT
This sequence comes from Eptatretus burgeri, assembly GCF_056783735.1. NCBI lineage: Eukaryota > Metazoa > Chordata > Myxini > Myxiniformes > Myxinidae > Eptatretus > Eptatretus burgeri. The sequence goes on along the minus strand of NC_140961.1, from coordinate 8,215,095 downwards.
CTCCTCATCGTTGCTTTAAAAGTGATTCGCCAGAGAAAGTTTCTGCCAGACGGGATTTTCATTTTTACAACTGAGACATGAGCGATCTTTCTTCCGTGAACAAAACAGCTCAACACAAAGTTGGTAAGCCTGTGTATTGGTTCCTCTTTGAACGATGAAGCAATTGATTATAAATTAAATCGTGATAATTCTGATATATATATTTTTTTTTCTTGGCAGGTCCTTGGAAGAAGAGCAGTTTACATATCACGACGAGGTGCATGAAATTAATGCTCTTATTGAAGAGGTCAATCATCTTAGAAGAGAATTGAAAAACATTTTTAAAGACTGACACGACGTCTTATCACGGCCTCTGATCTTTTTACCATCTTGTACCAATGGTAAAAAACTGAGACATGGACTCACTCTCTTCTGATGAAGATAACAGCTCAACACAAAGTTGGTAAGCCTGTGTATTGGTTCCTCTTTGAACGATGAAGCAATTGATTATAAATTAAATCGTGATAATTCTGATATATATATATATTTTTTTTTTTCTTGGCAGGTCCTTGGAAGAAGTGGAGTTTACATATCACGATGAGGTGCATCAAATGAATGCTCTTATTGAAGAGGTCAATGATTTTAGAAGAGAATTGAAAAACATTTATAATGACTGGTACGAAGTCTTATCACGGCCTCTGATCTCGAATGAATTAAACCAATGGTGAGACACGTGTGTGTGTGTGTGTGTGTGTGTGTGTATATATATATATGTGTGTCTGTGTGTGTATATGTGTGTGTATGTGTGTGTGTATATGTATATATATATATATATATATATATATATATATATATATATATATATATATATATATATATATATATATATATATATATGTGTGTGTGCGTGTGTGTGTGTGTGTGTCTCTTTCCCTGTCTGTTTGTCTCTCTCTATCTCTCCCTGTCTGTCTCTTTGTATCTCTCTCTGTCTGTCTTTCTACCTACCTCTCTCTGTCTGTCTCTCCATCTATACCCTTGACTTATTATTTTATTTTATTTTCAGCTCGATCACACAACATCAGCTGTTGAAGCAATCTGGTACAACACATGATTTTCTGGAGGTAAATGTTTCTGAATTATTATTTAGTTATTTGTTTATTTATATCACTCTCTCTTTGGAATGTCGTCTTATGTTGGTTGCATCATTAGTTTGGATGCGGTTTTGCCAGTACACTGGAATTCATTTTATTGGCCTTGGAAGGATGACAGGCTGAGTCGGCCTCCTGGTGTGTTAATTCAGTGGTCAACGAGGCTTGAACTTAGAACCAACACCAGGCTTACTCATATTACCATGTAATTATCTTTATAAAACCTAATTATTATCCACTTTTTGTTTCAAAACAGAATATGGTGTCTGAGTTTCGAAATCACAAGACATCTGAAGAAGATTGCTGGGAAAGATTATACATTCTCGCAAATGAATATTTAATATTTTCAATTTTAATAAATTATATTTGTTTTGTTTACAATTACTTGATTTTAAATTTCAAAAAAAGGATTAAGACATGAAGGGGGGAAGGTGCGCTCCCCCAATGACCCATCACACCCTCATCCCATCCCTCCCCTCCCCATGTGTGTGTGTGGGGAAGGGTGGGGGTGGGATGAGGGAGGTGGTGGGTCAAAGGTGGGGGCGCACAGGGGGGATGAGGGGGTGGGGCTTGTGTGGGCGGGGCTTGTGTGGGCGGGGCTTGTGTGGGTGGGGCTTGTGTGGGTGGGGTGTGTGTGGGTGGGGCTTGTGTGGGCAGGGTTTATGTGGGTGGAGCTTGTGTGGGCAGGGTTTATGTGGGCAGGGTTTATGTGGGAGGGGTGAATGTGGATGAGGTTTATGTGGATGAGGTTTGTGTGGATAAATGGATGGGTGGAGAGATGGGTGGATGGGTGGAGCTTGTGTGGATGGGTGGATAATTTTTTAATTAAATAAACATGTTGTGTGTGGGGAACTAATTAACTAATCACTAATTATGTGAATATGATGAATATGGGTGGAGCTTGTGAGGGGTTTGTGTGTGTGGAGTTTTTGTGGGGTGGAGTTTTTGTGTGGAGCTTGTGGGGGGTTTGTGTGGGGTTTGTGTGGGGTGGGGTTTGTGTGTGTGTGGGGTTTGTGTGGGGTTTATGTGGGTGGGTTTTGTGTGGGCGGAGTCAAAAAGGGGCGGAGTCAAAAAAATTTCAATTTATCTTTGTCTTTTGTAATTCCTGTGAATAAAATTAACCTAAAATGTCTTCCCCTTCCAAATCATATATCTTATAAGTCCAAGGAACCGTATCTATTACATCAACAATTTTAAAAAGCTCGTTCGTCCATCTTTTAATATAACCCTTTTCAAAATGAGATTTCCACCTATATATTCTTACGATATCACCAACTTTGAACTTAGGTTTTCTGACATTAATCTCTTTTTCATATTTTAATTTTGTAAATGTTTCTGATGGTTTCATATTTGTTGACGTGTGAATCGTGTCATTATACTTATCCACAATATCCTGAATAAAAGATGACCATTGTTGTGAACCGAGTTGTGTGAATTTTTTATATAGTCTCTCTTTTAAGGTACGATTAAAACGTTCAACAACAACTGCCTTCCCTTCATTAAAGGTACTGTATAATGTAATACTGTTATTTTTTAGAAAATTCATAAATGTCTTGTTATAAAACTCTCTACCCTCATCAGTCCACAATTTTTTAGGTTTTCTCTTACTTTTATTAAATATCTGTTGAAAGGCTAACATAAGAGTATTACCTGTTTTGTTTTTTAATGGTACAATCCATGCGTATCTACTCCTCAAATCAATAACGGTTAAAGCATAATTGTACCCCTTATCATTATTGAGTTCAATCAAATCAGCAGACCAAATATAATCTACTTCCTTGGAATAAACTTTCCTTCTCTGAAACTTTGTGAATATTGGTTTATGTAATTCATCAGCTAATTGCTCTTCAATCTTAATGACATCATTAGAGCTTACAAGTTTTTTGAATTTCCAAGTCCAAGTTTCAATTTAGCACTGATCATCTTCTTCATGATGAACCGATCAACTTTTTCTCTCAAGGTTGGATTTTGTATCAGAGACAAATTATACAACATTTCTCTATCGGCTTCATGCTTTTCTTCCAAAGTTGTGGTATTCCCATAATCAATATCGTGTCTCATGCACACTTCTTCAACTCTATTGATAGGCTTACTCCAGGATTTAGGATTGTCTGCCTCATCTAATCTTTTATCCAAGTTTGTGCCTGGACCACAGAAAGAATACCCTGGAAGATGTAATTCCCCTGGTATTCCAGTAGTTGTAAATTTACTTCCTGATAAAAACTTTTGTATATCTCCTCCTCGTTTGTGTTTGGAGATAAATTGATTTTTTTTTTGAACCACACACCGAACATATACCTTTTTGTATAACCCTGTTATTTTTACTTTTAATATATGACATATTTTTGGTATTAGTTTTCTTTTTACATTTGAGACAATAACTCATTTATTTATGTGAAAAATTCCTGCAGAGTGCAAAAACCTTTTTAGTTTCCAACATGCACATTTGAATCTTAATTTTTAAAAAATAAAGAATCCTTAGAAATGCCTTCACTCTCTCCTCCATTTATTTAAGAAAAAAAATGAAAAACTTGAATTAAAATGAATAGCTTGTTGATGTCAATAGTCTTGAAGAAAATATTTCAAATAGACTTGTCAATTCTTTGTTTTCCTCCTCGGTGGGTTGAGTTATTTTCTGTAATACCTCCAATCTTTTTTTAATCTCACTGGTTTCCATATTTTGATGTTTATTCATTCTCTCTCTTTCCTCCCTCTCCTCCCTCTCTCTCTCTCTCTTCTCTCTTTCCTCCCTCTCTCTCTTCTCTCTTTCATCCCTCTCTCTCTTCTCTCTTTCCTCCCTCTCTCTCTTCTCCTTTTCCTCCTTCTCTTTCTTCTCCCTCTCCTCCTTCTCTCTCTTCTCCTTTTCCTCCTCTTCCCTCTCTTCTTCAACTCCTTCCTCATCCCTTATTATCCTTGAATCGCTTACACCCCATAGAATATCATACATATATTCATCAGGATTTCTTGTTATTCCTGTATCTAAAATAATTTTTTTTACAACCGGAAACCAATAAAATTTCTTTTGAGTTTCTAAAAGAGCCTTACCTTTTCTTAACTTTATAATTTTTTCATTATTTAACATTCTAATTAAATCTAAAGTTGTCGGTTTATCAACATCAGCATAATGCCAATCTTTTATTGAAAATACCTCATTCTTATGTTGTAGAACATATTTATTAAAATACCGAATACCCTTTTCTTGAAGGTATGCTTGGACACAGAAATGATAATTTTCTTGAAGCCTTCTTGCTGTCATTTATGTATTAGAAATATATGTTAGAATAATATTATGGCACGAAACACCTCCCGATCTTCCCATAGTTAAATCATTTTGTATTTCCTTACTTATTACATATAATCCTGTTTTTTTCTGTTTTCATGAGATAAACAAGGGCAAAACCATTATTATATTTACCCTTATTAAATTCTTTTATTTGTTGTTTACTAATCATGGCCCCACAAAACTCATTCCCGATACCAAGTGGATAATATTCTTCCTTACGAGACTGATTTAATTGTTCCAGGTCTTCGAGGTTAATTTTAAATGACCAATTATACCCTAAATCATTCATATCATACCCCCATTGTTCTATTCTCATACAAACGATACGCCCTTCTTTATAAAAATTTATTTTAATTCGAACTGTGAATTCTGTATGACCTGGAGATAATATCAACACTTCTGTATCTTTGGAATACACGGCCGTTTTATTTAAGGATATATATTGTGATAAATCGCTTAATCTCACCAAGTCATTCGCGTCAGTCGGGCTTGGATAATTTTTTAATTTATAAGCATTTTTCATGTTAATATTTTTGGTTATATTATATTTATGTCGTTCAGCCTGTGCCTTTGTGTAATAATTTGATAAATCAATATCCAGTTCTTGAGATACACCAAAGATAAAACCATCTTTACCAACATAAGTCATTTATATTAGATTAAAAATAATATCATAAAATTTTTTATTTTTGTTGAGTTGAAATAACACATATAGACATAATTGACCACAACACTTGGAATTTAATTCTTGGACTTGAAATGTTTGATAAACACCCTTCTGTAAGAATTTTATGACTTCAACAGGTGGTGGAAGACCAAAACTATCAAAATAATATTTGTCTTGACTATTAAAAATACAAACCCAATGAGAACCGTTCCCATTATTATCTTCTAAGTTCATAATAATATTCTTTGTATGTTTCGGCACATTTGTTAATTCATCTCTCATACAAATAACCACATTATGAATTTTTAATTTCTTACAATATTTGACAAGTTGTATATTTGATGTTGTATCCTTTCCAAATTCTTTCAACCACTCATCAATGCTCATTTATTTATTAGAAAGATATAATCCATTACCTCTTTTCGTTAATTTTACACCAGCTTGTGCTATAGAAGAAAGCATATCTCCAACTAACAATCTCGCTTTATCAGGCAGACCTTCAAGTTTTTCAGCAAAATCTACAATTACACCACTTCCACTAATTTGTTTCTCCAACTCTTTGTTATGTCTTTCCAATTCTTTTTGAGCCTGGAGTTGAGCCTTCCTTTCGTTGGCAGTTTTCACCGCTGTTGAAATACCACCCGTCAATGCTCCAACCGCACTTAAACCAGCAAATAAAGGAATTAGAAATGGGAGAAATCCTCCACTCGTCTCTCTTATTGAATATTTTTTCAACATTGGTTTTGTTATTTTAATTTTAAGTGAGCCAGTGTCATTCAAGATTTTAACCTGTTCTCTTGTGAGCAAAACATCAATTCTTACTGCTCCTTTTCTCTGAATTGTATTAACGTTAATCGTACAAGGCTTTTGATATTGAACACAAGATGATAGTTTATGAAGATTGATTTGATTAACATATACCCCAGTTGGTACTTTGCCACTCATTTATTTTACAAAAAAATTATGTGAGACTAATCATCACACCTTTATCTGTATTAATCTGCAATTCTGTTTCTTCCAAAAGCAAACAATATGTATCAACTTCTTCACTCTCTCCTCTTTCAATGTATAGGGAAGTATCCACTCGATTAGACTTTATAGTTTCCTTTTGAGCGCTCAGGTCAAACGCATAGATTGTATACAAACTTTTAAATGCTGTCATATCCAAAATAGGTTCTTTATTTCCATTACTTTCACACACCTTTTGGTAAGACTTGTATGCTTCAGCAAAATCATTTTTTTCCCAATTAATTTCCAATCTATCTCGTGGATAAAATGTTCCATCTAGAGAAACGCGAAGTTGTTTCACCTTTGCATTATCACTCAATGCATTATTCTTATCAGTCACAGTATCACCATCTGGCTTTTAAAAAATGATCCACAGATATCGTGGCTTTCCTTCCACAACACCTAAATTCCACATGTAAGTAGTTTGGTTGAGTTTAACGTGTTGACATCTTCTTTTGAGGTATGATACACTGAGTGGTTTCTTTGAGTTAAGTCTTAAATTCAACATCTCTTCTGTTTTAAGATTAGGAGTATATTCACTGATATAGCAACTCATCTCCTCAATTACAAATTTATTCTGATCACCAAAAGCATTACAAACACCAAAAAGCAATCGATTTTCATTATCATTCCTTTGTAGTTGAAATCTAATTTTAAGACCATGCAGAACTTTATCATGATCACAAAATCCAAATATACCTTTAAGAGGAACTGCCACAGTAAAACTATTTTCTGCTTTTGTATCATCATTATACGCTCCTTTCCTTTGAGTATATCCAGGGTCTGTGTTTGGTCCCGTTGACATATCAGGAATAAAACCTTCGACAGACCCCTTTCCCATTCTATCACTGAATGTATAGAGTGTAAATTTCATCATTTCAGATACAGCAGAGACATAATCAACCGCTTCAACTTCTTGTGTTCCAATATACAAACGCACACTATCAAACATTTTCCAGAAGAAATCATTTACAAGTGTAGCGTTTGTGTTATTCCCAGCTTTAGTGAATTTAAATTTACACAACAAGAAACTTTCGGAGAGATTCAAATAGGTTTGTTGATTATTTATTTCAAAACTTTTTGTACCATTCGTATTCCAGTCTGTTCCAGTTATTGCATTTACCTTGAAGTAATCTTCTTTTTTAGTGGAGTTTGAGATAATAATAGTATCATCCAAATCATAGATACTATCAATTGCTTCCATACTTGTATTTATTTAGGAAAAAACCTGAAACCCTGATCCAAGTATTTGAATTATTTTCTGTCGTTCTTGGGGGGACAACTGAGTTTTGCCTTTCTTAATTTCTTTTATTGCTTGTAATTTATGAGATTCCTTCTGGGCATCTTTTATGCTCTTTACAACACCTGCTACATTTCCCACAGCAGAAGCAGTTGAACCAATTTGATCTTTATGTTTAAGAATAGTTGAACCAATACCCATGAGAGTATCAATTATCCCATCTCCTCTAAATTGATGTCCAACACCGCTTTGTCTCTTAGGTTTATAGTATCCTCTACCAAGATACATACCTTCACCCTTGTAGTATGGGGAAAGGAACATCCCATCCCCTGTAATTATTTTATATTTTCCCAACTCGTGTTTCCTCACAATAACCATTGTATTTATTTATTGGAAAACTTCACGTAGGTGAATTCTGATGGATATAACTTCTCCATTAAAAGAAATCACACGATTTTCTTGGTCGGTTATCCTAAAATTTACTCTGTGTATGGTTTTTCCTGACACAGGGAGATAAACCAAATTTTTGGGTTCCATATTGAATTTATAACCAATTGGGGTTGAGTATGCGCTGAATGAAAGTATTGTATTTATTTTTTTTCCATCATTATAAGCACCATCAATCAAATCACAGTGAATTAACACCGAATTTATTCCCGGGGATATTTGAATGACATTATCACTGTAAAACGTCCCATTAGTTTCAATCTTTTTTGAGGAGAAACCTAATAACTCTCTAAATGAATTATCAATTGTGAAATCAACCTTGTAGTTATTTTTAACTTTAATCGTTGATTTTGAAGTATGTTTTTGAATGTCTATAACAATATTTTTTGGGTCATCACCCTGTTCTTTCATAAGACGAGCAATTTCGGAAGATATTTGAGAAATCTCATATGCTCCGAGTGAGACTGTTATCGTTTTGTATCCACTTCTGGGATTATAACTAAACTTGTCATTTTTATCAGTTATATTAAATAAGGTATTACAAGTTTCCATGGACAATAAAGATGCCTCATATTCTTTTGTTGGGTCAAGTTGTAGTGAGCATGGGAATGAAGATGTGTGGTCGCTTGTTGTGAAATTGAAACTAAGGATTGTGCTTCTCATCTTATTTAATATGAGATAAAATGTCTTTATATTGATTTTTATTCATTATTTTCATGTTCATCAACTGGTCTAAAATGGCTGATGCTTCATTAAAACAATTGTTATTTCCAGCCTTCTTACTGCCTAACAACAATAACAGTCTATTAACTAATTGCGATGGGTCATTTGGAAGAAAACTAACACCTGAACCAAGGATACTTAAAGCCTGAATAATGTGTTTCTCCTTCTCATTCTTCCTACTTTTACAAGAAAGAATAACCCTATAATTTAGAGTGTTCAGCAGATCAATATATACTCTATCATCATTATTTTCCATATCCAATGGTTTATCAATATACTTTGATTCATCCCTCACAGTTGAACCTTGTCTTCCATCTTTTGTGAGAAGAAACATTAATCTCGGAGTTAGTTTAACAGGGGGTTGAGCAGAACCCAAGAACCTTAATTCATCATTAAATATCAATACCTTTTCTTGAACAAGATGAAATATTGCTGGTTGTTCTGTTGGAATGAGTCCTGCTTTGGTTTTTGAATCCGCTGAATATTCATTGTTTTGAAGAGCATTCACAATATAATCAGGGGGTCGATTAATCTCTTCCAGTTGTTGAAATAAACCTTCATCATCATATACCTTTAATTCTCGTAAATGCTCTAATTCTTCCTCCGTCATTTGATCAAAATCTTTTAACATTTGAAGTTTTTTTGGAGTATATTCTACTGTGGGAACTGTGGAAACATCTTTCATTTTTTCTTGGGAAGTTTTTAAAAGTGGTTTTAAAAATTTCTCTTGTTTTCTTTCAAATGCTTCTTCGCCCGTTAGTTTCTGTCTGCGTTTCTTCTTTATGTCTTCCTGCTGTTTTACAACTTTTGAAACCAACTCTTGATGTTCCTTAAATCTTCTTGCTCTTTCTTTTGCATCCATTTATTTATTGTAAAATATAATTTAATGAATTGTAAAGATCAACAGGGAAATTTTCCTTTTCTTCATCATTCAAGTAGATGTGTTCAAATAAATCCTTTTCTTTAAATATTTCATCAAATTCTTTATCAATATTAATGCGAGTTGTAATTTCTTCTTCACTAATACTTGCATCTCTGCTTTTCATATGTTTGCGTTGAGTTTCTTCATCAACATCAAAACCGAATGATAAAATCTTCACTCCGCTCAGATGTTTAATAATTTGTCTCGTTCCTTCTGGATTAGTTTCTAATTTTCCAACACCACCAGATTTTAGTTTCCTTAACTCACTCTTACAATGTGAATATTTTGTTGTACCAAGAGAAACCTCCTCAAATATTTGACCTTCATTCCTCAATCGCATATATTCCTCCACTGAAATATAGTGATGATCTTCACCTTTTACTTCTCCAGGTCTTATTGCTCTAGTTGTTGTTGATACAATGCGTATCACGGGGTGTTTTTCAAGTAAATTTACAATATTCTCATTTGTACTACACAAGAACCTTGATTTATGAAAGTTTTTTCCAGAAGCAGATTTACCCACAAGATTTGCAATAATAGTTGTCATTTATATATGTAATTGTTTATAAAACAAAAAATATATCCCTTAATATCTCATCTTGTTTCACAACAATATATTTATATTTTTCAGTCGTGTGTTTCATGTAATCCTCAAATTTCTTTTTACTACATAATGTAGAACAATTATCTCTCCAAAAATTATTGATATCTATTGAATTTAACTTGAATAAAATAAAAGTATTAGCATTGTTTCTGATGGAACGACGAGGAAGTTGAAAGTACGATTGACTAAGATAAATACAATTACAAGAAGAATGTCTCCCTCTTGTGTAGTAGCTGTCCATTACCGTTTGGTTTCTCTCATTAACACAATCATCAAAGACAACGAGGTTCTTTTTTGATTTATCCAAATCTTGGGGAGACGGTATATCATCCGTATTATCACTAAGAATACAAGTTATAGGATTTGATTTCTTTTTACATCTCTGTGTATCACAAAATAGTTGAATTATATCTTCAATGTTATAATCATTCAGGTTTTTTTGACGTTTAAATAAACCAATTATATCTTCTTTTTGAAGACCAGCATTAAAACCTTGTGAGAGTAGTTGATACTCTGGTTGAAAACTCGACTTTGTGAAAATTATTAAATTATCATAATCTAAAAAGTTGGGAGTGAGGAGCATCTTTAAAAGTAAGCAGGTTTTTCCACATCCACTTGAACCAACTATGAGGCATCTTAATGAATTTGGGAGATTTTTATGGTTGTTAAATTTTATCTTATTTTCCCAAATGGGTAAAAAAATCATTCATTTATATATTTGGAAAACAGGTTATTTAATTTATTATTGGCTTTTTTAGAAACTCTATATTTTATCCTAAGTTCAGGTTTAATTTCAAGATAATCCATTATTTTATTTATGCAATATCTTGTGTTGATATTTCCCTGAAAATTACATCCATGAATAATATATAACAACAATCCTTTGAATATTTCTCTTATACGTTCAGTTTCTTCCCTTGTAAGGAAAGGTGTGTTATCCCTCTCATACTTTACATTCATTTCTCTAATCAATCTTGTAAAGTAATTCATTTTTGGTGTAAATCTAAAATAATTATTTTCCTTTTTATATTTTTTATTATCATTAATTAGAAGATAATCACAGAATATACATTGTTTATAGGCTTTTGACTGTGTTTAATCCCCGTCTTTCACACACAGGACAATTCTCAAATTTGTCATATGGAGAATCAGGAAAGTCTGGCATATTTATAAAGTAAAACTTTACTTAAACTGAAATTCATCTATACTTTCAGTTGTATATTGACTCATATTTAATAATATTACCATCGATATCAATATACTTTTTTTCATTACCAGATTCAACGACAACATTTTTTATATTAAAGGTAATTTTAAAATGATCGTTAACTACTATTGAACGAAATGTCATTTCACCTGATATATTAACATCCTTTACTTCATCAGGATTTACATCTTTCGGGTTGTTGAAAAAAATACAAATTTCTCCTTGCATATTACAGATGGTCTTATCTTTTCTTTCTAAAGCTTCATCCATAAGGTTTTTGTTTTTTGATACTTTTTCTTGTTTCATTGCTTTTTCTAGTTTTGAATATGTTACCAGAAGGAGAGGAGAAAGTTTTGTTTGAGATACTTTAATTGATGTTCTACCAGGTATACTAAAAGCCCTTCCACTGAAGGAAATTGAAGAACTCATTATTTACCATAATTGTTTTTATCCAATAGTTGTTATATTTATCTTTGTTCAATTTTACATCCTTGACATATCTCTCAGTATCTTTAACAAATGAAGAGATTGATTGAAACTTGTCTTTTGTGTCTTGAAACATTGTATTTATTAAGTGAAAAAGTTGGAGGATAAAATGGTTTTAAACACAGATTCACCTGTAAAATAAACGAAATTTTCATCAAGAAAATTTTAGTTTAAGCAAAGATTTATTATATAAATATGATGAATACAACATACTGCGATGTTTGTAATCACAAACATAAACATTATAGAAAACACCTCCAAACCAACAAACACACATTTAATCTATTTCATAAAATATCTCCTCTTGAGTTGGAAAGAAAACATTGTGATATCTGTTCAAAGGATGTTTTGAAGAGAAGTTATAATAAACATCTTCAATCACAAAAACACAAGAAAAATGAGTTTAAAGTAAAGGGAGACTATTATATTGAAAACACTGATGGGGCATTTAAAGGGCATATAAAAATAAGGATTTTTCAATTTGGAGAACCCGGTCCATCATCAATAGCTGAATCAATTGAAATAGTGAAACCCGATGTTGAAAAATTTATTAAAAAGATATTAAAAGAAATGAAAACTTTAAAGTTTTATATGGGAGTGAAAATGAATATGAAAAGACAAGATGAAGAACATACTCCTTATATGAGAACAGATCTTCATTTTATAACATCATTTCAAGATTTTTTGAATAGTGGGGTTTATGAAGAACTATCAAGACAAGAGGAGGATGTTGATAATACAGTGGTAGGAAGTGGATTCAATATTAAAAAAATCATCTTTTTAGATATACACATTCTAAAATCAAACCCTCTTAAAGCTTCTTCTTATATTGAATTACCAAAATAAATAAAACTAAAGAAGGCAGTTGTTAATATTAAGAACAATGATAATAAATGTTTTCTCTGGTCTGTTCTTACTCACTTTCATCCACCAAAATGTAATTCAGAAAGAGTAAAACAATATATGAAATATGAGAATACCTTGAACATTAAAGATTTTAAATTCCCAATGCCACTAACAGATATTCCTAAATTTGAGAAAAAGAATAATCTTTCTATTAATGTATATGGATTAACGGATACAAACAAAGTTCAAATATTAAAAATTTCAAACAACTATAAAAATGAAGAAACACACATTGAGCTTTTATATTTTAGCGTTGGAAAGAATTCACATTACACATACATCAATAATTTATCAAGATTAATCTCTTCTCAGGTATTCAGAACAGCAAACAAAATATATCCTTGTAAGCGATGTCTTAATTCATTTTATACAAAAGAACGATTAGAACAACATTCAAAATATTGTAGTAATCATAAATCAGCTGTAATTACAATACCTAAACCTGGTGAAAAGATTTCTTTTGAAGATTATAATAAATGTATCATGCACCCATTTGTGATATACGCTGATTTTGAGTGTATCCTTAAAAAGATAAATACTGCTTCTCCTAATCCAAAAGAATCATATACAAATAAATATCAAAAACATATTCCTTGTGGTTTCTGTTATTATATCAAATCATCTGTTGGAGAAAAGTATAACAAACTTGAACATTATCGTGGAAAAAAAGCTTCACAAGAGTTTGTAAAACGATTAGAAAAGGATTGTATAAGACTCACTAAATTAATGAAAGAAACAAATGAACCGATGAAATTAACCAAAGAAGAAAAATTAGAATTTAGAAAGAACAATATCTGTCATATTTGTGAGGGGATAATTAAGGAGTCTAAAGTTAGGGATCATTGTCATCTTACTGGTAAATATAGAGGTCCTGCTCATTCCTGTTGTAATCTTAATTATAAATTACCTTCTTTTATTCCAGTCTTTCTTCACAACAGCGCCAACTATGATACACATCTATTTATAAATGAACTTTCAAAAACACCAGGGAATATTTCTGCCATAACAAACACAAGTCAAAAGTATATTTCATTTACAAAAATGATATTCACAAAACCTTTAACTCGTATTAGGTTTCTAGATTCTTACAAGTTTATGGGAACACCACTAGCCTACCTCGCATCAAATCTAAGCTCCACGGACTCTTTTCCAAATCTTAATTCATTCTTTCCAAAAGAGGAAATTCTCACTAAAGAGGAAATTCAGATTAAAGAGAGAATTCAAAGTAAAGAGGAAACTCTAATTAATAAGGAAATTAATGAAGAAATTCCAACTGAAGATGAAATTCTAATTATAAAGAAAATTCGAACAATGAATGAAATTCTAACTAAAGAGGAAATTCAGATTAAAGATGAAATTCTGATTAAAGAAGGAATTCTTACGAGAGAGGAAATTCAAACAAGGAATGAAATTCAAAGTAAAGAGAAAATTCTTACAAGTAAGGGAATTTATCCTTATGATTATATGGATTCATTTATGAGATTTAAAGAAACACAACTTCCTTCAAAAGAAAGTTTCTATAATAACCTTTATGAAGAAGAGATAAGTGATAAGGAATATAAACACGCACAAGAAATATGGAAAATATTTAAGATAAAGAACCTTGGAGAATATCATGATTTATATCTAAAAACAGATGTTTTATTGTTAGCTGATGTGTTTGAAGCTTTTAGATCACTCTGTCATAATAAAAATTGTTATGGATTAGATCCTGCCCACTATTTCACAGCTCCCGGTTTAGCTTGGAGTGCAATGTTGAAAATGACAAAACAAGATATAGATTTAATCAGTGATGTTGATATGCTTTTGATGATTGAGAAGTCCAAGAGAGGTGGAATATCACAAGTATGTTCAAAAAGATATGCGAAAGCAAATAATAAATAAAACAAAAAAGATAGTAATTATTTGATGTATTTTGATGCTAATAATTTGTATGGATGGGCAATGTCTCAATCTCTGCCTTATGGTAAATTAGAGTGGGTGGAAGAAAAGGATTATGAAAAGGCTTTGATGAATATTGTTATTTCTTCTCAAGAGGAATTGAATGAGGAAGAAGAAGGTTATTATTTTGAAGTTGATTTGAGGTACCCGAGTGATCTTCATAATAAGCATAAAGATCTTCCTTTTGCATGTGAGAAAGAAACCCCAAAGAAAGAATGGTTCAGTGATTATCATAAAAGTTTTAATATTAAAGGCAAATCAACAGAAAAGTTATTAACAACATTCTATGATAAAGAGGGATATGTTTTACATCAGAGAAGCTTAAAACAGTTTTTGAGAGAAGGATTGAGAGTAGCTAAAATTCATAGAGTTTTAAAATTTAAACAAAGTCCTTGGGTGAAAAAGTATATTCAATCCAATACAGATATGAATCAAATCTTTATAGGTTCAATGAGTGAGCTGTTCAACCCCCAGGTGTTCAATTCAATGAGGTTCAACCTCCAGGTTAAAAGGGGGGACAAATAAATATACCTTGGGATAAAAAGGGGGTTTATTTTTAGGGAAAAAAAAAAGGAATCGCTGAAAATCCCCCATTCATTTACATGGGGAAAAGTGAGCCAGAACCAGTATATCCACCCTACTCACACCAACCGGTCCTTTATCAAAGTTTATTCATCACCATCTGAGTTGTATCCTCTAACTTTCTACTGGAGTAAAGTCATTCATATTTACATGTTCAAAGGTGACATCAGATGCTTTCCTTCTCCCAGCAGCAAAGACTTGAAGAATGAGCATCTCCATCAGAAAAACAAACATAAACTGGAGAAATTGTGCCTCCCTTTGCCCATGCCATTACTGGCACGTAACATATTGAGGGAGTTGTAAACTGCAGGACAAACTTATCAAAACCTGCATCAGAACAACGTGACACATCACTGTGAACCCAAACTAATTCCGCTACAGTCTCTATCATACAGCTCATGTGGGTTTGAACCGCAGGCATCTTTGATGATGATGCTAGATGCCACACCACTGACAAAGTCTGATTATTATTTCAGTGCTTAACAAGTGGTGTTCCGTTATGAATGCAAAGTGGTCAACCCAACCTGAGAATATGAGGATCCCAGAAATCTGCGCAGATGTGTTAATCAAAGAATTACCACTGAGAAAACGTTTTGGCCAACTTTATACAACTGCAAAGAAAACCTTGTCGAATACATTAAGCAGAGATATCGGTATAAAATGGCCGATTACATTTGAATTCTATTCCTTTGGAATGTAAATGCATTCTCCTCTACATCAGGAATTAAGCACAGAATGCAAAAAACAGATGATCGAGGTTGGTATCGACAATCAAGCCGTGGAAAAGGAGTATTAATGTATTGTACACTGAATAAATGTCATTATTAGTACCTGGAATTGACTTGATTGTCACTTGAAGACTTGGAGGTGTATAGGAGTTCTACAGTTGAAGAAAAATGATTATGTCTTGATTAACATCGCATCGATCAACGTCAAAAGGGTTATCCATCTCATGGATTGTCCTCGCACAAAACGGAATGTGTATTGCTCATATGCACCTCAACCACCTCCGCACAAGTCTCCAGAAAACCCACTTTTCAGTTCCTCAAATGATAATTTCATCACTGTTTGACTTGCTGACAAATACTCAATATTTGTTCCTCCAAGAAGATCTCTTCTCTCTGTTATGCTCATGCTGTGCAAACTTCAATCCTTTTTTTATTTCAATCTCTGTCCTTCCAAAGCATGTTTTTCCACTTCAATGCTGAATACATGTATATTTCTAATTCTGATGTCCCATATTCTGTCACAGCATCAGTGCTGCTGAAGCAGTTTCTTGGCAAGGGTCACACTGAGTGGATTGCCATTGCCTTCCCAGCAGTAGTGAGGACAGGAATTTATAATTTGGCCAGGGTACTGCTGATAGCTTGCCTACTCTTTGCGAAGGACACTGTCGGATCTTTAACGTCCACTAACTAACGATGGCAGACAGAACACCCAGTTTAAACTCCACCCAAAGCATGGCACGTGTTGATGAATCACCTTGCCTGTGAAACACCGAGATGACAATTTATGGGTGAATCCGTTTTTGTACCTTTTTATGCATGTTATGCTGTGATGCTAGCTGATTTCCAAGCAAATGGTAGATGACGTAGGGCAAATGATAGGGTGAAAAGGGCAGTGAGAGGAAGTGCAAGAGCAGCAGAGCAGCTTTTAGGACACATGAGCTGATACCATCTGGGCCAGTTGCCAAATCAGAGTAGAGGTTTGCCAGAAACTTCTCCACCTTCTCAGATGCAAAATATAGAGTCCAGGAGTGATTGGGTATGACTGACAAGGGTGGGCACAGAGAGAGAGGGTTGGGGACACTAATTTGAAGCAAACACAGAATTGAGGCATTCAGCCTTACGAGCACAGTCGGTTGTGGTGCCATTTGAAGAGAAGGAAGGGTTGGAAGGGAAGCATACACCAGAGACAGACTCACCAAGGCACCACCAGGATTTAGAGGAGGGAGACAAGTTTGAAAGTTCAATCTTGAGGTTGGACAAATGTTGTTCACTGTCTCTCCTGAGTGTAGACAAACACTTTTTGCAGGCTTTGTGGAATGATTTGAGGTTGCTTTCGGTCAGATTTGCCTTTTAGGAGGAAGAGAAGGCAAATTGTTTTCAGGAAATAGCTTCACACAGGATTTAGTGTCCCAATGGCGGGATAACCGAAAATGAGTTATATGAATCTGTGCACAAGAGAGAGCAGGATGCTGTGGAAGAATTTCCAGGCTGAGTTATCAGGGGATATATATATATATATATATATATATATATATATATATATATATATATATATATATATATATATATATATACATATACATATATATATACATATATATATACAGCTCTGGAAGAAAATAAGAGGCCACTTCAAAAAAATTTTAAATCAGCATCTCGACATGTATGGCAACCATTCCATTCCAGTGTCTGTTGAATTCCAACACAGGCACACCTCATTCTACTTAGTGAGGTACTGATTAGGTAATCACCTGAACCGAATCTTATTTAACAAGGAAAAGTATAAAAACCACTGCTGTGGTCATCACTATCCTCTTGCAATAGGACCAGCTGGATGGCAAAAACAGTGGGAGTAGTACCTCAAAAGTAATTGGAATCAAAAAAATAACTATTGACCATGCCAAAAGAGTTGACAAGAAAAGTTTTGAGTGAGGAAAGGAAAGGTTCAATTCTGGCTTTACTGGCAGAGGGACACAGTGAGCATCACATTGCTTCCATCCTTAAAATTTCAAAGACGGCGGTTCATAAGAACAAAGTCAAGCAGCAGACATTGGGGACAACAAAGCTACAGACTGGCAGAGGGTGAAAACGACTTTCCACTGACCAGGATGACCGCCAACTCATTTGAATGTCACTCAACAACCGTAGGATGACATCAAGTGACCGACAAAAAGAATGGCAAACGGCAGCTGGGGTGAAGTGTACGGCGGGACGGTTCGAAATCGGCTCTGAGGGGCAGGGCTGAAGTCGTGCAAAGATAGAACAAAGCCCTTCATCAATCAGAAGCAAAGAAGAGCCAGGCTGAGGTTTGCAAAAGACCATAAGGATTGGACTGTAGAGGACTGGAGCAAGGTCATCCTCTCTGATGAGTCCAATTTTCAGCTTTGCCCAACACCTGGTCATCTAATGGTGAGACAGAGACCTGGAGAGGCCTCCAAGCTACAGTCTCTCGCACCCACTGTGAAATTTGGTGGAGGATCGGTGATGATCTGGCGGGTGCTTCAGCAAGGCTAGAATCGGGCAGATTTGTCTTTGTGAAGGACTCATGAATCAAGCCACGTACAAGGT
>NC_140961.1:8024156-8186656 GCF_056783735.1 Eptatretus burgeri | reverse complement strand
TCAAGCTGCGGTGCATCGTTTGGGAATGTCAAGATCTCGGACCTTGATTTTGCAGATGATGCAGTCATCTTTGCGGAGACTTTAGGCATCCTTTTGGGGGCCCTCGAGGTGCTGAATGAGGAGTCGGAGCCGCTGGGATGACGGGTTTCTTGGGTCAAAACTAAGATCCAGGCTTTCGGTGACATCTTGGATGCTGCTGTCCTATCTGTGTCTGTTTGTGGTGAGGATGTTGAGGTCGTGGAGAGATTCATTAACCTTGGCAGTGATATTCATGTCTCTGCTGGCTGCGAGTCAGAGGTCAATAGACGTCTGGGTCAGGCCTGGGGCGTCATGGATTCACTGGATCATGGGGTGTGGCACTGCCGGTACCTGTGCGGGAGGACGAAAGTCCGAGTCTTCAGGTCCTTGGTACTTCCAGTCTTGCTCTATGGATGCGAGACTTGGACTCTGACTAAGGATCTGAGACGGAGACTTAATTCCTTTGGTACCAGGTCTCTTCGGAGAATCCTTGGCTCTTGCTGGTCGGATTTTGTGTCCACCGAGCGGTTGCTGAGAGCGACTCGGATGAGATTTGTTACCTGCATAGTCCGTGAGCGTCATTTGCGCCTGTATGGACATGTGGCTCGTTTTTCTGACGCTGATCCTGCTCACCAGATTCTCTCAGAGAGGGAGTCTCATGAGTGGAGGAGGCCAGTGGGCCGACCACATGCCTCGTGGTTGCAGCAGGTTGACCATCATCTCAAGATGGGGTTTGGCCTGGCATCTGCCTGGGGGATGGCCAGACGGAGGCCCCTGGAGTACCGGCGGAAAGTGGACGCAGCGACGTGCTGTTCTGGCACATGCTCCTATACCTGACCTGATATATATATATATATATATATATATATATATATATATATATATATATATATATATATATATGCAAACAAACACTACATAAGAGTGACCGAAGCTTTTCGTGCTGCACTCTTCAGGGTAAAAATCACAGCAAGTGAAGGAGCGGGATTATATATGCAAGTCTCAATAAGGTAGACACTGATTGGTTCAACCGTAATGACGTCACGGTTAATCCGAACGCCCATTGATCAGTTCATAATCTTCAGCTCGAGCTTCCATTGGCTGGAGCAGAGTTCCTCAATGATTGATGTTTGCAACTGCATCTTGGAGAGTGAGGGGGATGGGTTTTCCCCAAGCTCCATTCACCATTTGAGCCAACCAATGGGCGTTTTGAATAACCATGACGAAAAAAGAAAAAATCTACGGTAACAGAAAAATGTGTGTGTATGTGTGTACACACACACACACACACACACACACACACACACACACACACACACACACACACACACACACACACACACACACACACACACACACACACACACACACACACACACACGTTTAAGAACACCCCCGTTTTTTTTAAGTTCCAGTGAATAACTTTTGCTGAAATTTAAGCAGTTCAAATACAGCGAATAACCTGAAATGGTACAAAGCTAAGTGGTAAACTGCCAGAGGTTAAAAACAAAAAGTTTAGGTTTCCAAAAACTGAAAAATAATGCAAATTACAGAGTTGTTAAAAAAGGCCCTTTTCAGGGAACAAATTATGGGTTAGCAACTGCAGCTGTTCTGCAGCAATGGAAATAAGTAAAGCCTTGAAAGTTGATGCAAAAAATTCCAACAGGTGTCCCAACACCCCTCGACTTTTTTCACATTTTGTTTTTGCATTTCACAAGACATTTCAGCTTTCATTTTTAATTAATTTGTAAAATTTTCTGAAAACATGTTTTCACTTTGTCATTATGGGATATTTTGTTTCGATCGGTGACAATTTTTTTTTTACATTTCAGAAATTTGAAATTTCGGCTGTAAACCAACAAAATGTGAAAAAGTCGAGGGGTGTGAATACTTTCTGAAGGTACTGTATGTGGAGAAAAGTTTTGTGGCCAGACGAGACAAAAACTTAACTTTTTGGTTTCAATTCAAAGTGTTCCATCTGGCGCAGACCTAACACTGCACATCACCCAGTCAACACCATCCCAACTGTCAAGCACGGTGGTGGCATCATGTTATGGGGTTGATTTTCATCAACAGGGACTGACAACCTTATCAGGATAGAAGGAACACAGGCGAATCCTTGATGAAAACCTGCTGAAGTCAGCCATGATTCTGAAGCAAGGTTGGAGAATCACGTTTCATCAGGACAATGATCCAAAGAACAAAGATAAAGCCACACTGGAGTGGCAGAATAAGAAGAAAATATATGTTCTTGAGTGGCCCAGTCAAAGTCCTGACATGAACCCAATTGAACATTTATGGCGAGACTTGAAGATTGCAGTCCATCGACAATTCCCATCAAACTTGGCAGAATGAGAACAATTTCCACGTGAAGAATGGGTAACGATTTCACCATCTCACTGGTAGAGACATACCCATCAAGACTCATTGCAGTCATTGCTGCAAAAGGTGTTTCCCATCAAGTACTGACTTGAGGAGCTGAATTATTTTACAACCAGTGAATTTTGATTTGTGCATGGTTTTTTTCAGGTATTCCTGACATGTAACCTTCTTAAACGATAATAGTGTTTAGCTTGATCTCTTCAATTATGAATGAAAAAGATCATTTGTAAAAAAATGTTGAAACATAATATATCTTAATGAGATAGTCTCGGAAGGGGGTGAATATTTTTTGCTACAAACCCCCTCAGCCGCCAGACCGGTTTCATCACTGACATCATCGCAGCGCAGACAGAATTATTTGTCCCATCGAGGCTCCCAAACATGTACCACATGCAATATCAATAGCAGTAAACATATTAATAATATTGCCAAAGCAGGTTTTTTTTCCACTTAAGTGCTGAGTACACATACATTCTGATCCTGATATACCATACTCTGTAACCATGTATCGGTGCTGCTAAAGCAGTTTCTTGGCAAGGGTTATTCCTCCGTGGTTTGCCATTGCCTTCCCGGCAGAACTTGGGGCAGGAGGTGCAACTTTGAGTCCTCGTAGGTCTCCGTTATACATCCTGAAACCCACCCACGTGTAGAGATAACAACCAACAACATAACACAACACAATACACACTAATTTAATTTTGGCTCTGCAAAATACATTCAAATTCACCCAAAAAGCAAACTTGTGTAGACAAGGCCCATTAGGATCTGAAGGTCAGTGGTCGAGTCGTATTGCCTGACAGCAAGTTGCCCTTCAACTAAACAAATCACCGTTCCTCAAATTTTGGCTTTCCATCAGCTCTCTGCAATCCATAAATTCTTCCTCTGCGTGATTTCCAACACAATAGTACACAAGCATTTAGGAGGTTCATTAGACCACTTGGAATCCCTCCATGGTTTTACGTCTTTGGCAAGCTCCATCAATCACGGAAGTCATTCCGCATGAGTGTCAAAACATTTTGAAGAGAACCGAAGAACATTCAAGGACGTAATCTCAGGAGTTAGGACAAACTCCATGGTTTGACATTTTGAATGTTTATTTTATAAACAAGATAAACGGCATTGTTAAAGCAAATTACACAAAACTGACAAGTTTAGAAAGCTCACCCATTACCATCTAGACCGGAATTGTCTCTAATTTAGACGGGAAAAGTCACGTTTCATTCGTTCAAAATGGCACGCGGTACCTGTTATAGTGAAATATGCAATGCAAGTGGTTTACAAACTAAATATGAACAGATGTTGCTTTGGTCCCATTGAAAATAAAATGTAAACGACAGAACAAATCTTTGTTAGAATACTGCAGCAAAGTTGAAACCCAATGCACGTTCCTCGCTGTGACACCAACGAGTAATTCCCCTTTCAATGGTAATGCGTTTGAAATTAGCAATTAGACGATTTTAATGCCAGACTGAATGAAAGAAAATGTTTATTGTTGGAAGTATCACTAACAGTCTTGAGAGATTGTTTTATAAGAGTTACTGAAGGAGAGCCTGAAACAGTCAATTCCAAAACTCAAGTCCGTACCACAGAGGAGGCACGGGGATGGTATTTTATTCCGTCTCCGTCCATAAATATATTCTCTGTCAGCGGGGTGGTGGAAGAGTGGAGGATTCAACAAAGATCAAAATTTGAACTGCTCTGTGGCATTCTTGAAATGTCAAAAGGCCTTTTGCAGAGATGTATTATAACGTCTGCTTTTCTTTCTGTTTTTCCATTTCCTCACTTCCTTTCACCTTCAACCATCCTGGCAGAGATCGGGCCATTTGAAAGAATGTTGGAGATACATCATGATTTGAACCGGTGGATAACTTTCATTTGCAAAGGTTTGCTAAACGATGCAATGGATTACACGTACATTGGATCTTTTTCAAACTGGAACTTTGCAAATAGGTGTGCAATGCAATGCATTGTGAGTCGTAATAAGTTTGTGTTTGGCTGAGGGCTGGCAGAAAAGCTTACGGGTATGCACAATCGCCTCTAAGCTGTTGAGCACTGGCAACCTGGCCGCAAGTGCGTGCTTGGTCATCCACACCTTCCCGGAGCTCCAGTCGCCAAAAGCACGGAACAGGGGAGCCGAACCCAGAGGAGGCGAGACGAGGTGATCTCCCTTGATGAAATGGTCGACTGCTCGCTGTAATGCGCCAGACGAGACACCTCCGAAGCGCGGGATGCAGTCCGCTGCAGACCCAGACAGAAGCGCTCTTGTCGACAACCACTCACTGGCTTTGAATGCCAGGTTGGAAATGTCTGAATTGAAAATGTCCTTTCCCACAAGAAATGTCTCACACACGATGTCCGGCTGCTTGACAAACGTCACGATCTCTGTCTCTCAACGCTGGTCCTGGCAACCACACTCTTCCTCTTTTGGAGGGAGGAGCTTCTTCTCCTGGCCGCTCGCCTCCTGATTGGTCAGACCCATCGCACGATTTCCTGGCCATCTCCCATTGGACAGGCCCACGGTAGGCGGGGCAACTCCCACCCGTCTGGGTGGAGTCCCGATCGGAGACGTTTGTAGCTCCGCCTACCTCCTCACCTCTTTTTTTTATTTTTTTATTTTTTTTGTATACCTTTGTCGAGGCTCGTATGAGAGCTAACACACAACTCACAGCAAGGAGGCATGAGACAAGAGGGGCGGGAGTGGAAGGGACAAAACAGTGGGGAACAGACACATGAGGTGAACTGTGGAAGGGAGAGGGATGGGGATGGGACGGGGAACATGGCGAAGAGAAGATGGACATTACAGGGACTTTCAGGAAGGAAAGCAGGGGAATTGAAGGAAGTGGGCTTGGGTGGATTATCGGGGGTAGAAAAGATCGAGGATTTGGATGGGGGAAGATAAGAGGTGGTGGTGAACAGCTGTTTTGAAAGCCTGGAGGGAAGAATGGGAAAGAATAGAGTGAGGAAGTTTATTCCAAAGGTGGGAAAAAAGAGGAATGAAAGAGTGAAGATGGGCAGTGATTCGTGATTTTGGGAGTTTTACCAGAAGGGGGTTGTTGGCGGACCTTGAGCGCCCTGTGGAAATGTGGTGGGGACAAATCGCAGAGAGAGCAGGGGGGGGCAAGGCTGGAGAGGAGTCGGTAGAAGACAGAAAGACCACCGACCAACCTGCGGTGATTGAGTGAGAGGCCCAAAGACTCAGCTTCATTGCGGGAGATGCCGATGATCTTAAATGCCCTGGTTTCGACAGCGTGAAGCCGAGAAAGGTGGGAGGCAGGAGCACCAGCCCAGAGGGGAGAGCAGTACTCCATCAGGCTACGGACAAAAGCTTTGTAAGTGGTCAGGAGCTCAAGAGGGCCGAGGAAGGACTTTGCACGACGGAGGATTCCCAGTCGGCGACTGGCTTTTGAGGCGAGGTTGGAAATGTGACTTTCCCAGGAAAGGTCATGGCAGATAGTGAGATCCAGAAGCTTGAAAGAAAAGACTTCTTCCAGAGGATTGTTGAGAAAGTGGATGGGGGGGTTTTGTAAACGGTCCTTTCGAAGAGACATAGTGAGAGTGTGAGATTTGACTGGATTGAAAGACATGTTCCACGTGTTGGACCTCTGACCACGTGCGTAATGGCGATGGTGTTGAGTGGGGGGCGAGGTGGGTGAGGCGCCCGCTCCTTGCCGATTGGCCAAAGAGGGATGCCATGAGCATGTTAAACTCCGCTCATGCACGCGCTCACTCGCCGGCGAGCAATGAGCGCAGAAAATGCCGAAAGCAGAGAGTTGTTGGGGTCGTTGGTTGGGTAATATAAGTATAAAATAACTCTGCAGCGCACGTACAATTAATTACCCATTAAACCAAGGGACGGGACCCTGACGAGAAACACATACTTACCGATATAACTGATCCACAGGACCTGTATGTTGAGTGCTCAAGGCTTGCAGATTCGTAACAATACGTCCTCCGGATGGACGTTAAACTGGGTGTCCACTCTGCCAGCATTAGTGGACATGAGGAATGATCCCACGATGTCTTTGAAGAAGAGTAGGGGAGTTATTGCAGGAACTCTGAGCAATTTCCAAGTTATTTCATAGTTATCATTATCATATATTATCAAAAATTTTCACCTTCTTGTGGATGGAATATATTCTTACTTAAACTGGTTCAGGCCTGGTTGAGAACTTGATAATGGAGGGGAGGCTGCATGGGCAATCTAAAAAGAACAGCTTTCACCAAGAAAGCTGCTAAATACAACACCAGCACAATCTATCATCCCAATAGCAATACAGCAAATTACTCAAGCATTATTTGGATATCATAAATATACCGTCCGTCTGTCCATCCAGGGCAGAGCTTCAAAAATCAAATCGCCACCATTTTGTTTGCTCTGGATAGGACTGATTCAATCCCTATGCTATGACACTTCAAATTGAGCTCAGGTGCATCCAATTTCCTTTGATCATCCTTGAGACAACTCTACAACTTGAATGGAGTCCACCTGTGGCCAATTCAATTGATTGGACATAATTTAGAAAGAAACACACCTTACCATACAAGGTCCAACAGTTGGCAGTGCATATTAGAACAGAAACTCCACCACTAAGCCCAAGGAACTGTCCGAAGAACTACGAGATAGAATTGTGAGGAGGTATAGATCTGGGGAAGGATATAAACCAATTTATAGAGTGTTGAGAGTTCCCAAGACAACAGTGAGCTCCATCATTAGCAAAATGGAAAAAATAAAAATAAAAATGGAACTACCCAGACTCTTCCTCGAGCTGGCCGTCCAACCAAATCAAATGGAAAACCAAGAGGGAACCCAAAGAAGTGAAGAGTAAAGACGGAGTCATCAGGAGGAACCTGGATAAGATTCGGGATTGAGCCGCTACTCCAGAACCCTCAAACCCATCCAGGCACAGCCAAGTGATCCCTACATAATTTCTGCAAGAATACACTTCTCCTTCGCCAAATAGATAAAGAAAGAGAGACATGAAGAGTGAAAGAGATGAAAAGGAAAAGCAAGACTTACAATGAATAAAGAGAATTGTGATAAAATGAGAAATTATTGTGAAAAGAACAAAGAACAAAGATGTCGGGAAGAACCAGGACAGACAGATTTCAGCATTTACTCCCCTCATGTAACTGAGCAAATGAGAAAGAAGGACCTTGGTCAGGGAGGTGACCAAGAACCCAATGACCGCTCTGACAGAATTAGAGTTCCTTGGCTGAGATGGGAGCAGAGATGTCAACAAGTCAGCTGAGCCAAGTCTCAAGTAAAGTTTCAAGTCCTTGAGGGCAAGTCTCATAGTACAGCGGATAAGTTCTCATATTTTAACAAATTGTGCATTTTATGAGAAAAGCATGAAATTTCTAGCATAGTTAGGTCATACCATAATGTTTATTTTCAGATTTGGAGGGAAGTCAGATTTGACCTCTGAAGGGATAGTGAGAGGTCAAATCCAAGATGGCCGCGTGTCACCCGGGTCTAATGTTCAAACGTCCTTAATTTTGGAACCAGACTGCACAGAAAAACATGGATGACCCACAAAATATGTAATGGAGAAGAAAGGAAATACCTTTGGATTTTTTTTTTTAAATGTCAGAAGCAAACTTTGGTACATCACGGGTGATGAAGGTTGTGGCTCCTTCTACTGTGATGCCAAAGAACTGGAAGGACTTCCTTCGATGCGATGATAACAAAACCGAATTGTTTGCTTTCCTGTCACGCGTAGTTGTTCATCTTCCTCGAGCAGAGGGCAAGGAACTGTATGCAACAGATGGAAGTGGAGTCCTTTGCTCTCCGGCTGAGTCATTGTTGGCCTGCCTCGCCCCATGTTCGCAGGAGGAGGCCAACACTCGTGTACTTCTGTATGTGGCAGATGCTGTGCAAAAGGGTGTAAGAAGGTGACCAGACATACCATTGATACTGATGTGGTAGTACTGGCTGTAGCTTCATTCAGCAAGACAGCTCCTAATGAGCTGTTGGTTGCCTTTGGTGTCGGGTAAAGCTTTCGTAACATAGCTGTTCACGAAATGGTTGCCACAATGAATCCAACACAATGTCTGACTCTCCCAGTCCTTCACGCTTTCACCAGGTGTGACACTGTATCTGCATTCGCTGGCAGAGGAAAGAAGACTGCCTGGGAAACTTGGAAGTCTTTCCCAGAGGTGAATTATGCTTTCAATGAACTCCTATGCATGCCAAGTGAGGTCAGTGAAGGATCAATGTTACTGCTAGAGCGATTTGTAGTGCTAATGTACGACCGAACCAGTGAGAGCACGGAAGTGAATCATGCCAGGAAACAGCTCTTCACACAAAAGTCTAGAACTCTCGAGAACATTCCTCCAACTCAGGCGGCACTCAAACAGCACATCAAGCGCACTTGCTACCAGGCCAACTGTTGGAACCAGGCATTGGTCCTGGATCCAGAGATGCCAGAGCCATCTGACTGGGGCTAGACAAAGGAAACAACTGGGTGGCAGCCGCCTTGGACCACTCTCCCCGAAGCATCAAAATCGTGCCATGAATTGATCCGCTGTCGCTGTGAGAAAGGATGCACTGGACGGTGCAAGTGTGCCAAAGCTGCGCTCAAGTGCACTGCACTGTGTTTCTGTTCTGGAGGCTGTAAGATTTTAATCACTACCATTACCATCATCATCATTGCTATTAATAAAGTATTAAATAGACTCGCAGCATGGGACTATTCTGTTCATTTTTTTGTATTATTATCACTATAGTGTCAAAATGGAAGTGAAGTTTCACTATATTGCATAGGTCCAATCCATTGTCTTTACCAAAATAATGTCCAAAAGTTAACGTAATTTGACCTTGACCTTGATTGAAATGCATTTCCTTGGGTCCTGGCGATTTCAAAAGTATCACCAATCGAATGGCCATTCCAAACTTAGTTGGAAATGAGACCTTAAATGTTATTTTACACTGTTTAGTTCCAAAATTAAATGCGTTTGAACATTAGACCCGGTCAACTGGCGGCCATCTTGGATTTGACCTCTCACGGTTCACAGAGGTCAAATCTGACTTCCCTCCACATCTGAAAATAAACCTTATGGTATTCACTAACTATGTCAGAAAATTCATGCTTTTCTCATAAAACACACAATTATTGTGCTTATCCGCTGTACTATCAAGTCAAGTCAGGTCAGATATGGGAGCATGTGCTGGAGCAGCAGATTGCTGCGTCCACTTTCTGCCGGTAATTGAAGGGCCTCCGTCTGGCCATCCCCCAGGCAGATGCCTGACCTATCCCCATCTCCTTGAGATGCTGATCAACCTGCTGCAACCACGACGCACGTGGTCAGTCCATTAGCCTCCTCCCCACTCATGAAGCTCCCTCACTGAGAGAATCTGATGAGCAGGATCAGCATCAGGAAAACGAGCCACATGTCCATACAGCCACAGCTCACTGCAAGCAGCCCCTGCCAAAACTCTGGTCAGCATCCGGTGAGGACCTGAAGAGCAAGGATACGGTCAATCGTTGACCTTTGGTGTAAAGCCTGACGGCTCTGAATGCTGGTGCTCAAGCAGATGCTGGCAAACCCTGTCAATAATTATCCGAGCAAAGATCTTGCCCGGCACTGAGAGCAGCGTTAACCCTCAGTGGTTGTTGCAGTCCCGGCGATCACCCTTCCCTTTCCAGATTGGGACAACAAGGCCCCTCCTTCCAGTCAGTTGGGCTGATGCCTGTGTTTCAGGCAGAGCACAGAACTGCATTCAACGACATGAGTACAGCATTTCCACGAGCCTTGAGAAGTTCAGCATGGTCGCCACAGATCCCAGGAGCTTCATACCATTTCAACCGGTTCACCGCAGCATGCGTTTCCACAAACAAACAAAGGTGGATCACAGTTGATTTGAGGGTCAGCAAGAGGGATAGAAGAGGGATAGTAACACCTATGACATGCAACTCAACAGCTGGTGGATCAGCCTGGAACAGCAGCTCAAAGAAACCGGCCCAGCAGGCCTTCACTTCACTCCTCTGTCAAGAGGCCACCACCCTCCACTACAACTGCACAGATTTATCCCATCTCATCATCAGATGTCCTACCCTTCCTCCCACCGATTGTATACTGAAGCTTGTGGTGAGACAATTGGCCTGAATCAACTTGCCTTCACCTCATGGAAGGCTAATCCAAATAAAGGCAATCTCAGTTCCTTCTGCAAAGCTCGAAGAAAGTGTGTCAACCCTCAGGAGAGCCAGAAAACTAAATCCTTCTAATCTCACGTCCGAACTCTCAAACCTGTCTCCCTCCTCCAAATCCTGGTGGCGTCCAGTTACCTCCACCACCGAAGGTGAAGGAGGTTATGTTTTCACCCTTTCCGTCTGTTTGATTATTTGTCTTTGTGCAGGATAGCTCAAAAGGTTGTGAACTGATTTGGATGAAACTTGGTGGACAGGTTGGCTGTGTGATCACGACAAATTGGTTCGAATTTGGTGAAGATCCGAATGCGGATTCGACCACTAAAAAATTTTCAGTTCACGATTCTTCACAATTGAGGGAAAAGGTGAATAACGATTATAATTATAGTACTGTATAGCAAGATATTTCAAAAATGTATTGGGCCCGAAATGTTCTGGTGCATCAGGAATTATGTCGTGGAGGAATGCGCTCCACCAAGTGCCCTTCGAGTTAAGTCTGTTTCTGGTGTGTGTTCCCCCCTCCATCCCCTCCCTTACTTCAAATGGCCGTACAGCTGACTGCACGTGAAAAGGCTGAATGCCGAACTAAACTCCATGTTTGCTTCTAAATCTTGCGTCACAAACCCATCGCTTGCTGAACCCACCTGACCCAGTCACACCCAACTGTTCCTGGACTCTGTGTTCTTTTCTCCTGACAAAGTGGAGAGCTTGCTGACAAACCTCGACTCAGATTCTGCAGCCGGTCCACATGACATCAGCCCACGTGTCCGAAAAACCTGCTCTGCTGCTCTTGCTCACCCTCTCTCTGTTCTTGTCACCCTCTCATTTGCTCAAGGTCATCTGCCATCTACTTGGAAATCAGCAAACATTACCATTCTGCATAAAATGGTGCAAAAATAGATCCCTGCAACAACAGACCAATCAGCCTTCTCCCAATCATCAGCAAGGTGATGGAATCCATCATCGTTTCAGACATTAAATCCTTCCCCTTCTCCAATGGCCTGATTTCTGATCATTAATTTGGATTCACACAAGGTCACTCGACCCAGGATAGGCTACTTCTGCTCTCCCAACAATGGATGGAGATCCTCAATGCCAGACATGAAATCAGAGCCATATCCATAGACATATCGCAGTCTTTCAATGCAGTTTGGCACCCTGCCCTGTACACCAATATATATTCAAATGGTATCCAAGGACATCTCCACTCATGGCTCGCAGCCAACGTATGGCCCTAAATAGAGTTCTCTCATCCCCACTTCCTGTCAAAGCTGGAGTTCTTCAAGGCAGCGTTCTGGGCCCTGTTCCCTTTCCCGGTTTTCATCAATGATCTCATCGATTCCCTGGAAAATCCTCTTTCTCTCTTTGCTGATGACTCCACCCTCTGCCATACCATCTGTCATCCCTCAGATCAGCAAGCAGCAGCCTCTTCACTCTCTGCAGATCTCGATAACATCACAAGCTTGTCCAACACGTGAAACATGTCTTTCAATCCTGAAAATCTCACCCCCCACGCCATCTACTTTCTCAACAATCCTCTTGAAAAAGTCCTTTCATTCAAGCTTCTGGGTCTCACTATCTGCCATGACCTTTCCTGGGAAAGCCACATTTTGAAGCTGGCCTCCAAAGCTAGTCACCAACTGGGCATCCTCTGTCGTGGAAAGTTGTTCCTTGGCACACCTGAGCTACTCACCACATACAAAGCTATCATCCACAGCCTGATGAAATACTGCTCTCCGCAATGAGCTGGGGATACCGCCTCTCACCTTTCTCAACTTCACGCTGTGGAAACCAAGGCAGTTAAGATCACCGTGATGAGGCTGAGTCTTTGGGTCTCTCACCACAGGCAGGTCGGTGGTCTTTCTGTCTTGCACCATCTCCTCTCTGGCCTCGCCCCCCCTTGCTGTCTGAGATATGTCCACCCCCCGCCCCCCACCCCCATATATCGCAGGGCACTCAAGGCCCACCAGCAATCCCCTTAGCAATCCAACCCTAAAACTACCAAAATTAAGAATCACTGGTTGCCTTCATTCATCCATTCCTCTTTTTTCCCCACCTTTGGAACAAACTTCAACACTCTCTTCAATCCCACTCTTCTCTCCAGGTCTTCAAAACAGCTGTTCACCACCACCTATATTTTCTTCCCCCATCCAAAACCATGATCTTTTCCACCCCTGTGAATCCACCCCAAACCCACCTGCTTCAAATTCCCTGCTTTCCTTCTTGAAAGTCCCTGTGGTGTCCATCTTGTTTATCCTGTGTGCCCCATCCCATCCCCCGACCTTCCACAGATCTCATAATATCTGTTCCACACTGTATCTTCCTTCCTTCTCCTGCCGCTCTTGTCTCCTGCTCCCCTTATTATACATTCTGTGTGTTAGCTTTCATACGAGCCTCGACAGTGCACACAAAAAAAACCACTGCATTACACCGAGGGATAGGCTTGAAGGAACGCAATGCGTGAAATCCCTTGTGAGCAGGATGAGAATAACTTGACCTCAGGTGATGCTCTACCCCCTCACAGATTCCTCGCACATAGGCCTCCTTGTCCACCCTTAGCACATGTACAGTTTTACACGTCAGCAACCTGAACAGCTCAGCTCTGCCAGTAAGCCTGGCCCTACGACTCTGGCCCTATCCAGTGTCCCTCGAGAGATGGAATTCTTCTTCGCCCTCCGGTGAGTTCCAAGACATCTACCGGCAACATCAAGGACGGTGGTGTTAAAGGCACTCCACAAATCTTCAGGATTTCCCAAAGCACCCAGACCCCCGAAATCCTCACTCAGCCTATTTGCAAACTCTTCAGCTCCCCTCTCATCCTTGAGCTTGCCAACATCCAGCCGAGGCTGGGATGGTACCATTCTCCCAGATTTTATCTGCAACTTCAGAGTTGCTACAACAAACCTGTGGTCGGTATTGAGGAACTGAGCACTCCGGTGGACACTGCAATTCTGGATCATCTTCCAGCAACCATCGACGAGCACATGATCAATCTCCTTTGTCACACCACCAGCGTTAGAATACCAAGTATAACGATGAGCATGTGGGCAATGAAACCATGAACCAGCCAACCTCAGTCCATGACATCTTGCAAAGTCAAGGAACTTAAAACAATTCTGGTTCACAGTTCCAGACCCATGGGGACCAACACATGTCTCATAACCATCCCTATCAGTTCCAGTCAATGCAATGAAATCCCCCAAAGACGATAAGAATATCTTGCCTGGGGCACAATTCAACCACAGACTCGAGTGTGGCATAGAACGCGTCCTTCACAGTGAGATCATTTTCCTCAGTCGGAGCAGATACAGAGACCAGGGAAATGACACCCAAGGTGTGACAAATTCTGAGTCTCATAATACGCTCGTTGACCGGTGTTACCTTAATTATCATTGGTGCCTGCTGATTGGACACAGCTGCAGCAACTCCTTGGGCATGGTCACCATCAGAGCAACCAGACCAATCGTAGGTGTTACCATCCACTATGATCTCGCCACTATGCGGTCTCCGAACCTCAGAGAGTGCTGCAACACCTGTGTTCAAATGCTCAAGATCAGATGATAACAGAGACAGTGAATCATCCTCTCTTAGAGACAGGACATTCCAGGCACCCACCCAAAGAGACTGCCTCAGGTTAACCCAAGGAGACCGCCGTCTGGTGGACGACACCTCAGAACCACTCTGCCACACACCACCGCAATCTGACCCAGAAAGGTTTACCCCATGGTTTTCCTCCTACCATCAAGGAATGGGGGTCCCGAAGGCTTTGCCCCAATCCTATCATCCGGTGAGCTGCCCTGCGAAGGGCAGCAGCACAGGAGGGACTCCCACGGAATGGGTTTTCAGATTTCCTTACATTTGTTAGTTTTGCAGAATGAAGCTATTTACGGTGGCTGGAGTGCAAATCCTGCCACCAACCTCCGATAAAAAAGTAACCCAAATGCAGGAGGACGTCCGCAGACACAGTTGGGCACTAGAAATTGATAGCCGTTGGCTCACAAGGAGCTCCTCCGCCCTCTGGCAAGTTTTGTTTTTAATCCTGCTCGGTGTCCATATCATACACCTTCATCACCAGAAAACCTGGTGGGGGAGATGGGACGGTTTAATCGCAGACATCCCGACCAGGTCAAGAGTCACGTCATAATGTCATTATCATAGACCTCGGTTTCGTGTAACTGCAGTGGCGTATTGTTAAAAAAATTTACGTGAGTAAACTATTACGAATGTCAGTTGAGGCAGCAAAGCAGAATGTATGATGGAAATTAAAACTTACCTCTGAGATCTTTTGCACTCTGAAGCAGGTTCACCTCAAGGATTTGCCTGTATTTGGCTTCATTAATTGTTCCCTCTATCCTTACAAGTGGGTAAGTTTTTAGATGACGAATGAAATTTTACGTGGATTGGCCATCTGAAATTTTTATTCCACACGTTTCACATTCAGCACTCTTTCTATTCAATGCACCTTCAAAATGTTTATCAGCAAATAAGATCACCCATGGAATCTCCGCCATGCTATCTGTAACACAGTGATGACAAAGTGACCACGCATGTGCAAAGAATAGCAGCAAGCAGTGACGCTCAGTCGTGTACATTGGTGTATCAGTTTTTTTTACACCAATGCATACGTACATGGGTGCACTAGGGAGTGGTTAAGCAGTCACGTGAACAGCCCATGTTCCGATGCGGTGCGGTGCTGTGTTGTGTTATGCCCGTAATAAACCTATTGTTCCCACTTCAGAGTCTTCGTCCCTGTTCATTGAGCACATTACATTATGGATGAACCAAGCAGCAGCAATAACGATTCCATAAGTACACCAACTGAATTGAAGGACTTGGAATCCATGTAATGAAAGCTGCTATAGCTCCACTTGCATTTCTCCATAATTTACCTCCTTTTACTCCACTAGACACATGTATGTGTGATCGGAGGCTTGGAGCTCAGCAGCACTTTGAGCGGTGTACAAGTAATACCTTTTCGAAGGTCGGCGTGATCTATTTACTGAGTTTGTGCTCCCTTTGGTGCGAGACTTTGGCGGTCTTTGTTTATCAATTCAATAATCACATCCGAGCAGCCATCAAATGAAAATAAGTGACAAACACATTACTGAGATATATTTATTTTGATATAGTGTTCATTCATTCATCGTCATTGTCAACAAGTCGACAAGCTCAAGTCAAGTTTCAAGTCTTGAGGGCAAAGTCTCAAGTCACAAAATGTGCAACTCGAGTCGCCATCTCTGGATGGGAGAACCTGCCGGAAGGACAGCAATCTCTGCAGCACTTCACAAATCAAGGTTTTATGGGAAAGTGGCCAGACAGAAGCCACTCCGAAGAAAAAGGCACATGATGGCACACTTGGAGTTTGCAAAAAGGCATGTGAAAGCTTCTGAGAACATGAGGCAAAATATTCTGTGGTCTGATGAGATTAAAATTGAACTCTTTGGCCTGAATGCAAACCACTTCGTCTTGTGGAAACCAAGTACAGCTCATCACCAATCTTATACCATCTCCACCATGAAGCATGGTGATGGCAGCATCATGCCATGGGGTGCTTTTCAGCAACAGGGACTGGAAGATTTTCATGGATAAAGGGAACAATGAATGGAGCCAAATACAGGCAAATCCCTGAGGATAACCTGCTTCAGAGTGCAAAAGACCTCAGACTGCAGTGAAGATTTACATTCCAACAGGACAATGACTCCAAGCATACAGCCAAAGTAACACGAGAACAGCTTCAGAACAAGAACATGAAAGTCCTTGAGTGGCCCAGCCAAAACCCAGACTTGAATCCCACTGAGAATCTGTGGAAAGACTTGAAGATTGTTGTTCACTGATGCTCCCCCATCCAACTTGACAGAGCTTGAGAAAATCTGCAAGGAAGAATGGGAGAAAATCCCCAAATCTAGATGTGCAAAGCTCATACAGACATACCCAAAAACACTCGAAGCTGTAATCGCTGCTAAAGGCCCACTCACACGTTGACATTTTAGCCAGCAATGGCAACATATCAAAATGTATGTAAAACGCTGGCTTCCGCTGAACTTTTGATGTTTTTTTTTTAAAGATTCGGACGTATTCATAATGAGTTGGTCATATGCATAACATATTAGTAACGGACACAGAACGTTTCGTTGTCTTATAGATAACTTATACCAACAAATGCTTAGCCTGTTGTGGGCGTTCACAACCTATGCCCAACGATAGTCTAACGTATGCATAGCGCGTTGCAAGTATCGCCGACGATCACGTGGCATTGCCTGTTAAAAAGGCTGCCGCACAATGATTCAAATCATAACCGCCGGAGAAATGGAAGTGTCAACATCGCAGTCACACCTTGGCAATCTTGCCAGCGTATGCCGACCTCTGAAAAATGCGTCTAAAACGCTGGCGCACGTCGAATACGGTATGGGTAAGTTTGGTATATGTGAATAGAACGCTAAAGTACGCTATCATACGTCGTAGTCAGTGGAGTACGTCTTGTACTTTTAAATGTGTTAACATTTTACAATGTACTTGCCGTATGCCTCACATGTTCCACATGCGATGGGAATAAGTTTTATGCACAATATGTGATTGTTGGCACACGTCGACAAAAGTTACTTTTAAGTTACTCATAAGTCGATACACGTCAATGTAATGGTTTGCGTCAGTGTTCCAGACTCCCTTTTTTTTTCTTTTTTTTTTCTCTTCGGTATGATGGTGATGTTGACACTTCAATTTCTAGTGCGGTTATAATATAATATAATTAATAGGCTGCCGCTCAACGATTAAAATCATAACCGCACTAGAAATCGAAGTGTCAACATGACCGTCAAACCGAAGAAAAAATGTTTCTAAAAAAAAAAACCAGGGAGTCTGGAACACTGACACAAACCATTACATTAACGTGTTTCGACTTATGAGTACCTTACAAGTAACGTGTGTCGACGTGTGTCAACGATCGCGTAACGTGCCTGCAACACGTTACTCATAGGTTAGAAATAAGTTTCGGGTACGCTAAACATTACCTCGACGTGTTTTGACTTATGATTAACTTACAATTAACGTGTGTCGACGTGTGTCAACGATCGCATAACGTGCCAACAACTTATGGCCAGCGTAGCGGAACTTGTGAGTCATACGCTGGCATAAGTCGTAAAATTTCAAGCATGCTAAAATTTGAGGACAACCGCAAAGTACAACGATGAAAGCAAACGTACGACGACGTATGGCAGTGTTTTTCAGCGTGCTCTCAATGTTTCCAAAACTTACCCATAACGTATTCGATGTGTGCCATAGTTTTAGACAAATATTTTAAAAATCGGCATAAGCTGGCTGAAACGTCAAGGTGTGACTGGGCCTTAAAGGTGCTTCGACAAAGTATTGAGTCAGGGGGTTAAATACTTATTGACGCAAGATAGTTCAACTTTTTATTTTTAACTAATTGTAAAAAAATTCCAAAAACATGTTTTCACTTTGTCGTTGTGGAGTATTTTGTGTAGATCGGTGAAATAACAAAAAAAAAAAATCCATTTTAAATTCAGGCTGAAACACAACAAAATGTGACAAAAAGTCCAGGGGTGTGAATACTTTCTGAAGGTACTAAAGTAAATGTACAGAAACGAAAAACTTAAGTTAGGGATCGATCTGTTGTCCAATCATATTTTTTTCAAATTCCCCAGGTATATATCAAGAGTTTATTCAAGGTGACTGATAACTCTTCTCCAATTATGTAATTAAACAATTCTTCAAAAAACTGGACTAAATAAATTGAATATGTTGACGAACGATGGAATCCAATATTTATGAATAATGTTTGGTTTTAACATTTTTAATTTCTAAAGTGAAGTGTATTCGATGCTTTCAAGTTTAATAGGAGTGCAAATGAGCACAATATATGCCCGAACAAGAAGGTATAAACAGAATTGTGCTACTTCATGGAAAACAGCATCCTGGTTGCCATGGCAACCACTCAAGATGACCAACGAATGTCACAACACACCATCTCCACAGTCTGTACCTATGTACTAAATATGAAACATGAAAGTTGAAAACTTTGGGAGTTACAGTGCAGATAGTAACGGACGGACGGAATCACATAATACGCCCTGATACATATATATATATATATATATATATATATATATATATATATATATATATATATATATATATATATATATATATCAGGCGTATAAAAATGAATGGCAGAAGTCAGTCAGTCAAGGCAGGTTCTCCACTCCACCCCCAATCACCCACCCCACTCTCTCAGGTCAAGTCAATCAAGTCAATCCTTTCAAGTCAATCAAGTCAAGGCAGAAGTAAGTCATTCTCCCCCCTCACCCATGGTCCCACCCCTCTCCCTCCTCCCCTCCCACCTCTCCCCAATGCAGTGTACGCAATGAGGTTGAGGGGAGATGAGAGAAGGGGAGAGAATGTCGAGAGTGGGGAGGGGGGAGATTTGAGACATTGAAGTCACATTTTACATTACATGGAATGACACATAACAAACTGCATTTTACGTGATTTTCACCCAATTACTCCTTCTCTCCTCTTTCCCTGCTCTCACTCCCTCACACCTCTTCTCTTCTCTTTCCTCTCTCCCTCCTCTCCCCCTGCCCCTACACCCTCCCTTCCCTTTCCCCCCTCTACCATCTCCTCCCTTGTCTCCCCCCCCTCCTCCTCCCTGAGGAGGAAGGTGAGAACAGAAGGGGAGGACAGAGTTGGAGGTTTGGGAGGGGTGGGGGTTGTTGAGCAAAGATGGGACAGAGTTGGGAGAGGAGGTTGAGAATTTGTGGTGAGGGGAGAAGAGGTTTAGGAATTTTGGTGGGGGGAGGGGAAGGTTGAGATGTTGCAGTGAGCGGGGGTTTATGGTGGGGGGGCGGACAGAGGGAGGGTTAAAGGTTTGAAGTGGGGAGGTGAGTGAAGCCTTTGGGTTGGGGGAAAGGTTGGAACTGAACCTGGGGTTTGAGATTGGGGGTGAATGACTTGGGGGTTCTGGGAGGGGTGGAGGAGTTGAGCACTTGAAGAGACGTTTTACATTATGCGGATCTTACCGCCTTATCCACAGCCATGGCGGATGTTGATTGGTATGAAGCAAGGTGTATGCCTGCCACCACCGCATTCGGCGTCTTCTTTCATATGCCCTTGGACCATGCGTTTGGTAACAACCCCTCTGGTGTTCTGACTAAATCCCCAAACTATTATGTCTTTTTAAGCTTTGTCTCACTTCAGAGCCAAAACCAAGACGAGACAACTGTCTATCAATGAACTTTTGTTTGCTGATGATGCTGCTGTATTTAGCCATTCTGCTACTCATGTCAAACAGATCTGCACCAAATATTCCAATAGCTGCACCGACTTTGATGTGGAATAAACATCAAGAAAACAGTTATAATGTCTCAATGTTGCGCCGCACAATCACAGATGTACATCAACAACAATTTGCTTGACAAAGTATGCTATTTTCACTACTCCGGCTCAAATCTGTCCCACGATGTGTCCCTCACCCCTAAAATTGACAGCTGGATTGACAAGACAGCCATCACCTTCGTAGGTCTTAAATAAGAACAGAGTTCAATTTGTTCGACCACTTTATTAGCGTGGAACGACAATAATCAAACAAGTATTGAACAGGTTGAAACACCCACAACATCCCTGGCTCCAGCTCAGGCTGCGCATGCGCACTGGCACAGGGGACCGTCGATATGTAGAAGTACCGTAAAGTACAATGTTCTTTAGGTCTGACAGATCATGTGCGGAAGAAGAATCACCTGGCATTTTCGATGAAGATATCTGCGTACCGAGCCTGTGTGCCAAGTACTTTGCTCTATGGCTGTGAATGCTCGGCAAAGGAGGCCAAATAAAAATAAACGTGTTTTAATCCCTTCCGCCTCTGCCGTTTCAATAAAGTCCAAGGCATTACCCAGAATGATAAAGTTACAAACACCGACATCCTGCGGCATACTAAAATGTACATTATCTACACCATATTCCAGTATCGTAGACTCCGATAGGTGGGCCAGATCCGTCGGATGCAAGACTCCAGAATCTAAACGTCCCTTCTCTTTGGTTAACTGAAAGATCTCTCTCGCCCTGTTGGCAGATCCAAGCTCATCCTGGAAGAATACGATGAAGACTGATGGTGTTATTTCCTAACATCTCACATCAGTGATCTTCACCATTTTTTAGAGGGGGGTCACTTTTGCCGATAACACATCAGTATGAGAGCCGCCACACCGCCTCCACGATTCCATCATGGCGATTAGGCCCTGCCTCCATGTACTCTTATTTATTTATTTTTTTCCTTCCTTGTAGTTATTGGCTGCAAGCATTATTGTTTGTACACTGCCATATCCTGATGTAGTTGTGTTACATTTACGCTTCGCATTGGAAACCTCAATTGAAACCATTGGGTCAATTTGATCGCATTAATAGCGGATGATGGGGCGTTTTCTCGTGTTTTTTTTTTTTTTTTTTTAAATCGGCCGAGCGTCAGGGGCCGCACTTTCGGGCACCAGGGGCCGCCAGTGGCTCGCGGGCCGCGAAAATGAAGAACAGAGTCTTACATCAACATTGGGAGCTCCTCGCACAAAATCGGAATGCTTGGAAGTGCAGCGTGAAGGACAGTGCTGACGTGGTGGAACAACAGCAACTGAAAGCTTTCGATCAATGAATGATGCAAATGAGAAACGTCACATGGAACCCAACAGAACATATCTGCATTCACCTGTCAAATCCACTCTCAAGGATTCAGAGCACGTATCAGCCTGATTGGCCACCCGAAGAAGTCGTCAATGTGAACGTCACGGTCCACGTAGGTTGAAAGGCCCTACACAGAAGACCATGCATGTTGAAGGCCATGGCGGCTGCCAAGGGCAATTACGGGTGGATTGTGAAGTTGTCCCGACTGGGATAATGAAACTAAAGTTGCCATGGCACTGCTGCAAAGCTGAATATGATCTTGAATGAGCAGAACTATCCACCGTCAAATGCAATGCTCACCACTACAAGCCAAAAGGTAGTCGGTAATGAGCAACAAAGGTATCAGACTTGAAAATGTCTGTCCTCAGGACAGTGTCAGAAAAAAACAAAACAGATGTGCATGGTAGACTTAGAAATGGACCAAGAAAATGCAGTTGACATCCTGCACAAATACATTTATATATTCAAATAAGTCTGATTTTTTTGTTGAGATTTACTTCTTTTCAATTTAAATTAATCTTCTCTCAAACTGTAAATATGCCATTCCGTTGCCAGATTGACAAGTACTTGATCTGTACATCAATTTGATTACTTCACTTGAGTGTGGCTGCAAGCATTGCATGTTCAATGAAGAAAAACAAGATGCAGGGAGGCCGTAACATCTTCTCAGCAAGAGTAAAGAGCAGAAAGTGTGAATACAGTGAGAAATTAATTAACAGGCAGGTTTAACTGCAATGTGTGCAAGACAATTTATTATAGGATGTAATAATGGACAAAGGGATATTGATTGGGCAGCAGGATACCACGTTTGCTCGATATACAGTATATAGGAGAAAGCTGTGACGGGTGATCAAAAGGTTTGACGAACGAGGTACCCACAATATCCTGAGAACTGGAAAGTTTCCTTTATTTATCAAAATGCAAGGTGTGCATGCGTGCGTGTTTTTGTTGGTTTTTTCCAAGGACCGTCGTTGTTTCGGAGTTGTGGCATCAGGTAGTATTTGATACATTTTACCCTGGGACAACTTGGCCACGTATTCCCCAGCATTAACTTTACAACTGAAATCGAAAAATAAAGCAAATTGGTCTTTTTGGATGTGGAGGTTCACCACAAGCCTGACGGCTCCCTGAAGACTTCGGTTTACAGCAAACCAACACACACCAGCAGATTACTGGATTTTAACTCCAGCAACCCAATCTCCCACAAACGCAGTGCAGTACAGACCTTGGCAGCTCAGGCATGGACGGTGTCATCTTCCAAAGCCGAGGAAATTAAAGAAATCAGATTAGTTAAAGGAGTCCTGCTCAAAAATGGGTACAACAAGGGGATACTCCCCACATTGGAAAAACCAAAACGGACAGAACGGAAGGAGCCAGACATGCTTTAGCACTGTGTACTGCCATACTACCCAGATCTTTCTGAAGGGATTGGCAGGTTAGTACGTGGCACACGGATTGATGTGGCCTACAAGCCTCGACACAACATCCATAATGTAATTTCACAACTAAAGGACCCATAACCAACTGGTGATAAACCTGGACAAGTTTACCATTCATCAGGCAGAGACTGTGACCAATTATACATTGGTGAAACTGGAATAAATTTAAAACAATGGTGAGATAAACATGATGGAGCAATTAGGCTTGGAAAGGTGACCCAGTCAGCCAAAGCACGTCATTGCCTGCAATCTGGCCGTAAATTTGACTTTGATGGGACCCGTGTTCTTGACACGACATCCAACAAACGACGCAGGTTGATACTGGAAGCATAGCACGAGAAAAGCCAAAAGGGTGGTCCAACTGGAGAGACGGTGGACATACCCACACAATACACACCTCTGATACAAATGGCAAAAACTGGATGGTGCAAACGGCTGGATAAGGTGGTAAACAAACACTCGATCCCAAACACTACAACCACATGTGTACAACACCCAATGAGAACCCCAACAATCTCACAACCCACACCTCATCATGTCCAACCTTGACACAAAACCATCCATGTTTGTTCCCCGGAAACACAAAAACAACAAGCACACACACACGCAACACCATATCACATGCAAGTAAATTCAAAGAAAGAGCAGAGCACCCCATTGATTATGTGATTTGACGTCTATTTTGCTTGAGCTTTGCAAAATAAAAAAGCACTCCTCCATTTGACCTCGAGCACCAGCATGTGACCAGAAATGAGCAGTCATATCGGACTAAAAACCAGACACTGCCGAGGCTCGGGGTCTATTGGCCCGAGGAAACCGCCTGTGAAGCTCGTGAAACGTCGCCAGAGACCGAGTCTGCTCTTGCTTTTTGCTCAAATTAGCGGAGTAGATCAAGTTTTACTTTTGGTTGGAAGACTTTCCTTCTTCTTAAAAAAAATAATATATATATATATATATATATATATATATATATATATATATATATATATATATATATATATATATATATATATATATATACATATATATATACTTTCAGGAACCATTATATATTAAAAAACTAGCAAATACCACCCATCACTTCACTCATGTTAATACTGAATGAGGGAGGGAGAAAAAGAGGGGGGAATAGGGAGAGAGGAGTGAGGGAGAGAGAGCAGGGAGAGTGAAAAGGTAGAAGGTAAAGGAGAGAGGAGGGAGGGGAGCGAGGAGGGGGT
Organism: Eptatretus burgeri; assembly: GCF_056783735.1. Classification (NCBI taxonomy): domain Eukaryota; kingdom Metazoa; phylum Chordata; class Myxini; order Myxiniformes; family Myxinidae; genus Eptatretus; species Eptatretus burgeri. The sequence goes on along the minus strand of NC_140961.1, from coordinate 8,162,770 downwards.
GGGGGAAGGGAAGACAGTGAAAGGTGAGAAGAAGGGAAGGCAGATGTGCAGTGGAACGTTAATGATTCATACTGTTTCATCAAAATGATTCTGCATGGAATAACAGTGAAGATGGAAACAAAATAATGTCTGAAATCCACTTTCTACCGGTCATACTATAAACATGGTCCAGAGACAAAATCTTGGCCAGACAAATCCAGAGACAAACTCCCGTCCAGACATACATACCGTCCGGATGTGTCCGGAGACAAACACCACCCGGTCACATCCGGAGCGAAGCTGGCCGGAGACAAACACTGCTCGGACACGTCTGGAGACAAACTCCCGTCCAGACATAACCACCATCCGGATATGTCCAGACAGAGAGAGGAGAGGGAAGGGGAGAGTGAGAGAGAGTTGATATGGGAGGAGGATAGAGAGAGAGAGTTGATGTGGGAGGAGGATAGAGAGAGAGAGTTGATGTGGGAGGAGGATAGAGAGAGAGAGTTGATGTGGGAGGAGGATAGAGAGAGAGAGTTGATGTGGGAGGAGGATAGAGAGAGAGAGTTGATGTGGGAGGAGGATAGAGAGAGAGAGAGTTGATGTGGGAGGAGGATAGAGAGAGAGAGTTGATGTGGGAGGAGGATAGAGAGAGAGAGAGTTGATGTGGGAGGAGGATAGAGAGAGAGAGTTGATGTGGGAGGAGGATAGAGAGAGAGAGTTGATGTGGGAGGAGGATAGAGAGAGAGAGTTGATGTGGGAGGAGGATAGAGAGAGAGAGTTGATGTGGGAGGAGGATAGAGAGAGAGAGAGTTGATGTGGGAGGAGGATAGAGAGAGAGAGTTGATGTGGGAGGAGGATAGAGAGAGAGAGAGTTGATGTGGGAGGAGGATAGAGAGAGAGAGTTGATGTGGGAGGAGGATAGAGAGAGAGAGTTGATGTGGGAGGAGGATAGAGAGAGAGAGATAGAGAGATAGAGAGATAGAGATATAGAGAGATAGAGAGATAGAGAGATAGAGACATAGAGAGATAGAGAGATAGAGAGATAGAGAGATAGAGAGATAGAGAAATAGAGGGAGAGACAGAGAGAGAGAGAGAGAGAGAGAGAGAGAGAGAGAGAGAGAGAGAGAGAGAGAGAGAGAGAGAGAGATATATATATATATATATATATATATATATATATATATATATAGCAGCGAGAATGTTATGCTCCATGACAATACACACGTGCGCACACACACACACACACACACACACACACACACACACACACACACACACACACACACACTGTCTTGGCTATATATATATATATATATATATATATATATATATATATATATATATATATATATATATATATAAATAACTCTTGATTTACACCATCGTTGCATTCTTGAAGTGTCGTGTGAATGTAAAAATGTGTAAATTAAAACCTATTTCCCCAAAAGAAATAATTTAACAGGTGGAGGTTCGGGGGAGTACCGCATCAATCCTCATTTTTATTGTCCTATTTTTACTATGACAGTAGTTTATTCTGTTTGAATTGTAATGTTTCAGATATAAACAATGAAAACTTGTGAAAACACTACTACCTTGAATTGTTGCATTTAATAAATTTGAACTAACAATAGAAAAATTAAAGAAAGGAGATGTTAACACTGCGTTACCTGCTGCTGCTGCTGATGCCTTGTTTCTGGAAGTGTTGAGAGGAAGGAGGTGGAGGAGTTATGGAAGAAGGGGATCATCTGTGTCAGATGACCTTGGCGAAGATGGTGGTGTTAATGATGTTGATGGATGTTGAATTGGAGAGGGTACGAGATGCGGTTTAGCTTTTTGACCGCTAGATGTTGAGGGCTCAGTGGCATCATCCTTTCGAAGTTCTTTCCCTTCATTTTTTTTGAAAAAAAGGAAAACAAAGTCATCTGAGCTAACTTCATCTGCTTTTCTTTTTTTAATTAACTTATAGCAGCTGAGGTCTGCTTGGACATTTCGGGCCACTCTTGAGCTGCGTTCAGTGTTGGGGTCATTTTCATCGAAGATGGCGAGACCCGTATCAATGAGGTGGAAAGCCTCCAACATCCTCTTACTGGCGAGAGTACGCAGTGGCTCAACCTCTTCACTTTGTGCCTCCGACCCCTCCACCTGGTGTCCCTTCTCCAGCATTAGAGGGTCCTCATTTGAGAGCTCCTCCCGGTCGGTACGAGTCCAGCAACCAACTCCTCTAAATCACCCTCCTCCACCTCATCAAAGCCGACAGTCTTGGCCATTTCGACGATGTTACACTGTGCTTTCGACAAATCATTATTCACGCTGAAACCCTTGAAGCGGTGATCAAACTGAGGGAAAAGTTTGCCCCCATACACCATTCATGCAGGAACGGGTGACTTCCTTCCAAGACTCCTCAACATTACATGGAGCATCCTTATTGTCAAGGCCTTCCGGAATTCCTTTACAGTCATCTGATTATTCTCAGTTGATTTCACCAGGTTTGCAAATGTTATTCGGAGATAACACGCCTTCAATGCAGCCACCACTCCCTGATCCATGGGTTGAATTTGAGATGTCGTGTTGGGTGGAAGAAACACAACCTTAATGTTCTCGTTGAGGTCCTCGATGGATGTTTGATGAGCTGGGACATTACTGAGGATGAGAATTAAAAACCTCAAATTCTCCTTCTCACAATTTTGATGTTGTGGTAGTTGTATAACGCTTCCGGAAGTTCGAAAACTACCACAACTCGCGTTAAAATGTGTTCCCTTCACCTTCACACGAGCTGCACGATCACCTCTTTCATACCGTCCGAAAACATCCATTTTTACTTCAACACCGACGGCCTTCCTCTGTCTTTTGTTCACACTACCGACCTCGTTCCACCACGGATGCTTTCCAGTCGTGATTGCAAACGCTGCACTTATTAGAGTGGAAACAATTCACACACAAAAAGGTAAAAACACGTTACCAAATACACGAAGCCAAGATGGCGGGTTTCAGGAAACGAACTGAGGGAGAAAGGAGAGCGAGGGAGAAAGGAGAGCGAGGGAGAAAGGAGAGCGAGGGAGAAAGGAGAGCGAGGGAGGAAAGCGATCGAACTCACAACACCTGCTATAACGAACACGTTTTCGTGCTGTTCGGTGCGAAAATTAAATCATAGCATCACTCACACACTCGAATCGCGTAATTCAAAAAACTCGTGAACGTAAATTTAAAAAATGGTGGAAATGACAGGCGCGCACTACTCCTAAAACGCGCAAACAGGACACGCGTAAAAGGCGAGCTTACTGTCTGCACATATACTGTACATAGATATGTATATATGTATATATATATATATATATATATATATATATATATATATATATATATATATATATATATATTTTGTTGCGGGCCAGAGGTCCAGTCGCGAGAACGACGACAAGGTGGGGGGAGTCACATCGCCTCCCACCAGCCTCTCGGAATTGTAGGCTGTCGCTCACGGATAATTCCGTGACACGGCAAGTCGCTTAACCGACCGTGGACGCCAATACCGCAACCGCGTAACGTGTCTTTTTGTCTGGAATCAATTAATCTAATTAACCACGCGGTTTCGATTACCGGGGAACCACGCCCTCCTTACGCCTTGCCCGAACCGGTCACTCTACCAACTACGGTAGAGTACCAACTAACAACTACCAACTCTACCAACCACCTTTCCAGATTGGATGCACCCAAGCAGAATTACCAAGGACGTACCGGCTGGAATGAACAGATTATCAGGGATCAAGACCCGGCTGAACTCAGATCCGCACACACAGCTCGGATTCGCACAGCAGCACGCGCAAGGTCCGTGCTGTGCTTCGCACAAGGCCGCCAAGGGCGCACCGATGCGAGTGAAATGCGGTCCAGAAACGCCCGCGGTGGATACAAGCCGACCCCGCGGACGGGGACAGAAGTTAGGCTGGAAATAGTGAATTTGGATCGGACGGGATCTCCGTGCGAGTGTGTGTGTAAAGCTCCGTGTGGCCTGCGCCGCGCATTCTGGGCGCAGAGCGCGCGAAGCGGTTTCCCCGATGCGTTACCCGCATGACGTTACATGTGTTACACGTTACACGTTACATTGCATTTCCTCGAGAAATCGCGTGAGATCAGGGTGCGAGTGACGTCATCAGGGATTCCGCGGCGCGGGTTGCGGGCGAGCAGAGCACATGTGTTCGCGTGGGGAACCCCTCGAAACGCGAGGCTTGCTTGGGATGTGCAGGGTGACGTCGTGGCTGCATGCATAGTTGGAATCCGGCAGAAGGGAAATCCCTGCCGGAAGTTACCGTCTGAGAGGAAGGAGGGAGGAGCGCGAAGCTCGAACAGCTGCCATGACGTCATGGGAAAAGAGCGCGGTTTGTGAATTGCGGCGCTGGTGCGCAAAGAGAAAAAAAAATAAGAGAAAAGCAGGCCTCCCAATTTTGGGTAAACAGGATTCCCAGGCAAGGGGTAGAAAACCCCCTTGTTTGGGCACAGGAAGAACTAGTTAATGGGAAGGGTGAGCAATAGTTAGACCGGCTTCATGGGGACATGGGTTGTTCCTCATGGAGCCCGTGGAATGGATTAGTTGGAGGGATTTTAGGTTAGATTGGAAAATGGATCTTTTTGGATTTTGGAGACAGTGACAGACATTGAATGTGTAGTGGGGACGTAGCTTAGCTACGAAGAGTAAATGGAATGTGCTTGAGAATAAGGGACGATGAGGAGCATGAGTTAGTTTAGGGAATTTAGTTAGCAGAATGGCAGGATTGGAGTGTGATGTGAATTGGAAAGACGAAAATGTACTTGATGAATGAGTGAGGGTCAGCGGGCCCAAGTGTGAGTGAATGGGGCGAATGTGGAATGAATGGTGCGAATGACTGGTTGGGGGGAGGAGTGATTCCCACACAAAGGACATTGGGGTCAGTTTAATGTTAGTTAGTGGGTTGTTAAATTGATAAAAAGGAGGTCGTTTTGTTGTTGTAGTCGAGAGAAGGCACGAAACCCATTTGGAGGGGTGCAGGAGTTCATGGACCGGCTGGGAGCGTGGCTGTGGAAAGTTGAGTATTTGTTTAGAGGGCACCCCAGGCACCAGACTAGTCGGCCAGAGTAGGCCAAGGGTCCAAGGGACTGGGATAATGTAGTGGGCATGGGCGACCCGTCGGAAACGGGACCCGTAGCATCAGAATGCCATGTGGGCAGTGTAGTGTGCACGGGCGACCCTCGGAAAGGGACCCAGGATACCCGCATGCCACGTGGGCATCGGAGAATGCCACGTGGGCATTGTAGTGGGCACGGGCGACCCTCGGAAAGGGACCCGGGGTACCAGCATGCCACGTGGGCATCGGAGGAGGGCAATGCCAGAGAGGGCAACCCCCCACGTTTATAGGGAGCTGGTAGGCTCGGAGACAGCCTGCGGGCCCGGGGGTGCTATGGTTAGAGTTCGGCAGAGGGGAGTTCCTGCCAGTTGAGCCACGCTGCCCAGCCACGAAATTGTGCGAGGGCACGAATGAAAATTTAAGGGCAAGGCCCAAATTTATAATGGACACCAACACAGGCGACGGGAATCATGGTTTTTAGAACCGTTACTTTAAAAGTGTCAGGTGTTTTTGGAAAGTCCCAGGGTAGTTTCAGGTTAATGAATGCTAGGATAGTTAGGAGATGTACCCCTTTGCACCATCCATCCCTTCCCTTGTTGTAGGCCGCTGGACCCACCTTGGTAGATCGCTAAACTCTGAGGAGGCCATTCTGAGGCTTCATTGGGCCTCGAGACAGGACGCTAGTTCTCCCGATTCCCCTCTAAATAGGATTTTAGGGGTTGGGAGTAGGTTAGGTTGACAAGATAGGTGAACCGGACAAAGATGATAAAGGGGATGAGGGAGACAATTAGAAAATGGAAATAAAAATAAAGAGGGGCGAAATCTTCTTGTTGTGTTGCAAATTAAGGGAGTGGGTATGGACAGAGACAGGCAAAGACGATAGAGTGGGGGGAGACAGTTGGCTAGGTCCGAGTCCGCCTTCAGAGCGGCCGGCACCACCGCACCCCCTCCATACCTGATGGAACCACACCAGAGGCCGGCCAGCTTCACCAGCCGGCCTGTTGTGCTGGATCGCCTGTTCCACATGGCCTTGCCTTGCTATGCCTCATTTGTCTGCCTCTCCCATGACCCCATGCCTGCTGCCCTTGTTTGCGTTTGCCCGTGTGTTCATTCATCACCATGTGCGCCAGGACCATCCAGTGTTGGCAAGGACTGCCTTGCAGGCAGCCGCACACATGGACTGCATTGTGCAGCCCGTGCACCGTGTTTTGCATCCATCCAGTCCATTTTTGTGTTTTGCTGCCATCTCCATCCATTCCCCTGCACCAATGGCTTTGCAATGACTTTTGCCTTTTCCCTTTCACAGATCACCGGTCCTGGGCCATGGTTAGTGTAAAATAATAGACAAGTTGAGTAAAAATTGCAGATAAGTTGAACCCCACCTGCATGTTTGTTTTAGCGCCGACAATTTTAGTTAAGTTGTCCGAAAGAGTCCGTGTGAGTTTGTTTAGTTAGTTGCGCAGCACATTCGCTTATTTATTTTTGGGACACGTATAAGGAAATGTCGCACTCAGGGATCCGAAGGTAAAACGTACCAGGGGGAAAGCTTACACATGCTGGTCACACGGAAATGTGACGACTCGGGACGAGTCTGTAAAAAGGGGAGGGGGTAGTGTTGTGAATCTGGAAACCATTATCACACTCCTCATTCAGGTCCTTTCAGCTCAGTTATCTCGTTAAGTACATGTTCCATAGATAGCTCGCCTTCCATTGTTTAATGGGTAAAAATCGATAAAATGCGCTGTGATTCATTTTAATAGTTAGGGTTCGATCAGAACACAAAGAAGAATGACCCTCCCCCTCCTCTGCAAAGAGGAAGAAGAACCCTCCTGTCCCATGATGCAAGAACATAAACGACTCCCTCCCACCCGCGTTTGTGCGGGGGATGGCGCACGAGGGCATGAGTCACGCCGGGAGCGGGGGAGGGGGTGGAGAACAATATGAAAGGGACCCTCTGCTTGGCTCGGGGGAGTAGTCGAGGGGGTTGTGGCTGGTTGGTTGTCGTGGTTCTTCTTTGGCCTGGTGGTCGAGGAGTGTCGGCCTGCTTCAAGGGCTCGAGCTGGTTCGAGGTTGTTGTTCTGCTGGTGCTTCTTCGAGTTGGCTGTGCAGTCGGTGGTTCAAAGGGTCGTCCTGGATCTGAGTTATCTTGGTTCGGCCTTTGTTCTGCTTCGTGGCCTCATCTTGGTTCTGCTGGCTCGACCTGGAAAGCGACGCATCTTCGGGAAGGCTCGGTGTTTCGTCTCACCAGCACGTGGTCTGGAGCGTGAGGGGATCCGCTAGAGCTCGGGAAGGATCGCGGCTCACGGCGATTGGATCCAGCTCGCCCTCGCTGGAGCCCGGGTCCGAACAGCGTGAAGACCACACGAGGTGGAGAGGTTCAAGATAGGTTCTCAGTTTCAGCTCATCTGTCCCTCCGAGCTGAAGTCCTTATTAAAGGCATCAGCCACCATTTATTGGGTGTGTGTGTGCGTACGTGTGTCCGTGGGCCCGTCTAACAAGTAGAGAACTGTTAAGTGCTTTGTGTGCTGTAAATGATTGCATTGCATTTATTGTATTCGGTATAGTTCTGCTCTAGCGTGCTTCCCGAGTTCACCGATTACTGCATAAATAAACCCCAATTGTTACATGTTTTCAGCTCGTCACGTCGATTCTTTCATTGACTGAGCATGTTGCTTGTGAGGGATTAAGTCGGCCATTGCAAAGGGTCACAAGATAATCGGGCCGGCGGAAATCGGCGATATCACCGCTCGGCTACGCACATGGAATGGGCCGCTTAAGCGGCTCACTTCCGTACGAGTTCCGCCGAGGGTGAAGTACCCCGGGAGCTGGATCACATGGGTACTTAGGTAAGTTGAAGTTGGCAATTAACCCGACCACACGTGATCTCCCCATTGGCGTATTTCGGTGCAAAATAACCAGACCCGTCGACCCGGACTTACCCCAGCCGGCGATCGAGCTGAGACGGCCCTACTGCTTCATCGAGGGTCGTGCTCGTGGCGATGCGCCGGCGGGAACCACAACTATATATATATATATATATATATATATATATATATATATATATATATATATATATATATATATATATATATATATATATATATATATATATATATATATATATATATAATGGTTCCCCAAAGCGTAAATACAATCCTGTACTATTCATATTCGCTCTACTGAACTGAATATAAATAGAATGCTCATCACCCATCAAAAGTGGCACCGCCGTGAGCTCGAGGTCACATGACCGGCGCCATCTTGGATAGAACAATGGCCTGACTCACGTTGCAGATCCAGTTCGTTTTGAATGCATCCCAGACAGAACAAAGCAAATAAATGTTAAAATGCCGTTTTGTGCGGCGATAAACTGCTCCAATCAGTTACGGGAGGGTTGTTGAAAGATGTTTCACAGGTATTTTTATATGTTGATGAACAGGAATGTGGTAGTTTTACACTGAAATATCACTTCAGTATCACAGCTTTCTCATTTTGCGTTCATCACACGAACCTTGTTTGGTGGTCCAAATTGGTTTTAACAGTTTATTATGTTGGGAGGATTAATGGGGGAGGACTAACGAGTGTATTCATTTTAACGGCTACCATTAATCCGAACTTCTTGTCGGGTCGGCAGAGGGAAGTTGACCCAAGTCTTTCACGAATCGGGTGGTGGTGGCGATAGCTAGTCATCTTAAAGGCGAATGTGCGATGGGACGTCCAGTTTCATTTCCATCCGAGGGACGACACATTGATTAATCACCCATGCACACTCTCTCGGCTGCTCACTCAGCCAACAATTTGGGCATCCTGCATAGAATAAAGTTGGTTGTATTTTATCACTTTGGTTTCCATAATTTTGGTAAGTAATAAAAGAAATAGGACCACGCATCCTGAAGCTCACCTGGATCAGGAGCTACAGTCACTCAAACCCTCCTGCAGATCCCCGTCAACCCTGATCTTTTTTTTTTAATGCCATGAACAAACTTTGGTACAACACGGGTGATGAAGGTTGTGGTCAAGTTTCATCGGAATTGTTTGTGTGGTTTCAGAGAAGAAAGCAACCAGCTACTTTGGGGGGCTCAACAACATCCCCCTCACTCCCGGAGACCCCTTAATGAGCGCAGATTTTGATGCGGTCATACACCTTCGTTAAGCATCAGATATAAAGCTTGTGGCCAAGTTTCATTAAAATTGCGCTTTTGGTTCAAACGATAATGATGGAAGTGTTTCTGGACTGACTGACTCACTCACTCACTCACCTACAGATACTTTTTGATTGCATAAGCTCACCTGACTAAAGTCCAGGTAAGCTATAAACGACAGGTAAATTCATGTTTTTAATTTTGACCAAAAACAATCATTGTGACACCTTCGCAGACTTGATCTTCGTAAGCTTCATTAAAATGGCCCTTGTTCTTCATGCTCCCAAATGAACAATGTTTGTTGTCAAACTTTATTGTGAAAAAGACAGTGTTATATGTTACCATGATAACTTAAGTATCAAAAAACTATCACACTAAACGTGAAAAAGCACGATCGTTTTCCGCTCCAAATTACCCACGACGAAAATCGCCTTTGCTCAACAGAGTGCAAACCAAGATGGTGCCCAGTTGCTACATTACGCTCTGTGTGTTGTGAAAGGCAATGAGCATTCTATTTATTTTCAGTTCAGTGAATCTCTGCCATATTCTTTTTTAAAATTCACAAAATTCCAAATTGACTCTGATCACAAAATCATTTGATGTGCCGCATGCCAAGATGAAATTGCGTACAAGTCTGAATATTTAAAAATACATCCAGTAATTTTCGAGTCAAGGTCCAAACAGACACACGGACGCATGGACGGACAGATGGACGGACAAACAGAACCCAAAATATAAGTGCTCAGCCTGACTGACGGCTGGTCGGGGGCAAAAAACGACATCTTGAATGATGGCTGGACGACAACATCCCGCTGAACAGTGTGTTATATCACAGTCTACCACACAAGAGGGTGCCACACCACTGATGTTTTATTATTTGGACAACACTAATTAACACATTCGAATTCATCAGTCTTGTCAAATTTTTTTTTAAATGCAACATGCCATTTATTTCATTTAACATAATAACTCATGGCACCAACAATATGTAAATATACTGTGGGGTGGAAGCATATGCACTCCATTGACATCCTGGTCTCATGTTATGCTCAAATCCTTATTGGTGTCTTCATGCTAAAAAAAAAACTGGCTTCTCATGTACATTATTCAATCAAGTATATAAATTTATCAGATACTCATTTTTGACACCGGATTTAATCCATTTCCTTTAGGTAGGCTTATCCTATTCAGATTGGAGCTCATACTCGAGTGATTTGCTTCCAAAAGCTTATCCTTTACACACTTTGGTAGTTTCACTGCAGTAAGCATATATACCTTTGCATTATAATCCCCTGCAAAGGTAAAAAAAAAACAAACAACACTTTGCAGGAAAAAAAATAGTGGATTTGAGTAGAAAGTGTGGACTTCAAGAGGTTAAGAAGAAATGCATTAGTGGACAAATACACAGAAATAACAAGATATCTGCGATCAGAAAGCGATTTCCATTGGTAAGCCTCCCCCTGTGCCTGCGATCCAATGATGGTCATATTATTTTTGGACCGCCATATGACCTTGACATCCAACATGTAGGGGATCGTGTGTAGATTAAGAAAATATATCCCCATTTATGTGTTGGCTTAATGGTTAGAGTGGTGGGCTTGGAATCCCAGGGTCCTGAGTTCAAGTCCTGCTTGGCTGTTGAATTAATAACAGGTGGGGTTGACTCAGCCTGTCATCCTTCTGAGGTCGGCAAAATGAGTACCAGCTTGGCGAGGGCGACCCATCCAGGATTGTGCCCAACAGCCCAGGAGACTGCGAAGGCAGCACCAATGCTCTGCACCGAGTATGGTCCCAATGGATGGATGGATGGATCCCCATCAACATTCCATCCATAAAACTCAACATCATGAAAATCGTTGGGAAAAATATGCAAGTTGTAATCAAAAAGGTGTTTTTGTTACTTTGGTCACAATCCGAAAAAGTAGGTCAAGGACGCTAATCAAATATCAGGTGTACATCTTCAATGCAGGTATGGTATTATGATGCAAGAACATTTTGGAAGGCCAAGCGGTTTTTGAGATTCCGAATTCGTAAAATTGAGAGATGATAAAAATACGCGTTTTTTTTTTCTTCAGATTGCCATTTGACCTAGACCTTTAACCTGGAGGGGTATGATGGAAATTGAGCGTACCTTGCTCTCGGCTATTTTAGCAAGGGCAATTTTATTCCGATTGGACAAAATTAGTCGAGTTTTGGTAAAAATGCAAAACTTAACATAATTAGGTCATGACCTTAAAATTAGGTCAAAGTGAGAAAAATGTCAGCCCCTCATACTTTTTATTTCCATGAATTGTTGATTCAAAATTTCAGTCCGAAAGTCCCAGCTGGATCCGAGATACTGCACATTGGCAGAAAAAAAGGGGGAAAAAACAAACCACATAAGTACTCATTTAGTATTTCTAGGGGGTCTAAGAAACTCTGGAGTACCATTGAAAATTGGGGGCACTAATTGAAGAAACAAACCATACAACAGTTATAAGCCTTGCCCGATCATGTAGATGGAGGCTTAATAATGCCAGTCAGTGGTTTCGTTTTGTTAAGGGGTGGTGCAACGAAGAATCCAAGAGCCCCAACCCACAGTGGAAGCATAGAGGCCTTTAATATGTTCTGCAAAGCAAACCAATCACTTGAAAGATGGATTGAGTTAGTGATGTTAATGGTAGTACTCCCATCCTTTGGGTTCAAAACCAAGCTTGGAAGTATATAATCAGTCCATAAGATGTCATAGCCGATGGCAATCAGGCACAGAAGTTCAAAAACCGTACTTGAGCATTTTTAGAGATCTTCACAGAAGGAGGTCCTGCAGAATTGGGCAAAGGTGGCATACTCACATGTGAGCTGGCGTGGTACGACCGACCGATTTAAAGTCTGCCAATTTTCCAGCAGGAACAGTACTTTGGGCTTGGCCTAAAGCAGGAAAATGTGTCTGTTTCCATCAAAACAAGCCAACAGGAACGGCAGGTCATTGTTGACTGGTTGAAGAATTGACGTTGATACTTCGGGCAGTTATCAGAAAGTTTATAATCAACAGCATGCAAAACTGGGAGGGCAAAGGCAAACCACCCAGCATAACCCTTGCCAAGAAATGGATTTGGCAGTACCGGACCTGTCTTTGAGCAGAACACCATTACATGAATACGATTAGGTCCTTATACCGGTTTAAATCATCATACCCTTCTCTCTGTTTTGCAAAGAATTGTAGGAAAAGGTAAACTTTCAATATCACCAGCTAATTAACCAGCACAGTGGTATCAGTTTGGAAAGAGGAATTAGGGTGATTGTCCTCATCATCAACCTCGGGGAATTTTCCATGAATTCCTGCCAGGCAGCAATGTATTGTCAAAGGATGGCTGTGAAACACCGATGACATCACATTTGTACATTTTGGTCCAGAACATTTCGTTTTCATTTGTTTGTTAACTTTTAAAGTAATTCACTACCTCTGCCACAGAAGGTGGACAGAGGTAATGTTTTCACCTGTGAGCAGCATATCTCAAAAAGTTATTGGGTGGATGACAAGGACAATGACAGGGTGGACAGGTTGGGTGTATGACAAGGATGAATTGATTAGATTTTGGTGAAGATCTGGATCCGGATATGAGAAGTTTGTCAGTGGTTCTTCACCATTGAGTGATGAGACCAAAAACGACATATAGCACGATATCTCAAAAAGTTGTGCACGGATTATGACAAAACTTGGTGGATGAGTTGGGTAGGTGACAAGAACAAGGCGATTCGATTGTGTTCAGGTCCAGATGCAGATCCGGCCCATCAGTGGGATAGAAAACGTAAACTGTTCAGCCTGGCGGAGGTATATGCTCCCAAGTGCCATTCTAGTTTCACATGTTTTTGACTGACAAAAAAGCCTCGTCTTTGTAAACATACTGTTACGTTTGTGGGGCCGGGGGTGGGGGGGAGGGGTAGACATTGCCAAAGAACAGATCAGAATGTATGGAGTAGCATGATCCATGCATGAGTAGTTCACCAATCTCGATGTAATCAGTAGGATTCAGGATTGTCTTGTTTGAATGTGCACCGTACAGGGGATGGTGCATAGCAATAATAAATTAGGGATTAGGGTTGAGGAATTGTACGTATAACTCCACTGCAATGTCCCACAGAGTGGAATCGGGTGGATTGGGGCTCTGCCAGGCAAGAGAGAGAGAGGGGTGGAGCTATGGATGCCTCCAGGGGTGGAGCTATGGATGCTCCAAAGGGCGGAGTGAGTCCAGAGAGTGAGAGGAGCCTGTATCATGTGGGTGTGATGCATCTGGGAGGATCGGAGTCTGGGGAGAAGTGGACTGAGGAGCACAGGGAGAGAGGGGAGCTGGTTCTGAGGAGAGCTAAACAGTGAAGGACTTCCTCATGCCTGCCTGCTTATGCCCATTTCATCGTGCCTGGATCCTGCCGTGTGCCCTCTTTGCCTGTTCATCTCCCCATCGCCTGTTCCGCTCCCCATCATCTGCTCGTCCACCAGCAGCTGAAGCCATCCGGTTTTCGTTCCCCATCCTGTCTGTGAATAAATCTGATGTATGGTGCTGTATGTTTTATTCTCATTCTATATTAATATAATTATTTATTATCAGTTCTGTGTTCCCCCTTTCTTCCCACCTCCACCCGCTGTCGTCTCCTCCATCACAATCACCATCCCCTGGTTATCTTGTTTATGTTACAGGAAATAAACCCGTTGGTTGTACCACAGCTGAGGTTATCGTGTCTCTTGTCGGTTCTCACACGTGCAAACCCGCCATAAATTTGGTATTCCACAGGAGTGAAAAACGTAAGGTACATCATGGGATTTTAACCTCCCGCCGCAACAGGTTCGACGTTAGTTGAACCGTTGACATGACAATACGTATGCTGAGGGCTCAGTGCTCACATTATATTTTACAAGGCATGTTACCATGTAGATTGTGCATGTCACCACTGAGAAGGAACATGTCACCACGCAGATGGAACATGTCACCACGGAGATGGAACATGTCACCACGCAGATGGAACATGTCACCACGGAGATGGAACATGTCACCACGGAGATGGAGCATGTCACCACGGAGATGGAACATGTCACCACGGAGATGGAACATGTCACCACGGAGATGGAACATGTCACCATGGAGATGAAACATGTCACCACAGAGATGGAACATGTCACCACAGAGATGGAATATGTCACCACGGAGATGGAGCATGTCACCACGGAGATGGAACATGTCACCACGGAGATGAAACATGTCACCACGGAGATGAAACATGTCACCACGGAGATGAAACATGTCACCATGGAGATGGAACATGTCACCATGGAGATGGAACATGTCACCACGCAGATGGAACATGTCACCACGGAGATGGAGCATGTCACCACAGAGATGGAACATGTCACCACGGAAATGAAACATGTCACCACGGAGATGAAACATGTCACCACTTAGATGGAACATGTCACCACAGAGATGGAACATGTCACCACGGAGATGAAACATGTCACCACTTAGATGGAACATGTCACCACAGAGATGGAACATGTCACCACGGAGATGGAGCATGTCACCACGGAGATGGAACATGTCACTACGGAGATGGAGCATGTCACCACAGAGATGGAACATGTCACCACAGAGATGGAACATGTCACCATGGAGATGAAACATGTCACCACGGAGATAGAACATGTCACCACGGAGATGGAACATGTCACCAAGAAGATGGAGCATGTTACCACTAAAATATTCTGCCACTCTGATCAGTAATTTCACGATATAATGGCTTCATTTCAGTGCCCTTACAATTTGATCCATTTCTTTAAAGCATTATTTATATTAGCTTTCATATTTAAAAACCATCAATATGGACTCATAGATTCAGATAACTAGTGATTGAATGATCACCGCTTTATCGATAATAATGCATTCTCAGGTTCATGATGTAACTTAGTCATATTATTTACAAAGAATACACACAAGGAAACTCAGACACAGGAAGAGGACACTTGGCTCATAATGCCTGCGTCATATCCACATTCGACGCCATGAAGACTCGATCTAAACAAGGTCACACAGCAGTGGTGGTGTGAAGAGGAGGGGGATGGGGTGAGTGCAAGTGGGGAGCTGCAGAGGAGAGGGTACAAAATGGGAAGGGAGAAGAGGATTAACGGGGAGATAAGATGTCTTCATTCTTATCTTTAAATATCCCAATATGCAGACTGGCACAGCAAGCACATGACACCCACATATCACACAAACCAGACCCAAAGTAGTTACCCACCAATCCAGTAGCTTACTAGTCACCACGTCTTCAGATAAAATATATTATTTATTTGAAGTAAGATTTATTTTTCACATTTTTTAACAATTCCACCCAGATATTCAGGGGTTTTTTTGCCTAATTTTAAGGCAATGGGATTTTGCTCGAGGGATATTCCTCATCTCCAATGGCCTCTCCCAGCCACAGATCACGAATGATCTAATTAGAGTGTCGAAAAGAAAAAAAAAAAGAAGAAGATGAGTCGAATCAATTCATCATGATGAAACAAACTACAAACCGTGAAACATCCCGGACAAGCTTGGGGCAAAGTCTCTCTGTCTTTGACCAATTTACAAAGGCTGATGTCATATGTCATCATTCAATCAGCGGTGTGCACACCTTATCTTGTTTTGTATGAGTCCATAAAAGATGTGTTTAATATAAATCGATGTTGGGTTTTCTCTGCTGGTATTAAGTCAAATCTCTACCTGGAAACTTACAAACAGGGCAAAGCCATTTGCCTGTCATTTTCCATGGCATATCCACACCACACACACCATTAACTTAATCACTTGGAGCTTATCTCGTGTGTGCCAACGCCATTCCCACCATGAACGGAATCTTTGAACATCCTATTTATCATGAACTTACATATCCCATTTAATCTTTAAACAGATAATTTAGTCCATAACAGCATGCTCAGGCCGACTCTGCCTGAGATATGACCATGGGCTCTTTAATGCCCACGACCAAACCGTACATGGGAAGCCAACTTTACATCTCTGTTGTGATTCAGCGCACCTGCCTCAACTGTGCTTAGCTTCTGCTATGAAAATGTAATCAGGTGTTTCATGTATTTGAAGGCCTCCCTTCTCTTCCTTCTTCCCTCTTTCTACAGAGACACGTGGAAGACATATCTTTTACGCAGAGACATATGGAAGACGTCTCTCTCATAACAAACAGATGGATGGGGAACATCAAAGTCACAGAGCACATTGTGCCATACTTTATTCTCCATTGCAGCACCTGCTTGAGTGGAGCAAAAACTGTGTACTTAAAAGAAACAACGTTGCAGGAGAATAGAGATCACATCATGTGTGGGCTCGCATAACATAGACAGAAATTGAAGGAGAGGGAGAGAGGGAGCGTGAGCAAAAGAGATAGAGGGAGAGGGGGGGGGAGAGGGAAAGAGAGTGAGGGAGAGGGGGGAGAGGGAGAGGGTGAGAGAGAGAGAGGGTGAGGGAGAGGGTGAGAGGGTGAGAGAGAGAGAGAGAGAGAGAGAGAGAGGGAGAGAGGGGGAGAGGGTGAGAGAGAGAGAGAGAGAGAGAGAGAGAGAGAGAGAGAGAGAGAGAGAGAGAGAGAGAGAGAGAGAGAGAGAGAGAGAGAGAGAGAGAGAGAGAGAGAGAGGGAGAGGGAGTGAGATATGGAGTGAGAGAGGGAGTGAGATATGGAGAGAGAAAGAGAGAGAAAGAGAGAGAAAGAGAGAGAAAGAGAGAGAAAGAGAGAGAGAAGAGAGAGAAAGAGAGAGAGAAAGAAAGAGAGAGAAAGAGAGAGAAAGAGAGAGAAAGAGAGAGAAAGAGAGAAAGAGAAAGTGAAAGAGACAGAGACAGAGACAGAGACAGAGACAGAGACAGAGACAGAGACAGAGACAGAGACAGAGACAGAGACAGAGACAGAGACAGAGACAGAGACAGAGACAGAGACAGAGACAGAGACAGAGACAGAGACAGAGACAGAGACAGAGAGAGAGAGAGAGAGAGAGAGAGAGAGAGAGAGAGAGAGAGAGAGAGAGAGAGAGAGAGAGAGAGAGAGAGAGAGAGAGAGAGAGAGAGAGAGAGAGAGAGAGAGAGAGAGAGAGAGAGAGAGAGAGAGAGAGAGAGAGAGAGAGAGAGAGAGAGAGAGAGAGAGAGAGAGATATGGAGAATGTGAGTTTCATATTGGAACAAAGTTAAATGGAGATATGTTTCGGCCTGTATTTGTGTTTGACAAAGACAAAAGATTGTGAGGGTGGTGAGTCTATACCTCATTGCGAATGTCCCAGTTGTTTATGGATGAGAAAGTGGTGGCGGGGGGGGGGGGGGCTAGGGTGGAGGGGTGGGTGATTGGTACCACTGGTTTGTGAAAAGTTGTAAATGGATAATTAATGGTACAATAAAACCTTCAGACAATTACGAGATGAAGCAACATTTTTTGGCCATTTATTGGAAAGAAAACACAAAAAACTCCAAATGAGCTGCAAACTTGGAAGATGCACAATCTGGGGAGACCCTGATCATCACAGTGTGTATGTGGCAAGCTGAGTGCTGCAAAGACAATGTAACTATCTGTTGTTGAGGGAAAAGGCCAAGCCCTCCCCAAATCCCTCTCTTCCTGCACCACCCTTTACTCACAACATGTGAGCTTCCGTCCCACCAAGGTGGATAAATTCACAGCCAATCTTGACTCCTCTATAGTTACTGGACTCGATGGCAACAACACTTTAATCTCAAAGACTGATTCATCTGCTTTGTCTACTCCTGTTAATCTGCTCTTTATCAGGTCTTTCTATGAGGGCGGTCTGCTTGCCTCATCAAAAGTTGCTGATGTTACCATAAACCGGGGCATCTTTGCCATACTGTCAGAATATTTTGTTGAGCACACTTTATTTTTTTTGTTGAGCACACTTTATTTTGAATGGAGCACACTTTATGCTATGCATTTCACGACTTGTCTGCATGTGTTTAAAATCAATGACGATGTGTTACTCACATTCTCTGTGTGCGATTTTTGGTGAAACTTCGCCACCACAGTGGTTTACGCCCTTACTGACAGAGCTAATCAAAATAGAGGTCGAGTTCAACATCACCATCATGTACCATACTCGATGGAGAGCGCAGGTGGTGCCGAAGCAGATACGAGCACACAATCCTGGAGGGATCGCCACTCCAGCTCAGGAAGTCAGCGCAGGAATTTGGAATCTGTTCAGGGTGCTGGTGATAGCTCGTGAACTATTCGCAAAAGACTCTGTGGGATCTTTAACGTCTACCAACTAATGCCGACAGATGGAGTTCACGTTTAACATCAGTCCGAGGCATGGCACACAGATTGATGAATCGTCCTGCCCGTGAAACACCGGGATGACAGTTTATAGCTGGGTTGGGATTCAAACCCACGACACAAAGCTTAGAGGTGAGTGTGCATACCTCACGACCAAACAGCCAAACTTCAACACAGTTAACCCATTGAACCCTGAGCTCCTTAGACTTTCGGCTCCTCCTCACTGTGCTCCCTGGAGAAAAATCCGGCTGCTCGGGTATATGGAGGTTTGAATAGCAACTGGTAAACCGGCTGCTTCGGTATATGTAGGTTTGAATAGCGACTGGTAAACCGGCTACTGGGGTATGGGGAGGTTTGAATAGCGACCGATAAACCGGCTGCTCGGGTATATGGAGGTTTGAATAGCAACCAGTAAACCGGCTACTGGGGTATATGGAGGTTTGAATAGCGACTGGTAAACCGGCGACAGGGGTATGGGGAGGTTTGAATAGCGACTGGTAAACCGGCTGCTTGGGTATATGGAGGTTTGAATAGCGACTGGTAAACCGGCTGCTTCGGTATATGTAGGTTTGAATAGCGACTGGTAAACCGGCTACTGGGGTATGGGGAGGTTTGAATAGCGACTGGTAAACCGGCTGCTTGGGTATATGGAGGTTTGAATAGCGACTGGTAAACTGGCTGCTTGGGTATATGGAGGTTTGAATAGCGACTGGTAAACCGGCTACTGGGGTATGGGGAGGTTTGAATAGCGACTGGTAAACCGGCTGCTTGGGTATATGGAGGTTTGAATAGCGACTGGTAAACCGGCTGCTTCGGTATATGTAGGTTTGAATAGCGACTGGTAAACTGGTTACTGGGTATGGGGAGGTTTGAATAGCGACTGGTAAACCGGCTGCTTGGGTATATGGAGGTTTGAATAGCGACTGGTAAACCGGCTGCTCGGGAATATGGAGGTTTGAATAGCAACCGGTAAACCGGCTGCTTCGGTATATGTAGGTTTGAATAGCGACTGGTAAACCGGCTACTGGGGTATATGGAGGTTTGAATAGCGACTGGTAAACCGGCGACTGGGGTATGGGGAGGTTTGAATAGCGACTGGTAAACCGGCTGCTTGGGTATATGGAGGTTTGAATAGCGACTGGGAAACCATCTGCTCAGATATATGGAGGTTTGAATAGCGACCGATAAACCGGCTGCTCGGGTATATGGAGGTTTGAATCGCAACCAGTAAACCGGCTACTCGGGTATATGGAGGTTTGAATAGCGACTGGTAACACTGCTGCTCGGGTATATGGAGGTTTGAATAGCGACTGGGAAACCATCTGCTCAGATATATGGAGGTTTGAATAGCGACCGATAAACCGGCTGCTCGGGTATATGGAGGTTTGAATAGCAACCAGTAAACCGGCTACTGGGGTATATGGAGGTTTGAATAGCGACTGGTAAACCGGCGACAGGGGTATGGGGAGGTTTGAATAGCGACTGGTAAACCGGCTGCTTGGGTATATGGAGGTTTGAATAGCGACTGGTAAACCGGCGACAGGGGTATGGGGAGGTTTGAATAGCGACTGGTAAACCGGCTGCTTGGGTATATGGAGGTTTGAATAGCGACTGGTAAACCGGCTGCTTCGGTATATGTAGGTTTGAATAGCGACTGGTAAACCGGCTACTGGCGTATGGGGAGGTTTGAATAGCGACTGGTAAACCGGCTGCTTGTGTATATGGAGGTTTGAATAGTGACTGGTAAACCGGCGACAGGGGTATGGGGAGGTTTGAATAGCGACTGGTAAACCGGCTGCTTGGGTATATGGAGGTTTGAATAGCGACTGGTAAACCGGCTGCTTCGGTATATGTAGGTTTGAATAGCGACTGGTAAACCGGCTACTGGCGTATGGGGAGGTTTGAATAGCGACTGGTAAACCGGCTGCTTGGGTATATGGAGGTTTGAATAGCGACTGGTAAACCGGCTGCTTCGGTATATGTAGGTTTGAATAGCGACTGGTAAACCGGCTACTGGGGTATGGGGAGGTTTGAATAGCGACTGGTAAACCGGCTGCTTGGGTATATGGAGGTTTGAATAGCGACTGGTAAACCGGCTGCTCGGGAATATGGAGGTTTAAATCGTGGCTGGTAACACTGCCGCTCGGGTATGTGGAGGTTTAAATCGTGGCTGGTAACACTGCCGCTCGGGTATGTGGAGGTTTAAATCGTGGCTGGTAACACTGCCGCTCGGGTATGTGGAGGTTTAAATCGTGGCTGGTAACACTGCCGCTCGGGTGTATAGAGGTTTAAATCGTGGCTGGTAACACTGCCGCTCGGGTATGTGTAGGTTTAAATCGTGGCTGGTAACACTGCCGCTCGGGTATGTGGAGGTTTAAATCGTGGCTGGTAACACTGCCGCTCGGGTATGTGGAGGTTTAAATCGTGGCTGTTAACACTGCCGCTCGGGTATGTGGAGGTTTGAATAGTGGCTGGTATCACTGCCGCTCGGGTATGTGGAGGCTTAAATCGTGGCTGGTAACACTGCCGCTCGGGTATGTGGAGGTTTGAATAGTGGCTGGTAACACGCCGCTCGGGTATGTGGAGGTTTAAATCGTGGCTGGTAACACTGCCGCTCGGGTGTATGGAGGTTTGAATAGTGGCCGGTAACACTGCCGTTTGGTCATATGGAGGTTTGAATAGCGACTGCTAAACCGGCCGCTCGGGTATGTGGAGGTTTAAATGGTGGCCGGTAACACTGCCGCTCGGTTATATGGAGGTTTGAATAGTGGCCGGTAACACTGCCGTTCGGTCATATGGAGGTTTGAATAGCGACTGCTAAACCGGCCGCTTGGGTATATGGAGGTTTGAATTGTGGCTGGTAAGTTGTCTGCTCAAGTATATGGAGGTTCCAGTAGCGGCTGGTTTATATGGAGGTTTCAATAACGGCTGGTATCATGGCCGTTAGGGTTCAAAGGGTTAATCTTTTTCGAAAGAAAAAACAATTCAAGTGTATTCATTACCAAAAACGTCATTTCAGATACTTTCTAACCAGTATCATCTGGATGAGAAGCGGCAAAAGAAGCCCCGTAGTGTAATTTTACTTGTCAATGGTCCAACACATGAAAAACGGATCCTGATCCAAACAATATCCCCACAAAGGAACACAATGATGCCTAGTGGCAAATCTGGTCAACACAAATGATGGACAAGCACGTCTATCAAACACTGCACCAACAGGCAGAGGAAGCCAGAGAAAGAAACGTTTTCCCATTTTATGGTGTCCTAATTCATGAGAAAGTCAGGTCAGGTCAGGTATGGGAGCATGCACCAGAGCATCTTGTTGCTGTGTCCACTTTAAGCCGGTACTACAGGGGCCTCCATCTGGCCATCCCCCAGGCAGATGCCTAGCCCATCCCCATCTCCTTGAGATTCTGATCAACCTGCTGCAACTACGAGGCACGTGGTTGGCTGATTGGCCTCCTCCACTCAAGAGACTCCCTCGCTGAGAGAATCTGGTGAGCAGGATCAGCGTCAGGAAAACGAGCCACATGTCCATACAGCCGCAGCTGACGCTCACGGACTATGCAGGTAACAAATCTCATTTCAGTCTCTCTCAGAAAATGTTCATTGGACACAAAGTCCGACCAGTGATAGCCAAGGATTCTCCGAAGAGACCTGGTACCAAAGGAATTAAGTCTCCATCTCAGATTCTTGGTCAGAGTCCAAATCTCACATTCATAGAGCAAGACTGGAAGCACCAAGGATCTGAAGACTTGGACTTTCGTCCTCCCGCACAGGTACCTGCAGCGCCACACCCCATTATCGAGTGAATCCATGACTCCCCAGGCCAGACCTAGACGTCTATTGACCTCTGATTCACAGCCAGCAGAGACATGAATATCACTGCCAAGGTAAGTGAATCTCTCCACGACCTCAACATCCTCACCACAAACAGGCACAGACAGGACAGCAGCATCCAAGATGTCATTCAAAGCCTGGATCTTAGTTTTGACCCAGGAAACCCGTAATCCCAGTGGCTCCAACTCCTCATTCAGCACCTCGAGGGCCCCCAAAAGGATATCTAAAGTCTCCGCAAAGATGACTGCATCATCTGTGAAATCAAGGTCAGAGATCTTGACATTCACAAACGATGCACCACAGCTTGATCTCTCTGCCATCCTCCCTCGAATCCAGTCCATCCAAGTGCTGAAAAGTGTGGAGGCCAGTACACACACCTGATGAACTCCAGTAACAACTGGAAATAAGTCAGAGATGGTACCAACACATCTTACAGCACTCTCAGTACCAGAGCAAAGTTCAGACATGAGATCGATCAGTTTTGGTGGCACCATAAGAAGACCAAGAATCCTCCAGAGGGCATCCCGATTCACTGAATCAAACGCTTTACAGAGATCAACAAAGGATGCAAGCAGCCCCTGCCGAAACTCTCGTCTGCGTTGGGTGAGGACCCGAAGATCAAGGATATGGTCAATCGTTGACCTCTTTGGTGTAAAGCCTGACTGCTCTGGACGCTGGTGCTCAAGCAGATGGTGGCGAACCCTATCGAGAATTATCCGAGCAAAGACCTTGCCCGGCACTGAGAGCAGCGTCAACCCTCGGTCGTTGTTGCAGTCTTGGCGATCACCCTTCCCTTTCCAGAGAGGATCAAAAAGGCCCCTCTTCCAATCAGTTTGGATGATGCCTGTGTTCCAGGCAGAGCACAGAACTGCATGCAATGACACGAGTGCAGCATTTCCACCAGCCTTGAGAAGTTCAGCACCGATGCCACAGATCCCTGGAGCTTTACCCCATTTCAACCGGTTCGCCGCAGCCCGTATTTCCACAAGCGAAAGTGCACCACAGTTGATTGGACGGTCAGCAACAGGGATTATAACTCCCCTGATGTCCAACTCAACAGCTGGTGGATCAGCCTGGTACAACTGCTCAAAGTAACCGGCCCAAGGGTCCTTCACTTCTTTCTCCTCTGTCAAGAGCCTAGATAATCCTCTGTGAGGACTTGGATGAACACAATGCACGAATTCCCCTGCAAGCAGGATGAGAATCCTTTGACCACAGGTGATACTCTAGCCCCTCACCGATTCCTCGCACATAGGCCCCCTTGTCCACCCTAAGCGCACGTACAGTTTTACACCTCAGCTCCCTGAACAGCTCAGTTCTTCCAATCAGCCTGGCCCTGCGACTCTGATCAATGGTATCCAGTGTCCCTTGAGAGACAAAATTCTTCTTTGCCCACCGGTGAGTTCCAAGACATCCACCGGCAACATCAAGGACGGTGGTCTTGAAGGCACACCACAACTCTTCAGGACCTCCCAAAGCACCCAGACCTCCAAAATCTCCACTCAGCCTGTTCGCAAACTCCTCAGCGACCCTCTCATCCTTGAGCGTGCCAACATCCAGCCGAGGCTGGGATAGTACCATTCTCCTGGATTTAAGGTGCAACTTCAGAATAGTTACAACAAGCCAGTGGTCAGTATTGAGGAACTGAGCACTCTGGTAGACCCTGCAGTTCTGGATCATCCTCCAGTGACCATCAACAAAGACATGGTCAATCTCCTTTGCCGCAACGCCAGTGTTGGAATACCAAGTCCAGCGATGAGCTTGTGGGCGCTGAAACCATGAACCAGCCACCCTAAGTCCATGACTTCTTGCAAAGTCAAGGAACTTAGTGCTATTCAGGTTCACAGTTCCACACCCATGGGGACGAACACATCTTATAACCATCCCTATCAGTTCCAGTCGATGCATTGAAATCCCCCAAGACGAGAAGTGTATTTCGTCTGGGGCAATGATTCACCACAGACTCGAGCGTGGCATAGAATGCATCCTTCACGGTGAGATCACTCGCCTCAGTCGGAGCATAAACAGACAAGTGAAATGACACGAAAGGAGTGATGAATCCTTAATCTCATAATACGCTCGTTGACCGGTGTTTCCTCAATTATCATTGGAGTCAACTTATTGGACACAGCTACAGAAACTCCTTGGGAATGGTAACGATCAGAGCGACCAGACCCCCTCGCCACCCACCGCCCACCATTATCCATTATCCACCATTATCCAAGGGTGTAACCATCCACCATTATCTCGCCGCAATCCGGTCTCCAAACCTCAGAGAGAGCTGCAATACCGATGTCCAAAGGCTTGAGCTCAGATGATAACAGAGACAGGTGATCATCCTCTCCTTGGGAGAGGACATTCCAGGCACCCACCCAAAGGGACCGCCTCAGGTTAACGCAAGGAATCCGCTGTCTGGTGGATGACACCTCAGTGTTTGTGTTTTGCGGAATGAAGCGTTTTACGGTGGCCAGAGTGCAAATCCTGCCACCAACCTCCTAATAAGAAGTAAGCCAACTGCAGGAGGACGTCCGCAGACACAGTTGGGTACGAGATATGGATGGCCGTTGGCTCACAAGAGCTCCTCCGCCCTTTGACAGGTTTTGTTTTTAATCCTGCTGGGTGTCCATATCCAAACACCCTCCTCACCAAGAAACCTGGTGGGGGAGACGGTTTAGTCGCTGACAACCCGACCATGGAACATGTTAGTACAGGTTTACATGGTACCTGCAGCAAGCCACAGATCTAATCTGGCCTGACCTGACTTAAATTCATAAGAAGGGTGCCACAATTAACCCTCTCAGTCTCAACTACAGACCAGGCAGCCTTCTCCCCCATAATAAGCAAGGTCATGGATGAATGATATCACAGTAGACCTCAAGACTCCTTTTCTTACCCTCTGATATCTGATTATCAATTTACCTTTCTCCAAGGATCAAAACATGGGGTCTGATCCACTTCGTTATTTATTTAATACGATTGAGTGTTCATTTAAATTTCGATAAATCGGTCACGCGAGACCAATCAATTCCAATGGTCAGCCTCTGCGACACGTACAGACGTACAGTCTATGGGCCTCCTCGGCCTCACACTATCAGCTCCAACAAGACATGAGCAGATCCTCCAAGCTGTCATCCAAAGGCGACTGCTCCCTCAGGTTTCTCTGCAGGACTGGTGCCCTTCCTCTGCCATGTGCAGCTTGAAACAGTACAAAAGATTGTCACGTGAAGTGCAATGTAACATTTCTTCCCACCATGGGCTGCTGTTTTTGCTTTCCCTGCTTCCCTTTTACCCTTTTCCCCCCTTTCCTCGGCCATAGATCTGAGGATCTCTGTGTTTTTGTCATATTGTGGCAGAAGACTGTCTCAGAGTCTGAATATTGCTGACCAAAGACAGGTGAGTGGCCTAGTAGTCTTCTACTCTACCCTCTTCTCTCTCTCTCTCTCTCTCTCTCTCTCTCTCTCTCTCTCTCTCTCTCTCTCTCTCTCTCTCTCTCTCTCTCTCTCTCTCTGTCTCTCTCTCTCTCTCTCTCTCTCTCGGTCTTACACATCCTACTGCCTTCTCGCCTCTCTGCTCACCCCTGCTTCTATGAGGTCAGAAATATTCCACCACAAGCCCTACCTTGTTACCTTCCACAAGTCTAAGCTTCACACTCACATTCTACGACCAACCATCACTTCCTAGTCTCTCCAGTTTGTATGTTTGAACTTTTCTTCAACTTGGTTGGTCCCTCTTACCACCAATCCACCTGTTTCACCTTTTATCTCCTTGTTATGCTACTTTATGAGTCTTAGTACAAGGATAAAGAATGGAGGCCTTCTAGAGTGTCTAGGTAATTATTGTGCAGGCACAAAGGACTTTTCTTCCGAAAGGCATCGTGGTATATTTTGTTCCGATATGATTGCAGATGAGGCAGCTGGCTAATATACAGCTGGCTATTCTTGCAATCAAATGGAATTTAATGAATCTTTCCCCCCCAAACAAGTGCTCTAAAGCAGGACCAGACAGCTATGAATGAACCTCTCACCGGTCTGTTGAACATTTCTCACCAATTTAACAAACTTGTTTAACCGGGTATAAAAACAAATAACATTTCCCTTTCCAAATATGCATTTGTGAAAAGGCTGACCATTTATGCTCGGACACGCATCCTCAGGTCCATGTTCCATCGGAGAGAGACCAAATGTGCTGAAAAATTTACCGCAGCCAACTTTTGTGTTTTAGTGCCAGTTCTTATACGGAGAGGTCCACATGACTGTTTTTGGAATGTGATGTAAAATTAAACCATCGATTCACCACATTTACTGTATGCATAACACACAGTGTCAGATATTTATGTCCTGTTTGGTTTGACCTTGAAAAGGGGGCAAAATGGGATTATAATGTTTGCAATGAAACGGAAGACCAAGCAGGAACCCGAAGAAGTAAAGAGCCATTCGAGTGACGGCACTAATCCTGACAATTTCAGCTTGAAGGCTAAAACAACACTTTCAATGAGACTAAACGTTCCCGGTATTTGTGCATAGGCTCAAAATTTTTAACCACACCATGGTGAACAACACAACAGAGTGATGGAAACACTGAACTTCATTCAAACGACCATAGTGAGCACAGCTTCACTATATATATATATATATATATATATATATATATATATATATATATATATATATATATATATATATATATATATATATATATATATATACTCACATGCAGAACGAAGGAACACACACCCACACACACTTACCCGATTGTTTCGAGATCCCAGGTGGTTGCCATGCCATTGCAGTGGAGGGTAAAGTGAGGAGTTCCTCAGTATTTCATGGTTACACGTCCCATTGTAAAAGGAAACATTTTCCAGCAGTGAGATGCGGTGTCTGCCATTTGCAGACCCTTCCAGTGGCTTGATTAAGTAGGTCTTGTTTGCCAGAGACACGTAGCCCCTGCTCGCAGCCATGAGGGATTGGTGAGATTGAGCACAAACAGAAGGAAGGGCATGAGGAGTGGAGAAGAGGGCACAAAATTATAAGATTGAGAGGTTCAGTAAAACTCGGCCATTGAGAAGTAACACCAGGTAGATATAGATATTTCCGTACTTTCGGTATATTTTGGTATACCCACAAAAAATTGTGTTAAACCATGATAATCTCATTAAAGTAAATGTAAGACTATTGACGGATCTTCACACGGTAATAAACACACTCCTATCAACCTTTAGTTGACACAATCCAATGTTTATCTTATCTGCAGATGCAGACCGACACTAACCTTCATACGGACGAGTATTCTGTTGCTAATGCTACACCTGGGCTGCCAAGATAACCCAATTTAGACTATTTGACTTTGCACTGCCATGTTTGGGTTCCATTTCCAGCCTATCAACTGTCATCTCTCATTGATTCATAGGCAGGGCGTTTCACCGATGAGTACGCTATCCTTCGGAGGGACGTTAAGTCACGTGTTCTCTGGCTGCCGGCATATTTCGGTGGTAAACACCAAAGCCTTTCAAAAGAGCAGGCCACTGTGTGACCTGTCCAGGATA
Organism: Eptatretus burgeri; assembly: GCF_056783735.1. Taxonomy (NCBI): domain Eukaryota; kingdom Metazoa; phylum Chordata; class Myxini; order Myxiniformes; family Myxinidae; genus Eptatretus; species Eptatretus burgeri. Next base: position 8,134,889 of record NC_140961.1, on the reverse strand, counting down.
GGTTCTCAACCACATCGTGACTTGACATCCTGGATGCCCGACTACTCTCTTCTTCGTCTTTCGGCTGCTCCCGTTAGGGGTTGCCACAGCGGATCACCCGTTATGATCTGCATACTGATTTGGCAAGGTTTTACGCCGGATGCCCTTCCTGACGCAACCCTGGTCGCCTCTTACGACACAGGGAAAAGGATTGGGTTTCGCCATGATTCCAGGCTGCCCTACACCCTCTCATAGCGCGGCCCAGCACAGAGCTCCCGTCCTCAAGCGATCCTCCAATCCAAGCCTCCGAGTATCCAGATTACAGGCGCATGCCACTATGCCCGGTATGGATGCCCAACCACTCTATTACCCAAAATTACAAAGGACTTTGATGAAGACTTCACCTGGCCAATCAAAGGGGCAATGCTTTCCACCATAACCATTTAAAAACAAGAACAGCGAAGGTCAGAATGATGGTGAGATGAAATAATTTCAGTGTGTGGTCGTTAAATCAGTCTCGAAACAAAACAAAGTTAATTTAATTGTGATTCCACAGATCATTGGGTAAAACAAAGTTTGAGTATTCAATTGTGCGACACGGATGCTTTCCGCATTGCAACACGAAATGCACAAAGGACACACAAAAAACCCGGCACTTGTAAATAAAATATGACACCAAGCTTCATTTAACTTCTGCAGATTCATTTTAACACATCGCTCTATTGGCAAACACATTCTCATTAATTCTAGTTTTATCAAATTAAGGTACGAATGCTATTATCATCTGTGGCTCTGATGAGATCTCACATTGCAAGCCAAACATTTATTTTATGCTCTGATGGAACTGGAAAGGTCCTATTGAAAGGTGAATCTTTTGACTTCATCCATAAACATAATTATTTTTGAGCCTGGCTGGGATACCTACCTGAAACCCTGCTCTCATGGAAGATACCTTGTGATCAAATTTGCATCCACATGGTTGTTGACATGAAAGATAGTTTCACCGTCAACCTGCATTGCGGTGTCACCACTGGTATTGGATGATAACTGCAGGTTCAGTTGGACAGAATTATACCACCAGCGTCCAAAAGGGTTGGCAGGATATCTTTGAGGTATGTGCTCTCACCTCTGAGCTGTCGAGCCTGGGTTTGAATCCCGACCAAGCAATTGTATAAACCGTCACCAGGTGCTTTGCAAGCAGGGTGAGGCATCAGTGTGTGTGCGCCGTCCCTCGGATGGACGTCAAAATGGGCCTCCCGTCGGCCAGCATTAGTTGGTGAACATTAAAGACCCCTCACTATCCATAGCGAAGAGTAAGCGAGTTAACGCCAGCACACTGAACAAATTAGAAATCCTGCACAGAGCACGGTGAGTGATGCTGATTGTCAGAAGCTGGGTTTAAAACACAAAACCAAATAGCTCAAAGGTGAGCTCCACAACCAACTGCACTATTCTGTCAGTCAATCAGGTTACTTTGTGCAACATTAGTTATATTAATAATCAATCTTTAACAGTCTGTCCCACAAAGAATGGCAGAGATGTGATGTGTGTTGCAGCTCGGATAGATGTGAAATAGGATTTCATTAATTTAATATTTATGAGCACACTATCTAATTTAATATATACTAGCATACCTACATTATCCGTAGTGTAATTGTTACCCAATATCGTGAAAACACACACACACACACACACACACACACACACACACACACACACACACACACACACACACACACACACACACACACACACACACGCACTTTACCACCACTTTACTTGGTCCCTTTCCCTTGATATTCGTCATAAAATGAGTTACACGTATTGTATAACATCTATTACATATTGATCAGAGCAACAAATATTGATGATTGCACATGTATGCAACGAGACAATCGATTAAACACTCACATTGGGGTATTTCATTTTGAGGAAACAATATTTAGTTATTTCAGTGTGTTTTTTTGAGGTTCCAAGATATTGTACGCTGCTCATCTCACTTCTGATACGTGGTCAGTGGATCAAGGCAGAAAACAATTTATACAGAAAAAGTATCAAACATGGCTTTTGAGGATGTATCACACACTATCAGATATCTGAACATCATACTGTAGTACACACAGGAAGTGGTGTCGTTTTAAAGTTTGGTATGCAAAGTGTGCCTGTGAATGTTCACCACTTTACAAAGTACATGTGCACCACTTTGCTGCAAATGTGTACGTGCAGCACACCACCAACACATTTTACCTTATTGGAGATTTTATAGGCAATCAATTCTAATATCTACTCTTCCTTTAGCCCTGTACTGAAGCCAAACAGACTTTTTAAACTTCCTTCTGTTGTGTGGTTGATATATCAAAGCAGAAAACAGTTCTGAACCTCGTACTGTAGTGCACACAGAGTGTGGTATGTGACATCTAGTATGATGAAGATAGTTTGAGTGTTTATTGCATGTGTATTTTACAAAGTATTTATCTGCTGTTTAAAGTGTAGATTTGTGATTTATTTTAAATGCAGCAGATTCCAGTGCAAAATGGATAAGGAAATAGGAGGTTGTATCCTGTAGCAAATAGGACAGGACCAAGGACCCAAGGAAATTCCACATAATGTAAAATGTGACTTCAGGACCTCAGCTCTCCCACCCACTCTCTCCCACCCCACCACCCATCCATTCTCCTGCTATCTCCACTCTCCCTTCCTCTCTGTATTCCCTCCTCCACCTCTCTCTGCTCTCCACTCTCCCCTCCTCTCTCTCTCTCCTCGACTCTCCGTCTCTCATCCTTCCACCCCTCACTTTTCTATCCTCTCCCCCTCCCTTCCTCACTCTTTCCCTACCTCCATCACTCTGCCTCCTCCCTCCCTCAATCTGTTTCCCCTCCCTCCCCACACTGTCCTCCCTCCTCTCACTCTGTCCCCTCCCTCCTCTCACTCTGTCCCTCCCTCCCCACACTCTGTCCCCTCCCTCCCACTCACTCCCCCTTCCATCCCCTTCACTCATTCCCCCCTCCCTCCCACTCTGTCCCCAAGCCTGATGTTAGCTTAATGGTTAAGGTGACTGGCTTGACATCTTTGGGTCTTGAGTTTGAGCCCATGCCAGCCATTTAAATAACACCAGGTGGGTTGACTCAGCCTATCATCCTTCCCAAGTTGGCAAAATGAGTACCAGCTTACCAATAACAGGGGCACTGCATCAGCAACACAGCCATGCTTCCAGAAAATGATGAAACTCGCAGCCACAGGCTGCATACAAACCAACAACTTTGTCCCCCCCCCCTTCCCTCCTTCCCGCTCACTCTCTCCCCCACCTCTCCTCACTCCTCTCTCTCCTCTCCCTCTCTCCGCATCGTGCCCAACCAGAAACAGTAATTAAAATACCTTTTGCCTTTGAAAACATCAATATGATATCTGTATGATTTTCTTCACGTCTTTTGCAACCGAGTCTGAAACCATGTTAGCCACGATGGTGATTAAAATGAGATATCGAACTCGAGTCGAGATAAAGCTCTGAGAGAGTTATAATGTGTTCGCCTTACAAAGGAGGCCGATGAAACCTCGAACTGAAACGGAGTATAGAAATATGGTGGCGGTAGTACAGAAATTGTGGGTGCAGTCAATGAACTGTCCAACCAATGGGTGGAACTCACACAGACAGACGCACGCACGCACACGGCTCCTTTTATAGTACGAGTGGGCCCATCGGTTCATTGGACCAAATTTTCATCGATCTTCACAGCCTTGCAGAAAACCCTGTGCCGTACTGCTTGAGCATTAGCTTCCCCTTCACCAAGCCCCAAATGTGTTTGGACCAGGGCCATGATTATACGATCGTTACTACATTGCGAAATTATCACACTATTATCGTTGTCAACGTTTTTGGCATTAATATATGGTTTGTTACAATGTTATCATTATTTTTGTTATTTATTTTGTAATTAGAATGTCGTGCCGTGGAAGGACCTATTGAAATGGCCCAAACACGTTGACGTTGCGTGCATTTAAAACATGGAATTCTTCCGGGTTCTTTGTAGTTAATTAGCCGAATCGACTCACCTTTTGCATTTACAAATCATTTCTATCAAAACAACTGATGTTGCTTGCAGATCAAACAAACAATACTGGCAATTGCCATTTCACAACGAGTGAGGATCGAGCAGCCATGAATAGCATGGATCAGACCTGAAAGGTAATAATATATCTTTGGAGCAACCTCATGAACCCTGATATGAGGCAAAAGCAATTGCTTCTTCAAATCTGATTGCAACGACTCTCATGATGTTCAATGCTCAATTGATTTCAGCATCAAGATGAAACATTTACAGCATTTAAACTATCAGTAAGCTATCAATAGCACAAGGCACGTTGCTCTCACATTGCAGATGGGTCAGTGGCCTCCGTTCCTCACCACGTATCCTCTGGTCCTGCTCCCTCTGCTCTCTCAGCCCTCTGAGCCCCTGTACCCCTCTCCAGTTTGTCCAGGGTACGGGAGTTCTTCCACGAAACCCGTCCCAGTGAACTCCCATAATCGAGGTTGAATGTACACTTCAACTCCTTTGTTCCTCTGTTCTATCCATTGTGGATCCATCTTCCTTCGGCTGTTCAATTCCACTCTTCCCAGCAGGGCTTTAAAGCCAGAGTCCTTGAGATGGATGTTGTAAAATTTCCATGTCGTCATTCACGAAGAGCAAGTGAGTTCTCTCCAGCATCCCCCAAAATTCCAAATTCCTCGTCTAACTTACAGAGGGCACTGGATCAGCGCCACCGCTACAAGAACTGATGCCAACCAGCAGCCACGTGCTGCATTCAACCGACGATGGCCAAACAACCTCTTAATCAAAGCAATAACATAATTTCGAAGAAAGCAAAACACTTTTCCAAACAAATAGGCACACAGCATCCAATAAGAGCCGTCGTATTCAAAGTGAAACAAACTCGACAGTCACACAAGCACAAGGAATTAAATAAACATGTACATTCACCAATGCATGAAAGAATGACAATAGGATATTACAAATCCATAAACCTAAGCGGCATCCATAAATAAAAATGTGAAAAACAAACTAGATGAAAAGGCTGATTATAATTAGTCTCTAAAATACCATCATTAACTGTGCGTCAAAGAGAAATTATTTCACACTGCACTTCCCTCGCACTCAAGGAAGAGCCGACAAGTTCGAGATCTATCACGGCATAATCCTTGGTGCGGTCGTGAAGGCAACGATATTTCTGAAAACTATGACCACCAAACCCTTCGTCGCACTGAGCTACCTCCTCTCACATCTTCTTGGCACAGCCGGAGATGAATGCCTCCAGTTTCTATAAAGCAACTTCTTTTACTATTTTGAAACAAAAGGAGAAGAGATACGGCTTGAAAGTTTCCAGTTCCGCAAGCAGCCAAGATTCTGTGGATTTAACCCGAGAAGTGCCGGTCTTTGTTGACCCCATTGTCGTGTGCAGGACGAGGTAAACATTGAGTGGGCAAAAATAAGAGGATTTTGTGGAATTCATACAAACAGAAAAAGGTGAAACGGCTCTGCAGCATCCAAATGTCAACGTGATATTGATGTTTCTATTTCGCATCAGTTACATGGGACACTTTCTCGGTTCTTGGTTATGCGATACACGAGTCCAGATCTGAATGTTTTTTGATGCATTCCCAGTTTAAACACAATGTAAGTTGCTTGTATTAAACCATCAGGCACCGTGGGGTGGTAGGATCACTTTATGGTGAGAGAACTCGCACGTATACATCGTCCCATGGAAGCCAGGAGACCTGCCTGCCAGTACTGCTTGTTGGTGGAGATGAAAGATCCCTCGGTGTCTTTAGCGAAGAGTAAGTGAGTTAATGCCAGCACTTTACACGAATTACAAATTACTACCATGACACTGCTGGGAAGGCAACGGCAAACTATGGAGCTTCACCCTTGCCAAGAGGACTGCTTCAGCAGAACCAACGCTCTCCAAAGAATATGGTACATTGATGATGTAGATGAGGACAACGACCAGGCACCAGAACCAGTCCACTCAAATATCTCTCTGTCTCTTGTCTTCACTGACTACTTCCTTCAACTTTCTTTTGGCCTCAGCAAAAGTTTAAAAACATGAGTTTTGGAGTGCACATTCTTAAAAGTATAAATCTCACAGCCTGGTGTCACACACGAAGGATAATGAAACTCCATACACCCAAAACTACAATAATATAAGCAGGGTGAAAGTGAAAGTTACACTTGAGGAAAAAAAAACCCCACACTAATGTGGGTTAGTTTGCCACAATTAATTTTAACTACCCAAACTAACACAGACCAATGTGGATTAGTTTGACCACACGAATGACACCTTCTCCACTACCAACCTGTTAAGTTTGACTCGCATTTCTCCCAAATCAACCCAAAACTAAAAATGAGATTCACAACGTGTCTCGATGCCATTCTCCCAGAATTAAGCTGCAACTTTAGAGTTGCTACAACGAGCCTGCGGTCGTTCTTGAGGAACTCAACACTCCGGTAGACCCTGCAGCTCTGGATCATCCTCCGGCGACCGTCAACGAGCACATGGTCAATCTCCTTTGCCACATTACCAGCATTGGAACACTAAGTACAGCGATGAGCATGTGGGCACTGAAACCATGAACCAGCCACCCTAAGTCCACGACTTCTTACAAAGTCAAGGAACTTAGTGCTATTGTAATTCACAGTTCCAGACTCATGGGGACCAACACATGTCTCATAACCACCCCCAAGACTAGAAGAGTATATCACCTGGGGGCACTGATCAACCATAGACATAGAACGCGTCCTTCACAATGAGATCACTCTCCTCAGTCGGAGCATACACAGAGACCAGAGAAACGACACCTAAGGAGTGACAAATTCTTCATCTCATAATGAAATGGAAGACAAAGAAGGAACCAGAAGAGGTAAAGAGCAAAGATGGAGTCATCAGGAGGAACCTGGATAGGATTCGGATTTCAGCCACTCCTCAACATCCCATCCGGTCACAGCCAAGTGAGCCTTACAGAAAGATTTCTGCAAGAATTCACTTCTCCTTAGAGAAATAGAAAACAAAAGAGAAAATTAGAAAGTAAAAGAGACGAAAGAGAAGAAAAAGCAAGAATTAGAATTTGTGAAGAGATTTGTGAAAAAGTATGAAAGGAACATAGAACAAAGATGTCGGGAAGAACCCGAATTGATGTATTTCAGCAGTTACTCACCAGGGTCAAACGTAGCGACATGTACAAGTTACCAGAGGTCCGTTGACCGGTATTACCTCCATTATCAGTGGAGTCAACTTATTGGACGCAGCTACAGCAACCTCTTGGGCATGGTAACCATCAGAGCGACTAAAGCAAGAGAAGGTGTAAACCACCCGCCAGGATCTCACCACTATCCAGTCTCCGACCATCAGAGAGTGCTGCAATACTGATGTTCAAACGCTGGAGCTCAGATGATAACAGAGACAGGTAATCATCCTCTCTTAGGGAGAGAACATTACAGGCACCCATCCGAAGGGACCGCCTCAGGTTAACCAAAGCAGACCGCCATCTGGTGGACCACACCTCAGCACCACTCTGCCACACACCACCACAATCTGACCCAGGAAGTTTACCCCGTGATTTTCCTCCCGTCATCAAAGAATGGGGGTCCCGAAGGCTTGCCCCAATTCTGTTATCTGGTGAGCTTCCCACCAGGGCTTTAAAGCCAGAGTCCTTAAGATGGATGTTGTAAAATGTCCATGTCGTCATTCACGAAGAGCAAGTGAGTTCTCTCCAACATCCCCTAAAATTCCAAATTCCTCCTCTAACTTACAGAGGGCACTGAATCAGCGCCACCGCTACACCAATCAGCGCCCGACGAAGAGCAGCAGCACAGGATGTACTCACACGGAGTGGGTTTTCAGTTTTCTTTGCGTTTGTGAGTTTTGCAGAATGAAGTGTATTTTGGTGGCCGGAGTGTAAATCCTGCCACCAACCTCCTAAAAAAAGTAACTGAACTGGAGGAGGACATCCAGAGACACAGTTGGGCACTTGACCACATGTGGAACCAACTTCCACATTCTCTTCGATCTCATTCTTCCCTCCAGGTCTTCAAGACAGCTGTTCACCACCATCGCAGATCATCCTCAATCCTAAATCATGATATTTTCTCCCCTCGTTAATTCCATCAAAATCCCTCCTCCTTCCAATTTCCAGTTTTCCCTCCATGGAGTTTCCTTCTGTATCCATCTTGTCCACCCCATGCATCCTCAGTGTCCAACTTGTCCACCCCGTACATGCGTGTTTTGCGTCCTGCTTTTGTCTGTTACATCCTGATCTATTCAGTGTACTCACCTTTCCATGAGCCTCGAATATGTTTACAAAAAGTACCTCATCCGTCACAATCACATACCTGACAATGGTATGAGGAGACCTCAGAAGGACATCAGTAGAAAATGCAAATTAGACTTAAAACAATAAAATGCATTTAAAGCTGTGATCACAGCATTGGGAGGAGATATGTTCAATATGGCAATTTTGAAATTATGTATTCTGCCCCAGAATGCTCAGTACGCAGGTGGAGAAACCCCAACAAAATGTCGGCAGTCATGGCATCATACAGTATATTTTGTGTCAGAGATAAGGATTGTTATATAAAATGACTCACAAAGCTTCTGGAATAAGTTGAAAAGGGGCGGCATTGTCCAGAGAGCGAGGAGAGTTACTTTTCATCGCCTCCCAAGGGGTGGAGTTTTTTTGTACCGAGAGTGGTGGAATTTTGGGACATCTTGTGAGAGTGCGCAGGAACCAGGAGAGTAAGAGTGGGTTTGGTACCAAGAGAAAATAAATTGGTGTGTGACCTCAAGGAGGAACCTGTTTTTTGGGACCGTGGTCCTGCCTCTGTCCAATGTCCATGATGCCTGCCTGTCTTCTCGTGTTCTTGCCTTTGCCCGGTGCCTGCATTGTCAATCCTGGTTCCTTCTCGGATGTCTTTGTCACCCTGCCTGGGTGTTTCTTTGCCTGCCTCATCACCTGTTTGTCTCTCCTGCTCGTCGACCTGCTCTCTCCTCATCCACCACCAGAGCTAGGGCCCAGCCGGTTCTTCTTCCCTTTCCCCATCTGTGACCAAGTCTGGTGTGTGGCGCCATAGGTTTTATTGTCATTGCATATAATTATTTATTAAATCCATCTCCTTCCATTCCTCCTTCTGCCATCGTATCCCTCCATCAGTTCAATCTTCCCCTGTGACTTAGTTTGGGAAATAAACACCCGTTTTAAAAGAGTTAAGGCTCGTGTGTGCTTTCTGTGATTTCTGCACATGCAAACCCACCATGAATCAGACACAGTCCAAGGGAGGTAAAAGCCAGTTCGGTACATCTGTCTCGCATCCGTCTTAATCGGCATGGACACGACACTATTGTTTGTTTGGTTTTGAGCCACAAGAAAAATGATACGAGATTTTTGCACCTATTGGTAAAAGTTGAAGTGTGTGTGTCTGTAATATATATATATATATATATATATATATATATATATATATATATATATATATATATATATATATATATATATATGCATAAACATTGTTGCGGGCCAGGGGTGGGGTGAGAAGACCACTCGGTGGGGGAAGCTATCTCGGCTCCCACCAGACTCCCCGGAATTGTAGGTCGTCGCACAAGGATAATTCCGTGACGCGGCGGGTCGCTTAACCGACCGTAGACACCAATAACTCAACCACGTGACCTCGGGTCCTCCCGTCTATGGGTTAATCGGATTACCTAATTAATCACGTGATTTAATTACCAGGGAACACACCCTTGGTACGCCGTGTCTGAACCGGATCACGCTACCGGACCGGATCGGAAGCAGCCGGGCGACACTGCCAAGGACGTACCGGCTAAAAGGAATGGATCATTGGGAATAAAGTCCCGGTGAAACTAGGATTCGGACCATGCTGGATCAATGGAAGAAAAGACAAAAACGAGCAGGGAACATTCCTAATAATTATTTATTAACAATGGGCGAGGAATGGAATGTGGCACGATCAGGATTTATTGGGGTGTGTTGTGCAGAGATAGGGGAGAGAGGTGTGGTGCAGCAAATGAACAAGTAACTTACAAAAGCGGACACAGAGCAGACTTAACGTGAAAATAATAACAATAATAACAATAACGATCTTCTGCAGTCTTACTTAAGCAGACAGGTGCCAGGACACACACACACACGCACACACACAGACACAGACACAGAAAACCCGATGAAGAGGGAGTATTACAACAAGAAGGGAGAGGAGTTGAGGCTGCGATCTTGGTACCTTTGTTCTTTGGTTGTACGACGTGCCACCAGTATGTTTCCAAGGGAGGGGGCGGGGTATTCTCCGTGGTGCGGTAACCGACAGCTGGCGCATCATCTCTGGCTTCAGCAGCGCATGTGGAGAGCGTGTTCGTGAAGGAGGGGCTTGAGTGGAGAAGGGGCGGAGTCCAGACATCAGGAGGCGGGTCGTGCAGAGAAACGAGGGCAAGGTGAGAGAGGCGGAGTCCAGGCAGCAGGAGGAGGGTCGTGGCGATGTCGACGAGGGCGAGGCCAGAGCGAGAGAGAGGCGGAGAAAGACAAAGGCGGAGGGACCGCTCCGACATTTATAGGACTTGCAGCACGGGGAGAGGGGCCACCCGGAAGCGAAACGTCATCGCCTGAATCGGGCGCTCCGATTGGCCCCGACCCCTCACGTGGCCTGCTAACCTTGTCCGGAAACCGCCTCACTTCATTTCCGGCAAGGTCATCCCAGACAGTGAACATATTTCGCTCCGACCCCATGACATGACACGAATTGCCCACACCGAAATTGGCACGCGAATCGTCCTGCAAAAACCCCCGGGTCGTGCCCCGGCGACCGGCCGAGGGTCCCGCATGCCCGCTCGGGCGTCTGACCAGCACAGATCAACGTGCCCACACCGCGCGCGCCAATGCGACCCGCACTGTACAACACTCCCCGGCTCAATCGCAGCTTCGCTGGCCGTCGAGACGGGAAAACGTTCACCATCCGTGGGGAACTCGCTGCTGCCAGCGAGGGCCGAAGGTACATTTTTATGGATAAATCCATGCATGTTTCGTGAGCGGCGTGGATCCGCCTTCGATCACATTCCATACAGTGGGTGTGGTTCGTCCATTACGCACGTGGCCAGCGCTCGCGTTCGCACAACTCTGTTAGCGTGTGCGCTGGGTGAACACCGATATGTGTCAGATATTTGGTTGAAAAGGAACGCACCACTTTTACCTCGCACACCCGCATCCCACCCAACGTGGCGTGGAGTCACCTTTATCGGCCTCCGTATGCGTTTCGTGCAGTGTGGGTGTCGTGCTGGCTGTTTCCTGTGTTGTAAAAAACACCATACGTGCAGCCTCTTCAGAGGTATTCATTCGTACGCCTTTTTAATGCAACCGGCAATCTTCCCCAGATCATCAGAAGCTCGAGTCGATAATCCCGCACTGCCAAGTGCACTGTACGACTCACGGCACACGTTGGGTTTAGGGCTCGCTTGGGAACGAGGGCTCTGTGACGTTAATGTCCGCGCGTTTTCGTTGCCTCGCAGCGGCGCCGCGCGTGCTGGCCTCCATGAGGACCCACCTCACAGCGAAGGCGCATGTGGCTCAGATTTACCTCACGAATAATCAGAGGAAAAGAAGAGTAAGGATGAAATGAAGAAAAAATGATGTAAGCAAACCTAGCTGTGAGATCATCGCAACGCACTCCCTTGTTGTCCCGCTAGACAAAAGGAAAGGGACTATCCACACGTATAATAAAGGAATAACTGTCTTGGGACCACTATCTGTTGGATGCATGCGGTTCCAAGAACCGCAACAATATATTCACTGTAGCCACCAATTGTATTCACAGGAAATGATAGGAAATCAACACCTCTCAGTCTCATCTGTGGATCTTACTCGTATTCCTCGATGTTCATGAGTCCGATTTTTATTTAGAAACACGATTCTGGTTCACCATCTTGAAATTGCCCTTCTATCATCTAAATGCTGAAACTTTTGTTTTAAAAGACGATTTAAATCAGGGGTCTCCAACCTTTTTGGGCGGAGGGCTACAAAACCAAAGTGGTGAGGGGCCGCACCCCAAAAAAGGACGCTAAATTCCGAAAAAACAAAAAAAATAATATATATATATATATATATATATATATATATATATATATATATATATATATGCGGAAATTTAAACAAAAATTAGTGCTGAATATATTTTTCTTGCCAACGAATATGATAAATGAATAATCGTGTTAAAAACACGTGTCTAATATGAATCAAAATCATAATAAAAATTACAGAACGCTTTAATCATTGACCCTGACAAATTGGCAGTATCACGGGCCGCATTGTAATGTAAACTTAATATGGCAGCGCGGGCCGCATAAATCCGTCTGAGGGGCAGCATGTGGCCCGCGGGCCGCAGGTTGGAGACCCCTGATTTAAATCATACATTTTGCACCAGTAATGGCAGGTAAGAAGTGCCCAAATGAGCCGAACCGAAAGGATGTAAAAACACACACACACACACACACACACACACACACACACACACACACACACACACACACACACACACACACACACACACACACACACACACACACACACACACACACACACACACACACACACACACACACACACACGCAAAATGCCTCGTTTAGCATTCATACGTCATTTTAAAAGTCGTGTTTTGTAAAGACCAAACAGGATAGGCCAAGAGCTCCATTTCAGGCCTACTGTTCATGAAATCTCATGTGACTGCCAAGATAACAGGTCGTCTCTGACCGTTAGGGATTGATAAGAGCACAGCAAGAAGTCTCTCTCTCTCCTTTTTAGGCCATTTTCCCATTAACTTGGGGTCGACGTCTCAAAGAGCATGAGTGCTTGCACCAAGTCTTTCAAGCATGGGCTGGCCAGGCCTGACATTCACCCGAAGGCTATTTTGGTCGGAATGTGTAGCTTGTTCAAGGTTCTGGAGATAACTCACCTAATCTTTGTTGAAAGAGACCATGGAGTCTTTAATGCCCAACAATTAATCAAAGGGCGGAGGAGCTCCTTGCGAGCCAACGGCTATCCATATCTAGTACCCAACTGTGTCTGCGGACATCATCCTGCAGTTGGGTTACTTGTTAGAAGGTTGTACGCAGGATTTGCACTCCGGCCACCGTAAAACACTTCATTCTGCAAAACCCACAAATGCAAAGACATCTGAAAACCCACTCCGTGGGAGTACCTCCTGTGCAGCTTCTCTTCGCAGAGCAGCTCACCGGATGACGGAATTGGGGCAAAGCCTTCAGGACCCCCACTCTTTGATGATAGAAGGAAAACCACGGGGTAACCTTCACAGGTTGGATTGCGGTAGTGTGTGTCAGGGTGGTGCTGAGATGTCGTCAACGCAGCAACACGCTGCTCCCATACTTGACCTGACCTGAATTAATCCGAGCGGATGGGTCCAAAGCTTGACGTCCATCTGAAGGACGGCACATTTTGTGATGTAACGCCCTGCCTGCGAAACATCAACCTGACAGTTCATATACTCGGGGCAGGAATCAAACGCAGACTGCATAGCTCAAAGGTAAGTGCGATACCTCTACATTATCCTGTTGACCAGGACATGAAGAATCTTGAGGCTCAAAAGTCTTTGTTCAAAACCGAGAGGAAGTTTGGAAGAAGGCAATATCAAGGCCAACTCATCACCAGATATCCTGTGATATATTTCTGCCCACAGGTGTGAGGGTGATATATAAATGAATCTGCACACCACAAAAAGTATTTTTTGTAATACTGGCAAAAAAAAAAGAAACCAGGGCAACACATGACCTTTTAGTTAACATAATTACAGCTCAGCAGAAAATGAGAAATAAATTAGATTGTGAAGTAAAACATTGGAGCATCATCTCCGGGTCTGGTTCAAACCCAGCCTGTCTTACAAAACACTTTTAAAATGGTACGTGCTCCTTCCTTGCTTGACGTTCAGCATATAAAAAGGATAAGAGCACAGACAATCCACATCGGTTGGCATCCATGGAGAGGAGGAAATTCCTCCTTCGGAAATGCTCCGCTGAGTGCGGCGAGAAAGGCTGCACCATTGTTGAGGTGTCACTCGTACCCAGAGGGCAGCAGGAAGTCACAGCAGTTCCACCAAGCTCAGTGACTGTGTTTGGCTCATTTTACAGTCCTGCGTTGCATCTCACACGTTGTTGGTTGCTGTCTCCATATGCGGGTTTCAGATGGTGGAACGGAGTCCTCCCAAGTCTCGATGTATCCACCTTCATTTCAGTGAGTATGGGGGGGGTCACGATTCATGGACCAAGCTGTGAAGTTTTCTTGTTCTCAAAGTTTTGTTCTTTTGAGGGTCATCACTGAGCCTCGGATGGCTTCCAACTGCAGTTTGTTTGTGGTAATGTCCCCAGGGATGTTTTTTAAATTTTTTTTTAAAGATCTCTATGAGGTTATTCTTCATCATTCCTGTTGCTCCAATGATCACTGGTACAACTGTCAGTGCTCTTCAGATTCCAGATCTTTTCACTTAATTTTTGGAATCTTCGTATTTGGCCATTTTCTTCATTTGGCGTTGTTTAGGCCAAAATCGCTGGGAACCGATACCTACCCCAGTTAACAATGCCTTCTTTTCGTTTTTATACGTAAGTACTATATTCGGTCACAACGCTTTGTTGTCTGTGTTCACACTCGATGGAATCACCAGGTTGTACATTTTTGTTCCTACCTTGTTCTCAATTATCGCTTTTGGTTCAAGTTTCCACGAATTTTCTGGGACATGGATATTGAAGGGAGGACAGGAGGGAGGGGAAGGGGCAGGAGGAGGAACCCGGTATTGCCAGCCCCTGCTAGTTCAGCCATAAATGTGACCGAGTGAATTTCTCAGCAATTTCCAGGAGGCTGCCGAGCGTCGCCATGTCGCAGGTCGCAGATCGGACGCAAAAAAAAGTCCCTAAAGCTTTTTGAACCCAACGATAAAACATAGAAATTCTAAGTTTTTTCAAATTGCATTTCAGTTTCCCTTTAGATTTCATAAACTTTACAAATTAAAAGGATTGCTGCAATTGAAGCAGAAATTGAATGCCTGAGATGGTATTGATGAATGTCCTTAACTCTGATACCTCTCTTAACTTAATGACTGTATAAAGCAAGACACATTTTCATTCCTTAGAGTGCAAACAAACAATTCAGGGAAACCTCAAATATGCATAGTCAAGTGTCAGGCGAAGGGTTAGCATTATGATTAATTCTCCAATATTCGTCAAGAGCAAACAGCAGCCAAATTAAGTCTAACACTCCAACACGAAACATTTATTGTGATATTTGCCTTGAAGGTATAATAACATTGTTGCACATTTTAATTAGTTATTGACTTTCTTACCATTACCCTGGTTGTAATTTGGATTTCCTCCAAAGCCCCATGCATTCACACAGAACAATCTTCACCTCGCATTCGCACTCTGCAGCTGGTGGGTAATCATCGTAATGCCTCCGCCACCATTTTATTGCTAAACCCAGAATGAATATTTGATTGTAAAAACCTAATTAAAGATGGAATATTTGGCTCGTTTTCATCATCCCCACTTGGACGAGTAATAGAGACGGACACGTGACTGACCAACAGCATCTGGCTTATAGGCTTTTGTTAACTGGTGTTCTGATCGTTCTCAGCGCGTTGTTTCATTTTTGTCACCGGTGGCCCTTATTAGCCACGCACCAGAGCTTTTAAAAGTCCATGCAAAGGTAATCAATAATATTTATAATGCTGATGATCTTATTCTGCAATGCATCAGGTGGAAGCAACGAGGGAACTTGGGCTCCAGCCCACACTGGTTAGCTATATTACATTACATTGGGTGAGATGATTTTGGAAGAGTAAAACGTGAAGGGCCAACAGATGTCCATAAATGGATTGAGCAACTGGTTTATGGAATTATGGTTAGAATCCCAGACTTCAGAATATTGTGCTGAGGTGTATCAGTCACGAAAACATAACAAATGAGAAGGGCACTCGATAGAGCGCATACCTCCATCACGTAATACCTGATCCACAAGAACATATCGGGCACATTACATTTTTGAAATATCATGCTATACAGTACTATGTTGTTTTTGGTCGAATCTCTCAATGGTGAAGAATCACTAAAAAAATTAAATAATTCTCACACCCAGATCCAGATTCAGATCCTCATAAAAATTGAAGCAATTTGTCATGATCACACAAACAACCCGTCCACCACATTTCATCCGAATCTGTCAACAACCTTTTGAGATATCCTGCTATATATTAGTTTAGCCCTTTCTCTCAATGGTAAACAATCACTTAAAAAATTCTCGCAATCAGATCCGGATTCGGATCGTCACCAAAATCTAATCATTTCATCCTTGTCAAACACCCAACCTGACAACCAAATTTCATCCGGATCCGTCCACTACTTTTGAGATATCCTGCACACAGACAGACAAACAAACTAACAAACAAACAAGCAGTCATAGACTGGTACTTACGAAATCATCAACTTGACCTCTGACCTTGTCTAATAAAAGCTGTCTCGAGCGAAGGTAGTGACGCAAACCAGAAGTTTCTACGATGATTCTGTACCAAACCATCAAAAATTGTAACGTCGACCGAAGCAAAAATCTCCATTTCTCCACGCAATTATTAAATATTATTTTATCAAAGTCACAAAACCGTAATATTCGGCCATCCACCAACAATCTTAACATAATCCGATGGCTTAGCGAGTCAGGCATGCGACGATAACCTTTATTGGGATAAAAAATGACTTTTAAACACCATCTTTATCGAAAACAAATTCAGCGCGCACATGCAAAACCTTTACGTGACTCAACGACGCGTCTGCTCGAGCGTGCTGCACCACGTGACGAGCCGTAACGCGGCGAGTGAAATATTTTTTAGACAATCTTAAAACGTCTCCAAAACATCCGATTTTTACCAGAATTTTGATAACCGAGTGTTAAGCATCCTAAGCGATCGCAAAAACCGAAGACAAAATTAAAATTGAAGTTAAAACGAACTCGTGACGTCGACCGAAGCAAAAATACTCCATTTCTCCACATGAATTTACGGAATTATATTTGACCTCACTGTGACCTTGACCTTTGACCGATTTTGACCAAAATCTAATCAGCATGAGCCATCACCCTCCTGAATCACGTGGTGTAAATTGACATTGGTAGCTTCTTCCGTTCTCGAGTTATCATGCTTACAAACAAACACACAAACACACAAACACATTAACACACACACACAAACAAACACACAAACAGAGGAAGGAAGTCATCAATATACTTACGAAATCTAAAGATTTCGTAAGTAACGAACAAGAATGAAAAATCGTGCTCAGCACGACACTTGGCGAATTATTTGACCTTTCCGTGTGGTGGTCCAAGCTGTAATGTCATGGAATGTGTGGTGTTTATTTGTTCTTACATTAATAAAATGACGCGACGTCTCAAATAACAATTATCAGGCGCGCGTTGCAATGGTAACGGCAGCAGATTGAAAATTTTCACAACTCATTTAAAGCCACCATGTGACATTCAACAACTTATCATTGGTGCTTGTTGCCTTCATTCTGGTCGGAGAAAATATTTGAAAATACCCAGGAACATTGCTTTTCAACCAGCTTTACGATCCCGTGACCAGGATTGAAATATGTTGTAAAACAAAAATATGTATTTTATATGTGTGTTTTTCATGTTTTGGGTGACCCTGACCTTGACCTTGGGTCAATTTCGATCAAACTTTGTACACATGTTAATATTACATGCATAAATAGATAGTATAAGTTTCAATACAATAAGTGCAAAACTGTTTGAGAAATAGCCATGTGTAATTCACAAAATTCCCCATTAGTTTATAATGGGCGATAATATAAAGTGATGCAGAATCCAGATCCCGATCTTGAACATCACCAACAGCCACATATCTTTTTGCACTGTGGATTTCTATCATCTGTTAAAATTTCATCCAAATCGGTTAAGAATTGTGACCTGTAGAACGAATAGAATTTTTTTTAAATCACGCCAATAGCTAAAAACTTTGACGTCATACGCTTGCGAAAACTGTGCATAATTTGTACTAACATGCATTTTAAAACATTTACATATTCCATTGAAGTTTGTTTTGGCGTCAACAGGAAGTCGCTACGACTTCCGGTTACTGAGTTATGTTCAAAAGCTTGTTTTCACCTTTTTTTGACGTAACGTCGTGACGTTAAGTGCAATTATGATGTGATTTGATCCCAGACTATTTCAGCAAGATTGGCTATCACGTGTTAAAATTTGAGAACGATTGCTTCAGTAGTTTCGGCTGCACACGAGCATAAATAGTTTTTTTTTAATGACGTCAATAGGCAAAACTTTGACGTCATACGCTTGCGAAAACTATGCGTAATTTGTAATAAGATGCATTTAGTAATCATTTAGATATTTGAATGAAGTTTAATTTGGCGTCAACAGAAAGTCGCTACGACTTCCGGTCACTGAGTTATGTCCAAAAATGTGTTTTTATGTTGTGTGACGTCACGTCGTGACGTTTAGTCCGATTGAGACGGGGTTTGGACAGAGCACGATACTTGCGAAATCCACCCCCCTCTCCAATGGTTTCCAGGAATACATCAAATTGTCCATTTTTATCAAAGCTCAGGTTAATCGGATGAAAATCGATTATTTTTCAGATTGAAATTGATTTTAGAAGTTTGACCTTGAGTTGACCTTTGACCTTAAAAATAGCCGGTTTCCAAATTAAATGATGCACTGAAATTGCTGCATAATTATGTTGCCAAAACGAAGTTTTTGCAAGATATGTTAGTCAGCTTGTATGTTTTTTTGTTTGTTTGTTTGTCTGTAATCACGTATAAAAAATTCTGCAGAGCACATTTATCATTGGAAATTTTTGTAACTTCGCACATCAGAGGCCTATAGAGGTCCCTTTCAGTGCATAAAATTTTGAAGGTCAACGTCAAAGGTCAAGGTCACTTTGGCGCAAATCAGGGGAGTCGACGAAACCCTTATTTTTTGAGTAATTTTGATCGGATCGTCTTCAAACTTCATGGGAATATAGTTCATGGTCTGGCGCTCAGCTGATTAATTTTTGGTGGCGATTGGCCTTGACCTTCATGGTTAGCACCTCAGGTCAAACATATTTGACCCCAAGGTCAAATTTTCAAGTTTTAGGAACCATATCGTGTAGTACCTCAAATTGAACACCTCGATGAGTGCTTTCTCGATATGTCAAGCTTGAGACATTATGACGTCATTTGGTGACGTTATGAGGCAAACACATATTTTTCATGGTTACTCTGTAGAAGGATTCTCATCGGAATCTCTCGGAGGCAGATATTCCTCAAGGAGTCGCTCCTGGTGGATAGCAGCTCTGTTCACCTCAGTGTGACCTTAAAGAAGTCACACGTGGTCACCTTTTGGCAAGATAAGGGTCACCCTGCGGGTGACATTGGTTTATTTTATTTTCAGGTTAATCAGATGAAAATTGACGATTTTTTTTTTTGTATACCTTGTGGAGGCTCATGTGAGAGCTAACACACAACGCACAGCAAGGGGGACATGAAACAAGAGGGGCGGGAGTGGGAAGGACAAAACAGTGGGGAACAGAGACATTAGGAGATCTGTGGAAGGGAGAGGGATGGGGTGGGGAACATGGGGAATACAAGATGGACATTACAGGGACTTTCAGGAAGGAAAGCAGGGAATTTGAAGGAGGTGGGCTTGGGTGGATTATCGGGGGAAGAAAACATCGAGGATTTGGATGGGGGATGATACGAGGTGGTGGTGAACAGCTGTTTTGAAGGCCTGGAGGGAATAATCGGATTGAATAGAGTGAGGGAGCTTATTCCAAAGACGGGGAAAAAGAGGAACGAAAGAGTGAAGGTGAGCAGCGATTCATGATTTTGGTAGTTTTCCCAGAAGGGGGTTGTTGGCGGACCTTGAGCGCCCTGCGGAAATGTGGTGGGGACAAATCGCAGAGAGAGCAGGGGGGCGAGGCTGTTGAGGAGACGGTAGAAGACAGAAATACCATCGACCAGCCTGCGGTGAGAGAGTGAGAGGCCCAAAGACTCAGCCTCATTGCGGGAGATGCCAATGATCCGAAATGCCTTGGTTTCTACAGCGTGAAGCCGAGAAAGGTGGGAGGCAGGAGCACCAGCCCAGAGGAGAGAGCAGTACTCCATCAGGCTGCGGACGAAAGCTTTGTAAGTGTTCAGGAGCTCAGGTGGGCTGAGGAAGGACTTTGCACGACAGAGGATTCCCAGTCGGCGACTGGCTTGGAGGCGAGGTTTGAAATGTGGCTTTCACAGGAAAGGTCATGGCAGATAGTGAGACCCAGAAGCTTGAAAGAAAGGACTTCTTCCAGAGAATTGTTGAGAAAGTGGATGGGGGGGGGGGGTTTCTAAACGGTCCTTTCGGAGAGAAATCGTGAGAGTGAGATTTGTCCGGATTGAAAGACATGTTCCACGTTTTGGACCAGTTTGTGATTTTATCCAGATCTGCAGTGAGCGAAGAAGCTGCTGCTTGCTGGTTTGAGGGATGACCGATAGTACAGCAGAGGGTGGAGTCATCAGCAAAGAGATATGGAGGATTTTCCAGAGAGTCGGAGAGATCACTGATGAAACCCAGAAAAAGAACAGGGCCCAGAACGCTACATTGAGGAACTCCAGCCTGGACAGGAAGAGTGGATGAAAGAACTCCATTGAGGGCCACACGATGACTGCAACAGCAGAGGAAGTCTGCGAGCCATGAGTGGAGATGGCCTTGGATACCATAGGAAGAGAGTTTGGTGAGCAGGGCAGGGTGCCAGACCATGCCAAAAGCACATGATATGTCCAGGGATACGGCTCGGATTTCCTGTTTGGCAGTGAGGACCTCCATCCATTTTTGGGAGAGCAGAAGCAGCATATCCAGTGTAGAGTGACCTGGTCTGAAACGAAATTGATGATCGGAAATCAAACCGTTGGAGAAGAGGAAGGATTTAATGTCTGAAGCGATGATGGATTCCATAACCTTGCTGATGATTGGGAGAAGGCTGATTGGTCTGTAGTTGCAGGGATCTGTTTTTGCACCTTTTTATTCAGGGCAGTGAGGTTTGCTGATTTCCAAGCAGATGGTAGATTACCTTGAGCAAATGAGAGGGTGAATAGAACAGAGAGAGGGTGAGCAAGAGCAGAGGAGCAGGTTGTTAGGACACGTGGGCTGATGCCGTCTGGACCAGTTGCAGAATCTGAGTCGAGGTTTGACAGCAAGCTCTCCACCTTGTCAGGAGAAAAGGACACAGCATCCAGGGACAGTTGGGTACGACTGGGTAAGGTGGATAGAGAAAGTGACGGGTTTTGGACACAAGATTTAGCTGCAAACACCGAGTTTAGGCATTCAGCTTTTTCACGTGCGGTATCTGCAGTGTGGCCATTTGAGGTAAGGGAGAGAATGGAGGGGGAACATACACCAGAAACAGATTTGAATTGATGCCACCAGGATTTTGAGGAGGGAGAGAGGTTTGAGAGTTCAGACTTGAGATGAGAAAGATGTTGTTTTGTGGTTCTCCTCAGAGGAGATACACAATTGTTCCGAGCTTGATGGAAGGAACTGAGACTACCCTCAGTTGGGTTTGCTTTCCATGAGGCAAAGGCAAGTTGTTTCAGGACAACTGCTTCGCCACAAGCTTCAGTAAACCAAGGGCGGGAGGAAGGGTAGGACAACTGAAGACGAGAGGGGATAAATCTGTGCATGAGGGAGAGCAAGTTTCTTTGAAAGAATTCCCAGGATGAGTTGATGTTGGAGAAAGTTGTGATAGGAGACCAGTCTGTAAGTTTGATGGCTGCTTGGAGGCCCTGCCAGTCGGCTTGAGTGAAATGCCAGACTCGACGGCGGTGAGGTGGTTCTCTGATAATAGCCAGAGAGATGTCCACTTTGACAAGGACGTGGTCAGAAGAACCGATTGGAGCGGAGGAAGAGCAGCAGATATTGTCAGGGAAATTTGTCAAAATCAGATCCAGAAGAGATGGAGTACCATTGGTTGAGATCCAGGTTCAGGAAGTTAACCGATTGAGTCAGTCCCAATGAGTCGCAGAAAGCTTTTGCTGAGGTGCCATGACAGGTGAGAGAGGTACCCACACCTCGCCAACTGGCATGATGACAATTGAAGTCGCCACATATGAGGAAGAGAGAGTTTGGATGAGAACATAGAAGTTGGTCCATGTTTTTGGATAGTGAGTTGTAGATGGAGTCATCACTGTTTGGTGGACGGTACAGTCCACATATAAACATGAGGTGGGAGTGGAGGGGAAGCTGTAGCCAGAGGTTTTCCTCGGGCTGTGGGGGAGTGAGGGCAGTGCATGGAGAGTGAGGAATAGAGTCTTTTATGAAGAGAACAACTCCTCCACCAGGACGAGGCTCAGGTCTGTTAAACCGGAGGAGGGAGTAACCAGGGAAAGATACTTGGGAGTCAGACACATCTTGGGGGAGGAAGGTTTCTGTTAGATAGATTATGTCTGGTTTGTCAGTGGCAACCTGTATGGAAAGAACTGAAAGGTTTGAGCGAAGGCCCCGGATATTTGAGGTCCATACTGTTAATGAAGAGGGAGGGAGGAGGCTTTGGGTGCAGGGGATGGGAGGGAGGGGGAGGGTAGGACAAGGGACGAGGGGGGGAGGTAAGGACGGTTGTTGAAAGAGTGTGGGGGATTGCAGAATAGCAAGGGGAGGGGGCCGGATGAGGAGGATAAAAGGCTCTGTGGTACTGGGGGAGAGGGGGGCAAGAGAGGGGGAAGAAGGCAGTTGAGGATTTGAGGGGGTGGAGTGAAGAGATGGAGGTGAGAGGGCAGTGAAAGGAGGCAGCTTTGTGTATGAGGGGGGTGGCAACTTTGAGAAGGATGAGTGAGGGGGGGGTGAATGGTGCGAGAAAGGTGAGGGGGGAGTTTTTGAGAGAGGCGAGAGGGAGGCTTGGAGGGAGAAGAGTGGGATGGTTGCTTTGAGAGTGAGGGGTGAGAGGGGCGAGTTGGCACTAAAATGGGGAAAAAATAATGGTTGATGGAAAGCGAACATTCATAGCAAACTGGGGTTTTAAAAAGTTTTAGGTCAGATATGCGATTAATCACATTTCTTGATGGATGCAATAAAGGCGAATTCAGAGAATGCAGAGAAGAAATGCTGTAACAATTGGATTTTTTAGGGAAGGTATGAAGGAAAAGTGGAATTGAGAGCAGTTTCTTTAAATAGCAGAAGAGTCGTGCATCATGATACAGTAAAGAGTACCAAACGTGTGAAAGAGGAAGATGAAGCATGATAAGAGATCGTTTTTATTATTATTATAATTGTTTGAGAGAGAGTTCTCATCAGATTAGGTCATGGAAGTGTTGGGGAAAAAAATCGTGAGGTGAATGTTGAAATTGGATCGGTAAATGCAGGGGGTGTAAACATCACGTGGTTATGGAAGAAGCACGTGGCTATGGGAGGTGTTTCGTGAAAAGTGAAATTATTTATTTTAAATAAGGATTGCGTAACATTTCGAAAGGGGAAGGTTGAAGTAAAATCGTGGTAGTGTATGGTGAATTTGGATGGTAAACGCAGTGTGAAGCTGCTGGGTCGATGAAAAGTACCAGGAAGAGTCGAGAGAGACACGTGGTTACAGGAGGTGTCGAGATCGAAAGGATACAAGGAAGATTATTATTTTTTGAAGTATTTTTGAAGAACAGGTAAGGTTCAGGAATGGAAGGTTGTAGATCGGAATAAATCGTGAAGGTCATGGTGAGAGAGGGTCAGCTCAGTAGAATAAAGATGGTGTGCCGGCAAGAGGAAGAAGAAGAGGAAGGGATG
Organism: Eptatretus burgeri; assembly: GCF_056783735.1. Taxonomy (NCBI): domain Eukaryota; kingdom Metazoa; phylum Chordata; class Myxini; order Myxiniformes; family Myxinidae; genus Eptatretus; species Eptatretus burgeri. The sequence continues at coordinate 8,111,053 of NC_140961.1, read as the reverse complement.
AAGAATCGAGACTTGTGAGTGTGCAAGGAGAAAGGTCGTTTTTTTTTAATTTAAGAGAAGAAATAGAGTGTTTAGTTGGGAGGGTGGGGGCGTTAGGAAAGTGGGGAAGATAGAAATTGAAGGTAATGGGGAGAAAATACAAATAAACATGATCGTACACCGAGGGGAACGATGGGTAGGCCTCAAGCACTCGGTAAGACAAGGTCGACGAAAACTCACAAAATAGCAAGATTTTTGAAACAAAACCGAACTCGGAACACACAGTAACATGCAGGTGAGAAAATAAACAGTTAAAACGGGACCGATAACGACCGGAAACTTAACTTTGAGATTGACAGCAGAGAGCCCTGAAGGAGACCTGCCAACGCTTCAAACCCAGAACCGGAAGCCGATGATATTTGATGATTTTAGAAGTCTGACCTTTTGTTTACCTTTGACCTTTTGGCCTCAAAAATAGTTGGTTTCTCAATTCACTGATGTACTATTCAATTGCTATTTAATTTTCAAATAAATCGGATGAAAATTGACGATTTTTCAGATAAAAATTGATTATTTTAGGAGTTTGACCTTGAGTCAACGTATGACCTTTTGATGTCAAAAAGTTGATTTCCCAATTCAGTGACATATTATGCAAACATTGTTCAAATTTCAAGTGAATCGGATGAAAATCTACAATTTTAGAAACTCGGCCTATGTTGACCTTTTTGGCCTCTGTGAACCTCCAAAATAATTGGTGCTTAAATTCAGTGACCTGATATGCAAATACTCTTCAAATTACACGTCAATGGGATGAAAATTTGAGGATTTTAAAAATCCCAAATTAGTTGTTGACCTTGAGGCTACGTTGACCTTTTGGTCGATGTTGACCTCAAAAATAATTCACTGGTTGAATTCAGAGATTGCAAATAGAAATCCTCTTCAAATTTCAAGTCAATCGGATGAAAATTGAGGATTTTAGAAATACACCCTCAGTTGTTGACCTTGGGCCGATGTTGACCTTTTGGTCTCAAAAACAATCTGCTTCTTCCTTATGCCAACCTCTACCATGTGGTGAAGTTTCATGAAGATCGGTTTAAAATTGTGACCTGCAGGTGATAAACAGACAGAGAGGGGGTGAAAACAACCTCCTTCACTTTCAGTGGTGGAGGTAACTAGAAAGCATCCCATAATGCAAAGGCAGTCCACATCTGCTTTGTACTCAAACTAAACTTGACGAAAACAACAGCTGAAAATAAGATAATGTAAAATTTATTTATCGTTTCCATATTCACATAATAAAGGTTTGTTGAAAATTTGATGACAAAAGCTCAAATGGTAAATGAGAAAGCATCTCAAAATGCAAACACACAAAATAAAGAAACACAGAAGTTATAAAAAAAAACAACCCAGCTGTCTCGCGCTGATGTGCGGAGGGCGAGCTAATCAGGGCTAATTGTATTCACTGTGACTTTGCCCTTTGACATTTTGACCCAATTATTCGTCTTCTCCATATTCTCATAATAAAGCTCAAATGGTAAAACCTGAAGGTCAGACAGACACACAGACAAACACACAAACACGATTGCAAAAAACCCCATCTCCCGCTACGCGGGTGGACGGGCTAGCAATATGATTACAATTGACTGCAATGTCGACATTGACGACGACATCAATGACAACTACGAAGAGAAGGAGAAGGAGAAAGAGGAAGAAAGTTCAATCGCAGGGGACTTCCTCAAGATCTCAAGTTCTGAGTTTAATCCTTGGCAGCATGGGCCTATTACTGTCAAAATAAATCAATCGATCGACAAAAACTTCACAAAATAGAAGAAAAAAAAGCAAACTTAAAAGCGCTCCGTGCAAGAGAGAATATGACTTTTAAAAACGAAGCATTCGACGTCCATTTAGCAGCTAATTTGAGAATGTTGATAGAATGTGCTTTTCGTGTTCTTTTCAAAGAGACAAACCAAGTATTGATGTTCAGGACATTTGAAATTTCCCCTTTTTGATCTTGTTTTTTTTAAAAGAGAAGGTCCCATTATATGAGAGAAACAAGATTCAAAATATCGTACAGTTGACGATAATGTGACGACAGGCTGTCCGTACCAAGAAAGGAGCACTGTGCACGCACTTGAGGACATCAGTAAATAGGGGGAGAAAAAAAGTTTTTGAGATCAGATGACAAAAAAAATCATTTCAGTCTTTTGTGTCCGTCCTTCAACAAAAATCTAACCGAGCGCTTTCCCTTCATTTTGATCCTTTTGACAGACTCCGTTGGCGAATATTTTCATGAACCGTGACATGACTTCCCTCGTTACAAAAGTGCTACCTGCTCATTTGTTTTGTACAATAATAGCTCTTTTGAATGCTGATACATCTTTGCCTTTCGACATTTTTTGCAGGCTATTTCATCTGGTGGTGACTGCTGATATCACGTGTGAGTCACATCATGTGTGATCGTCGTCTTCTTTGAATTATTTTTATGTTGTTATCGGGAGGTGGTGGGGGGGGGGGGGTGGAGAGGAAGCAAGTCAAACATCGAACGCTGCCCTTGGTAAGGTAGGCCTGGGATTTTTATTTTGAAATAAAACATGGATCTTCCAAGTGAGCCATCAAGAACCTTGCAGGTCCCAACACACAAGGATGTCTTCCTTTTATTTCGTTAATTACTTTAATCGAGTTCTTTTACATCGAGATGATGACTTGCCTTTCCTCAAATTGAGCTCATCAGTGAGTACGTTTAAATTTTGCAAATTTTTCAGTGTACATAAAATTCAGAGAAGTAGATGCCGATATGATAATTGAACACTGATTGTATTAACTCCAGCAAAATATATTTGTCAAAGGTCCAAAATGGAGGAGGTGCTTAAAGCTGAAATAATTGCCAATGAAGTCGATCTCTCTGAGCAAACTGGAATAGAAAATAAATATGGACAAAAACATTTTAATAACAACGAGAACTATGAGAGGAAAAGAGGAGATTTATCTAAATCATAAAATATTCATGAAAATGTAGGAAGGTTAGTCTGCAGCATATTCGGCTGTGTATATTTAAAAATGATGATGACATATTATGGAGCGGCTCCGTGGTGGAGCAAGTAAAGCCTTGCCGCATTGTCCTCACTGATGGACTGTACGCCATTGTCCCATGGATGCCCAGCAGGAATTGACACACCCTGCAACAGTGGAAACCTATTCGAGTTAAAATTGAAATTCCAGCTTAGTTGTGGTCTCTGAAAGGTGGAGAACCATCCACTGCTAAAAACAGTGCCAGCTGCTACACAGTATCAGAGCTGCACTGAAGTATCAGTACACCTACAAAGACTTGAGGAGCCGTTTTTTGGCAATGCTGCCCCCCCTCCACCATGCCTCCGCAACACTAGTTGCTCAGAACCCTTGCGGCATCAGGTGCTGGTGTTGCGCACGGGTTCATGATCGTCATTGCAGTCAAGAGGTGCTACGTGAATAGAATCGCTCATGGGATAGCTTACCAGCTCAAGTCTTGAGTGTATCCACTCCGTTTGAGGATGGCCAATGGACCGCAGTTATTGTATGACCATGCATTCTGGACATTTGGGTTCGAGTGCAGGTGTTTGTTTTACAACCACGTACTAATGTCATTTGGGCTGAACTGCATGCGTGTACTAGTTTGACAAAAGCTTTGTTGTACGGTGTACTTTCATTGTGGTGGAAGATTGGCCATCCTTCGCTTTGTGACAATGTTTGATTGCTTGACCTTTTTTAAAATCGAAAAAACGAGCTGTCATAAGACGCTCCTCAAATGTTCATGGCATGGCGATGCATTCTGGCCCTGTGGGCTCGGATGTATGAATTTGTGTGTGACCGTTGGCTTTGGACTTCGAGCCAAGGTGTATATGTATTTGCTTGACAAGTTTTGTTTGACAGTGTACTTTGGTCTTCGGGCTGAGGACAGACACATCGTTGTACTTCAGATTGTGGAGGACAAAGGTCATATTTGGACATCACATATGTTCCCATCGTGTGCTGCCTTTTTGGCTGTTGGTTGCATCGTTTGTTAGGGGCGCAGCTATGCCGCTGATGCAGTGCCCCTATTACCAGTGCACTGGTACTCATTTCGCCGACCTCGGAAGGATGACAGGCTGAGTCAACACCCTGGTGTTAATTCAGTGGCCAACGGGGCTCAAACTCAGGACCCTGGGATCCCAAGCCACCACCCTAACCGCAAAGACAACACCAGGCTATCACATATTTGTGTCTAGTCAATTATGGGATTCTAGCAGAAGTCTGTGCTAAAAATATCACAAAAGAAAAACAAACATTAATCCTTTTATTCTTGTCCTGACTTGAAAGAGTTCAAAATGTGAGGTTATAAAAGGAATGTCTTGAGTTGTAATTGTGTGCACCTGATGCTTTAAGAAAAGAAGAGAGTAAAATGAGTTTAACAACTTATTGATTTATTGAGAACATTTGATTGGGTATTAATCTCGGTTCGAAAGGCTGCACTATCTGCACTTTATATGCGTGAAGATGCAATCTCTTGTGTGCAACTTTGTTGACAATATAATTTTCCTGTGGGTTTGGATGAAGCAACTTTTACTGAATTTTTTGTTTTTCTCTTCGAGGAGCATTTCCGTGTTCCGAGGATGGGATGCAGGACAGACAGACAGCATCAACCTGTCGTATTTTCCCAGCAGGGATGCACGGAACATCCGTGCAATGTAAAATGTGACTCCAAGACTTCAACTCCTACCCCCTCACAAATCCCAAGTCATCAACCTCCCTCCAACCCCAATTCCTTATCCTCCCCCTCCCCATCCCAACCCCAATAACTCAACCTCCCCCTCCCAACCTAAAGTCCTCAATGCCCTCCCCACCCCACCAGAACTCCTCAACCCCTCTCCCCCCTTACCCATAATTCCTATTTGCATAGTTTTGATAGGACATCGTTAAAACATGGGACAATAGTAGATTTTGTTCATCAGATACCTGAGGCGTGTGACTTTATTAATAAACCGTGTGAATAAATGCTTTCATGTCCTTTGTCCTCCCTCGCCATTTACTTATTAAATGTGCACATGAAATAACTTGGTCTCCGAGTGATTTGAGATGCCCTGATTGCAAACGGTTTTGGTTATTAAATCATCCCTCGAGGACAGATCGGGTTTGGGACAATTAGTATCTGCACAGAAAGCACCGCAAGTCCAGCCTCGAACGGCTCGGGCTCGAAACCACCATTTGGGTGGCGGGCGTGAGCGAATACCAGCCCGTTGCATAGCCGGCTCAGCCATTTCACCGAGGCACAGCAGCACCTGCCTACCATGATTGAGGCGACTTACTTTTTCATCAAAGTGTCGTGAGATTCCCAGAATTATTCGGACAGAGACCGTGATAATGACTCGAGTTCTCTGATGTGGTCCCTGATCGAGTTTTTTGGAAGAGAAAATAGTTCGAAACAGATGGCGGCCTCGATAACACCCAAAAATCAAAAAAAAACAACAACCCGGGTTTGAAGCAAAAACATGTTCAATGCTTGTTCAAACGGAAGACCAAACACTCCAATGGGGTCAACAGAATGAACCTGAAGAAGTAAAGAGCAAAGATGGAGTCATCAGGGGGAACCTGGATGGGATTCAGATTTCGGCCGCGACTCAACCCTCAAACCCATCCAGACGCAGCCAGATGAGCCTTACACAAAAATTCCTGCAAGAATTCACTTCTCCTGAGAGAGATAGACAATTACAAAGAGAAAGAGAGAGGAAAAGAGATGAAAGAGAAGAAAAAACAAGCATAGAATGAACAAGAGTGAGAATTGCTTTGCAATACATATTCCCTATCAGGCTCAGATAAAATTTGTTTGTGTTTAACGCATGGTCGAGCCGACACGGGAACAAAAATAATGAAGAAGAAACCCTCTATGCTCGGGCCAATGCTCCCATACCTGACCTGACCTGATGTTGTAATCTGTACGAACTGTAGTTCATGGACCGGTGTTTGTGAGTTTGTTTGTTTGTTTGTTGCGCTACTCCTCCTGCACTTCTGGGCCAATTACATCCAGACTTGCTACGGAGGATCAGCATGACTCCAATTAATGTGCAGGGTGGGTGAAAAGTCACTGAAGGTTTTCCTTTTTTTTTTTAATAACTTTTTTATTTTTAAATAAAAATTAATGAAATAAATTGCAAATCGTAGTTTAATTCATGGAATTTTTTTTTTTTTTTTAAGATTAATTGTGAAAAACAATGTCCTGCAAATGGCCCCCATTGGCTTCTTCGCAAACCCTTGTTATTTCCAAAACGTGATCCATTACAGAGGACAAAACTCCTTGATAAATCGGTGCAATTTCCTCGGAAATGTTTTTCAATTCCTCTCTTGTCTGTGGCTTGTTTACATGTACACGATCTTTAAGGTACCCCCACAGAAATAAAATCGGTGGTCATTAAATGTGGTGAACATGGAGGCCAATTAATGTTTCCAAATCTTGAAATTATGCGGTGTCCAAAAATTTTTTTTTTTAATCCAAAAAACTGTCCTTCACAAGTCCATTGTTGGCCTCGCAGTATGGGTAGTAGCTCCATCTTGCTGGAACCACATTTCCAGTAAATTTTTCACTTCTGGAAGAAATAAATTTTTTCGCATTGATTTGTATCGCTCATCAGTCACAGACGCTGCATTACCATCATCATCTTGAAAATAAAATGAGGTCTTCCACTGTGGGCCGAGTCATGAACGGGACCCCTGTGACTCAAAACGAGCAATCAAGTTCCAAATCGCGTTTTCTGATGGTTGTTGTCGAACATTAAAATGATTGCGAAATTTTCTTTGAGTTTGAATTACTGATTTCCCACTGGAGTAATAAAATTCAACAATTTTCAATGTGCTGGTCATTGTTAAACGTATTCATAATGAATCTCCGGGGTCTTCTTTCTCTGTAAAAAACGAAAAATTAAAAATTTATTAGAAATAAAACATTTATATATATATATATATTAAAAAAACAGAAAACTTTCAGTGACTTTGGCCCACCCTGTGTAAGGGTGTTTTTATGTATGTCGGTGATCTTTAAGGGATGGGGGCGGGGGGGGGTTTCTCGATGTGAAGGTGTATCATATAGCGCTACCTCCAGGTAGGGGAGAGTATTATAAGTCTCCACCATTTACAGTACAGTACAGTATTCCTGTCCCCACGTTATCCAGTGCAGTGGGGTGTTTTGAATTATAAGCAGTAGATATGTTTTTGCTTCATGCATGTAACCGGGGTTTTTGTTTTTGTTTGCGTACACAGAGCTGTCAGTTGCCGAAACACCGCCCAAATAAAGATTTGCATCAGAAGAATGTGTTGCATGCTTGGAACAAGATCGCTTGTAGGGCGAGTACTCTGCGAGTCACAATAAATGTCAATGTGTGCCAGCCAGTGTGCCAGTGTGTCTCCTCCATAACTCCAAAACCATGAAACTTAGCAGCCTGAAACTTTGCATGCTTGTGAGGAAAACTCCAAGGGAGTGTATGAGTGAAAATTGGGTGTTTGGGTTAATTTAAACACCCCTTTTGAAGATAATTAATGGCCTAATTTAATCATTTAGCATGGTGTCATCTTCGGTGGGGTCTGAATTCACCATATTGATTTGGCCGATTTAAACATGCCTTTATTTGAAAACACGATCAACTCTCACGGACTAGTTGAAGTATATCATTAAAATATTAAGTCTGATTTGAGAATCGGATCTCGTGGACTAAATAAGTGTTGAAATTTGCAAATGTAAACAAATTAGAGATTTTATACCGAAGTGCATTTATTTAAGCAAAGCATTGAGCTTATTTTTTTTTTTTAACTCTTCGGAAGATTATATTTCGTGAAGAAAAGATTGAGGAATGTGCAGAAAGTGTAACTTCATTGCGTGCACTCTAACCTGCTTTTACAAGCATCCAGACTTGCCGATACAATCCACAGGGGTCCAGTTTTTTTCAGCAATTACGTACGCAGTTTCTTTTTCACCATTTTGTGTGATCTGCTTTCATTACAAAATGTAAATACAAAAAACTAATAGTTGCTGCAATACATTAATAGTCAGTCGTTGATGAAAATGAAGAGGTACGTAGACAGCACACACGGATGTGGTAGAAATGGGTACAAATGACTCTCCGTGGAGGTGTGGGCGTGCTTGCATGCTTGTTTGCATGTGCACAGGTTTCACGGGCACATGGTCCGAACTCACACCTGTGCCTGTGGTGTGTGGTGCTCCCCGAGTGACTGCGCGCGTGCACAAAGTGGGTGAAAGGAATGGAGCAATCGCAACCACAACAGCAATGGTGGAGCTTATTAAATATCGAGAGATATTCAGAATGACAATAGCAAATCTATAGGAGTGGCAGAATAGCCTAGATCAGGTATGCACACTCATCTCTGAGCTGTCTAGTCTGGGTCTGAATCCTGGCACAGCTATAAACTGTCATCCTGGTGTTTCGCAGGCAGGGCGGGGGGGGGGGGTATATCAATGTGTGTGCTGTCCCCATGTTAACCTGGGTATCCCATCTACCAGCATTAGTTAGTGGCCATTAAAAATCGCATGGTGTCTTTCAAGAAGAGTGAGCGAGTCATCGCTGGCACCTTAAAGAAATTACAAATTCCAACTCGAACCCACAGTGGGAACTTCATCAGCGGCACAGCCAAGTTCCCAGCGATGATGCAACCAGCAGAATGACACAAACGTCGCACATTTGTTGTGACGATAGCAGAGTTTATGGCTATCTGGTTGACTGCTGGATCAGGAGTATTTCGAAGCGATCATTCTCTTTCACAAGAATGCTCTCAGCAGTCCCGCAGTAAATGGTCTCAAACATCATGGGATCCAATATACCATCTTGTTGAATCAATACCACATCATGTTGCTGCCAGAAGTGGTCAGTCAGGCCAGCATTAGTCCATCTGTTTGATGCATTTAGGAATGTTTCATCGGGATGACCACAAGCCATATCAAAACAACAACAACAACCTAATATTCTTTGAAATCATTTCAGGAAGACTTTTGTGTATTCGTACAACCTTTGAAATCTTCACTTTCCTCATCCAGATTAAAGAACATTTCTGAAAGATTTTGACCAATTTAAACCACCCACTCGAACAGCCAGGTGAACTGCTGACTCAAAACACACCTTTGATGCTTTGAGTTGGTCTTGAGAGATCTTGGAAAAGCAAGCATCAAACACATATCACTCATCTGCAGCAGATGCTCCATGAAAACATGTTGCGGATCAAGACATATGTATTCGACAGAGACATTGAATCATTTACAGTTAAAAGTTGATATTCTTCGAAGCACAAAGGATATTTAAAAAGAAAATTCAATGCAACGCAAAGATGCCATTTAGTTGATTGGATCTGTATAATAGTCTTTTGGTGGACCACATATGCAATAGTCCTGTTGCCAGGTTGAGTACCTTGTTGTTGCGAGAAGTGTATTGTTTTTTGATGGTTTCGTACTCGCATGGGTCTATAGAAAAAATTTAGCTTGGTTGCAGGAGTGGCAACCTTGGGGAACTCCGATAATTTGCATAAATCCAAGATGACCGCCGCGGACGGAGGTCGAATATAACTTTTCAACCAATCAACCTACAATCAATCACGTGTGATACATCGTTTTCCGTGTAATTTCGAGGTGAGGAATCGATTTCTGAGGTCAGTTGTGTGGTTTGGGGTCAAATTCAGGGTCAAAGGTCAATTTCAATGTCATTCTTGGACTATTGAGGGGTTTAAAACTTTTTGACCCCTACATCAGCTGCAGATCACTCCAACTCGATAGTTGATGAACGATCCCGTTGATTCTAATCTCACCTCTTCTTCTTTTCAGAGAAACGTATGATGGTTGACTCAAGGTGTCTTCTCCCGGTGTGTCACGGAGGTGGAGAAGAAATGAAATTCACTGAGAGATCGGGATCAAGAAGCTCATCTCGTGCGCCAAATCCCATGGAGATGGGGACCTGCAGGCTAAGCTGCAGAACATTATTGATGTTGGTGGAGATGCGGCAAGCATCGCCTGCCACAAAGGTTGCCACTGTACTTGTACATCAAAAGAGAAAATTGAGAGAGTGAGACAGTCACAGAAAAGAAAGGCTGAAGATGAGGGTATAAGGACAACTACAAGGTTTCATACAAAGGTAGCTGACAAAAGTGTGTTTGAGTACAAACGTGATTGTATGTTCTGTAGCAAGGAATGTTTACCCATTGATGATAGACACCCAGAAAGATGGGACCGCGTTCGTGAGTGTATGACCAAAGAACGTTTTGACATAGAACGTAACCCACTACCAACTATGAAAGATATGCTCCTTGATGTTGATGAGCAGCGTAATGATGATGTCGTGAGAAGGGTCAAGTTGCACCTTGCTTTTGTTTCTGATCTACCTTCTGCTGAGTGCAAGTACCACATCCGCTGCTGTAACAGTTTCACGAAAGTCCCCAGATATGCCGATTTGCCAACTGGTAGTGCAGATGAAAATGCTCTGAAGGAAGTCATTGAGTACATGAACCGAGACAGGCACAGAATATGGAATAATGTTGAACTGCATTCCCTGTACTCAGATCAAGGTGGCAAGCTCGCTCGGCATGACATGTTTAGCAAGTTGACTGACTGCATGAGTAAGGATGTTATCGTTGTTTGGGTAGATGGCTGTGCTGCCATTGTTGGTTTCCGTGAGTCCGTTGCTAAAAGTCTCAAGATGGTTAAGGTAGACGATACGGATGAGAGGAGCATTGCTTCCATGGTGAGTCAGATCAAGCATGAGGCACGGTCGGTCAAGTACAACAGTGCCAATTACGACCTATCAGAGTTTACACAGGCCAACACAATCAAGGCGACCAGCTCAAGTTTGTTGAAGTTGGTTTCGGACCTGGTCTCTGGTGGTAAAGTGACCAAGAAATCTTTGAGCCTGAGCCAGTCAATTCAGAGTCACGTTGCAGGTACCAGAAATCAGACAACATTAGGACTGGTCATCAAACTGTTGCACCGGCACGGCAGTTCCTAACTTCTCAAACTCCTTCATGAACATGGCTTCACGACCTCGTACGATGAGGCCCAGAGATTCCGAAAATCGGCCGCTCGTCTACTAGGTGACAATGTACAGGTTCTCCACCAGTTTGTGGGGTTGTGTAGAACCATCGGCGTCATCTTCGCGTGGTTTGACAACTTTGATCTCCAGGTATTCACACCCAAAGGTCGATTCCTGGTCACACCCAGATCCTGGGAATGCACTATATTACTGGTTCAGATACCACCTCATACCTGTATGGCAAGGAGAAAGTGTTGGTCTTGAAGACCCTGAGAGTTGGCAACTTTCCAGGCCTGTACTCAGCCTTGGGCGAGCTTGATGCCACCCATGCACAGCTCATGGAAGCAGGCGAAGCATTCTTCTGTGCTCCATATGGTCAGCAACAGGGGACCACGATGAGTGAGGCGAGGTACCATATGTACACAAATAAGTCTGGCAAGCTGCTCAAGATCATGTCGTTACCACCAACAGAGCAAAATCTCTTCCTGCACATCTTGCGAACTCATCTGCAGACCATACTCGCAAAATCTGCTGACCAGCAGGCTCCACCTGAACTTGACATCACGAAGTATGGGTGGGAAATAAAAGATGGCACCCCAGTACCAGCAACCTCCGATCATCCCCCAGGACCCCAATATCTCATGGATGTAGTGCAGTGCGGCAGTAAGGCGGCGGTGAAGGCGTGCGGCACTGAATGTTGCAGCTGTCCCCATGGAAAGATATCATGCACTGTGTACTGCGCTTGTTGTTGTAGTGACGCCTGCTTCAACCCATTCAAGACAGGAGACGAAGACCAAGATGAAGTGGAAGAGGAAGGAGAAGCAGATGTGGAAGATGATGAGGAAACTGAACATCTTGATCTTGCATTCAGCTCTGATGATAAATGGGAGTGATTGTCGTTAATTAATAAACGCTTCATCACCATCGCTCTGAAAATTTCATCATTATTATATTATTACATTTTTGGCCAAAAATGACCTTGAACTTGAATTTTGACCCTGAATTTGATCCCGAATCACAAAATTGATCTCAGAAATCGATTCCTAACGTCAAAATTATACAGAAAAGAGGTATCACATGTGATTGTAAGTTAATTGGTTGAAAAGTTATATTCCACCCCCCCCCCCTTGGATTTATGCAAGTTAGTGGCGCTCACCAAGGTTGCCGCTTCGACAACCAAGCCAAATTTTCTCTATAAACCCATGTGAGTATGAAACAATCAAAAAACAATACACTTCTCATTACAACAAGGTTGAGTACAGAACATATAAGGGTGGCAAACGGACTATAATGGTACTGTACCTCTTCACAGGATCAAATGGTGACTGTGAATACATGGAGCACACAAGCACTGACCTGGAATGGTTCTGACCAACATGGGGTGCCTGCCACACACCCACCGTCTTTAAGCATCCATGGCACACTTAACCAGGATTTTGAATTGCAGCAAGGGGTGGGGGGGTGGGGGGGGGAAAGAAATGAAAGTTCGAAATGAAATTCTGGGTTGCAGTTTGTGAACGACACTGAGACGCCCACTGCTACGTGGTTAATCACAGTATCATCAGCCTACTGTGTAAATAGACTTTCAAAACCATTATTGGCAAGGCTCGCCCACCCCATGTGAAGAGAGTCAACCCCATGTTGATGATGGCCAGTGAGCCAGAAATGAGTCCGTGGATTGATTTCCGACCCTAGGGTTGGGATGACATTGCCAAAAGCGCTTCTGAAGGCTACGTAGGCTGACAGATATTGCAGATAGTTGTGTGGACTTAGCCGACACTGCTTTTAGCAGGTGCTGTTCTGTGTATTTTACATACTGCAATAAACACTGGCAATTCCATTATAACATACCCATGTGACACGTAAGAGGAGCCGTGAATTGTAAATAATAGAGTTGAGGAAAGAAAAGGAGACGAGGACGAGGAGAGAGGAGAAAATGGAGTCCCAAGTGATGGAGACCACAATATGAAATTGAAAGGAAGTTGCGAGGAGATTCAATCTGTGATGTCACAGCACTCAAAAAATAACAATCACAACAACCAGAAAGCATCGCAAAACCCATCCGCGTCCTTTTGTACTCAAATTAAGCTTGGCAAAAACAACTGCTAAAAAAAAATTGTACATTTTATTAATTTGTGTTCTCAATATTCTCATAATAAAGGTTTGTTGATCAGATTCGATGACAAAAGCTCAACTGGTAAAAATGTTATCTGTACTAATAAATGTCAGTGTGTCCGTGTGTCTGTGTGTCAACATAACTCCAAACCTATAAAACCCAGCAGCCTGAAACTTTTCATGCATCCAAAAAAACTCCAAAGAAGTGCAAGAGAAAAAAAATTGGATGTTTGAGTTAATTAAAACACCCCTTTTGAAGATAATTAATGGAATTATGGAATTATATCCTTCAGGATCCTCGGCCACCTTGCTCCCTGCGGTCTTAAGGCATTTCCTGGGTAACCTCGCTGGGTTCTGAAGCCGCCATATTTTTTGGCCTGCTCAACCTTACCTTGACGTGGAACAGGCCGCAACAATTTCTCAACGATAAAGTTTCTTTTTTCACTTTCATCACTCATATTTTCGAATATGCCTGTCCACCATAGCTACGAATCGTTGTGTACATCGCTTTTGTAAGTACTATCGTTTTCAAATTTGGAACTTGGAGCAATTTCATGCATTACGTGATGTGATGTGATTTTCCACGATCTACTCTCATGGACTAATTAAAGTATATCATCAAAATATCATTTCGGCTTTTAGGATCGGATATCATCCGGACTAAACAAGGGTCGAAGTCTCTTGTAAATCTGAGAATTTAAAGAAGTAACGAGTCTTATAACTAAGTCGATACACCTATTTAATTTAAGCAAACAAGGTTATTTTCCCTCCTCCATACATACACAAGAAAATGTGAAATTTCCAAAACATTAAACTTATCTTTCTCCACTGTTTGGAGAATTATATTTAGTGAACAAAAATTTAGGAGCGTGCCAAAATTAACCAGCTTCATTGAGCTACATGATTTACTGCATTCACTACCTGAACTTGCTCCCTGTCCCGCAGAGGGACTGCTTATCCACAGCATTTGCCAGATCTGTGTCTATATTTTCATAGGTTTTGCGATGTACTCTACAGGGAACCAGAGCAAATCTGGTAAAAAAAATGGACGCAAAAAAAAAAAGTTATAGCATTTGCGCAGACGTACCATGTGATGATGTACCGAAGTACCACGTGACGAGTGCATATAAGAGCAGGCAACATGGCAGATTATCTGCAATGTTTATTGCACGGGTGATTGAAGTTTGTGCTGTCTCCAGGGTTGTTCTGCATTAACCTGTAACAATTTTGTGAACAAAGTCATGATTTGAACGAATTCATTTTGTTTCATGAACTGCGCATGCGTGGTGAAGACCGGCTCTAAAGTTAAAAGGATCCTATATGATATGAAGCGATTTGTTATCTGAATCTGAGCTATAAATCTGTTATATAATCTGTTATATAAATGAATCTGTTATATAAATCTGTTATATAAATCTGAGCGAGTGATTTTTGCTCCATCGCCCTGAACGAGTGGTTCTTGCTCCATCACCCTGAGTGAATGGTTCATAATAGTTGTTGTTCTGAAATAATATAACACCCAATTTCTCAGCCGTTTGCCATATTAACACTTTTTTTTTAATGACTGAGCCTAACTTTTTTTTCTCAGGACGGTACATAACATGCTACATAACATGTTCGTCTCTGGGCGCGTCTGGGCAGTAATTAACGCTTCACCGCACATCTGCTTTCCTTTCATCTCACCTCACACTGCTGTGTCTTTCCTTCCCCCACCCTCCTTGCTCCCCCTCCTTCCTCTCTTTCCTACCCCTCTCTCCCCCCCTCTTTTTCCATCCCCCTTGTTCGTATTCCCATCAGCGAAGCAACGGGTGGTATTTGCTGATGGTAAATGAATAAACACGGAAGCGATTATAGAAAATGCCTCCAGCAACTTCATCGCCGAGTCATAAAAACGGATGTCTCGTGCTTGACGCACTGTGGATGAGCTAATCAGGGCTATTTATACTTACTGTGACTTTGCCCTTTGACCTTTTGATCCAATTATTAATTAGGCTTTCCCATATTCTCATAATAAGGGTTAATTGAAAATTTGATGAGAAAAGCTCAAAAGGTAAAAATGGTTTAGCTGTAGACAGTCATTGTCATTATCATTATACTGTATACTCTTGTCATTATTATCACTATGATAATTTACCATTATTATTACAGTCATTATCATTAAAACCATCATCATTTACCATTGACATTGTCATTATTATTGTCATTAACATTATCATTATGTACCATTATCATTGTTATTATCATTAACACGATCATTATGTACCATGATCATTATTAGTATCATTAGCACTATCATTATGTACCATTATTATTAATATCATTGACACTTATTATGAACCATTATCATTATTATTATCATTAACACTATCATTATATACCATTATCATTATTATAATCATTAACACTTTCATTATGTACCATGATCATTATTAGTATCATTAGCACTATCATGATGTACCATTATTATTAATATCATTGACACTTATTATGAACCATTATCATTCTTATTATCATTAACACTATCATTATGTACCATGATCATTATTAGTATAATTAGCACTCTCATTATGTACCATTATTATTATTATCATTTACACTTATTATGTGCCATCATTAACATGATCATTATGGACCATTATCATTATTATCATCATAAACACTATCATTATGTACCATTATCATTATTATTATCATAAACACGATCATTATGTACCATTATCATTATTATTATCATAAACACTATCATTATGTACCATAATCATTATTGTCGTTATAATTATTATGAACTATTGGCATTGTCAGTTCCGTTTTCATTATCATCATGTACCGTTATTATCAGTACCATTATCATTATTATTATAATTGTACTCTCATTATGGACCATTATAATTGTTATTATTGTCATGTACCATTGTCATTTTTACCTCTTCTCCCGAAGGTTGTGTTGTCACCCCTGTCTGTTTATTTGTCTGTGAGCAGGATATCTCAAAAAGTTTGGGACGGATTTGGACGAAATTTGCTGGAAACGTTGGGTGTGTAACAAGGACGAATTGATTCGACTTTGGTGAAGATCCTAATCCGGATCTGGATGCGAGAATTATTTAATTTTTTTAAAAAGTGATTCTTCCCTATTGAGAGATTGGGGCAAAAATCGATATCTATCACAATATCTCAAAAGGTTATGGATGGTTTTGGATGAAAAACTTGGTGGGCAAGTTGCGTATGTGACAAGGAAGAATCGATTCGATTTTGGTGAAGAACCAGATCCGGATCTGGATCCGATAATTTTTAAGTGATTTTTCACCATTAAGGGATGGGGCTAAAAATCGATACACCGTATAGCACGATATCTCAAAAAAAGTAATGGACGGATTCAGACGGAACTTAGTGTTCAGGTTGGGTGCGTGAAAAATTTGATCTGTTTATTAATTAGTGTTCTCCATATTCTTATTATAAAGGCTTTTGGAACATTTGCATTAACAGCTCAAATGGTACAAAGTTATGCCCCCCCAAAAAAACCCCGTCTCCCACTGTGTGGGGGTGCAGGCTAATAACAAGTCTCCCCTTCATATTGTACAATCCGCAGACCGTTTTCAGGTGCTGCACCGAGATATGAAAGTATAAGAAAGGATTACATACTTGTCATTCATAGCTGCCATTACAGATGACATCCGTGTTTGGGTTTGTGATTTCAATGTGCATGCAGAAATTGGATGAATTGTCTCAAACCCAAACACTTCAGGGTGAGTCGAATTCTGGCCAGCCTCGTTGTTCTAAGCCTCAAACACAAGGGCTATCTCGATGCACCTGGAAAAATGCCACGATTTTGATTCAACGGAGCGATTTTGTTTTGCTTGCAATGCGGCTTTTCCTCAAGGATGTTGACATCTACACCGAGAAGGGAAACAATTCACTCTGTTTTGCCAGGCAATCAGCCAGAATTCTGAAATGACGAGACGTTGAACCAGTCAGTTACCATGGTCAACAGAGCTTCTGCAATGACGTATGTGGGATGGTAAAAAGTTAGATGAACGAGACGCACAAAATAGTTCAAGAAAAGCCAAAGTTTCTTGTGATTACTGCGGCCACCGCAGATACACGGAGGTTATGTTTTGAAACCTGTTTGTCTGTAAGCAGGATATTTCAAAAAAGTTATGGAAGGATTTGGAGGAAACTTGGTGGGCAGAATGGGTGAGACAAGGACAAATTAATTAGATTTTGGCAAAGATCTGGATCCGGTTCTGGATACTAAAAGTTTTTTTAGTGATTCTTCACCATTGAGAGATGGGACTAAAAACGATATGTTGCATGATATCTCAAAAACTTGGTTACGGATTCGGACGAAACATGGTGCACACCTTGGGTGTGTGACAAGGAAGAATCGATTGAATTTTGGTGAAGATCCAGATTTGGATCCACATCCGATAATTTGTTTAATTGTTAAAAATGATTTATCACCATTCACAGAGATAGGCCGAAAACGATATATGGTCGGATATTTCAAAAAGTTGTGGATGGGTTATGACAAGACTTTGTAGATAAGTTGGGGAGATGAATGTGAACAAGCCAAATATATTTTGGTGAAGGTTCGGATGTAGATCCGACCAATCAGTGGGATACCTCACCATAATCCCTCCTCCTTCAAAATTTCCAGTTTTCTCCCTTTGAAGTTTCCTTCTGTATCCATATTTTCCACCCTTTCAAAGGGTCTTCTTCTCCTACCCCTCCCCATCTCTCCCCCCCTCTGCCCCCCCCACCCACACACCCATTGTTTGTCAAAGTCTTCCTCTATCTTGGACGTCAACTCTGTTGTTGGTGTGTCCCCCTCTCTCCACTGTTCCTTTTGCATCTTGGTACGTCCTGATCCATTCAGTGTATCAGCTTTTCCACGAGCCTCGACTATGTACAATATAGATGTTTGTGTGGTGTGCGTATAAAGAGGTCTCATGGGTGTACAGGTCTGTGTCGAAGGGTTGTTAATGTCTCAAGGGTCTATAGGGTCTATAATGGTCTGCAAGGGTCTTAAGGGGTCTAATGATCTGAAGGGGATATTCCAATATGCGTTGGGGTCAAAAGGGGTCTAATAGTCCAAGGGTGAAGAGGTTTAAGCGGTCTGAATGATGTAAATGTCTTCAGGAGTCCATGGGGTCTAAAGGGTTTTAAAAGTTTTAAAAGGATATAAAGTATCGAAATGGGTCTAAAGGGTTAAGGGATCCAAGTAATCTAAAGGGTTTTAAAAGGTCCCAAGGGGTTTTAAATGGTCTCAAAGGTCAAAGGGGTCAAAAGTTCTAAAGTATCTAAATAGGGCCAATGGATCTAAGCAGTCAAAGGGTATAAAGGTTGATCGGGACTAAGCGGACTAGAAAGGATCTTAAAAAGTCCAAAGGGTCTAAAGGGGTCCAAAAGGTGAAAGAGCTCAAAAGGTCTACGCCAAGAGTCAGTAATTAATAAATGTAATTACTATACGTAGCTAAGGTCCAATAATAAGCAATTAATGGACGTACTCATGGTCCAACCCATGTTCAAACAGTATGTAATATTTCTACTCATGTTTTTTCGGATATATATATATATATATATATATATATATATATATATATATATATATATATATATATATATATATATATATATATATATATATATATATATATATATATATATATATATATATATATATATATATATATACATATACATATATATATATATATATATATATATATATATATATATATATATATTTGTGACCTTGATCTCTGACCTTTTGACCTCAAAAACAATCAGCTTCCAGCTTCTCACTACCTCAACCAGCTCGTTTAGTTTCATGAAGATGGGAGGAGTTTGCGACCTGTCGGCAATTGGCATACAGACAAACAGACAGACAATAACAGAGCAGACCAACCAATATACTTGTGAATGTTTGATTTTGCAAGGAATGAAAAGAGGTGAGGGAGTGGGGGAAGAGGGTGAGGGGGGGGTGAGGAGGGATTAAAACCCTTTCCTCTTCACTTCTCCACCAAGTGAAATTACATTGATAAACTGATGGACTAAATGAATGTTACTGACAGTGCACAGGCATGATTGTCCGAATATCCTCCTCCTGTGTCCCAATCTCTTGTGTCTTATACAGGGTGACAATTAATGGACACATTTAAATCATAAAAAATTATTCAGGTTAACTGAATCTTTTTTGTTTGTTCTCGACGATTTTGAGGAGTAAGCTTTGGAAAGTTGGGCTGCATCGTCATAACTGAAAATGAACAATTGGAGTGTGGAGCACAGAGCTGCCGTCATGGCACTAAATTTTACCGCTAACTACCCTATAACAATGACTCGAAGACAGTTTCGGGCAAAGTTTAGATTGCGGACATGTCGCACATGGAATTCAACATTGCGCTGTGTAAAAGCACATTGGAGGACAACTGGCAGTGCAGCAAATGCAAAAAGGAAAGGGCGAAAGAAAACAGTCAGAATGGAAGAAACAATTGAAGGAGTGAGAGAATCAGTCCAACATATCCCAAATAAGTCGACGAGAAGGCATTCTCTCCAGCTGGGAATTAACAGGGAAATTGTGCATACAGTTGTGAGGAAGGATCTTAGTTTGAATCCCGACAAAACACAAACATCACAGCAGTTCAAAGTGACAAACAAACAAACAAAGCAGACTGGCAATGTGGAACACGATCATCGGATTTTTGCTCGGTCACCCAGATTTCGGTAAAAACTTCGTAATCTCAGGAGAAGCACATTTTTCCTTATCAGAATAAGACGACAAACAAAACTCTCGAATATGGGCAGGCACAAATCCTCGAAAAAACCTTTACACAGCTTGAAAGTGACAGTGTGGTGCACCATCTCCAAATCTTGGATAATAAATAGACTGTTGTATGTCGGAAAATGAATAGGGAGAAGGGGGTGGGGGGGGGGCGAACTCTGACCGTAAATGTTGATCGATACCATGAAATGCTAAGATAATTTTTCATTCCTGAATGAGGTTGCCGCAACCCAAACTTATCTCGGAATGCAAAGCCCGTCCGCGTCTGTTTTGTAATCAAACAGAACTTGACGAAAACGACATTTTATTTCATTCTTTTTTTTTTTTTTACATTTTATCAATATTTGCGTTCTCCATATTCTCAAAATAAAGGTTTGTTGAAGATTTGATGACAAAAGCTCTTTTGGTTAAAAACGTCACGGCTTGGACAGACACATTGAAGCTTAATGGTAAATAAGTAAAGAAACATGGAAGTAATTTCAACAAACGAGGCGTCTCACGTTTCACGCGCTGCGGAGGGGCTAATCAGGGCGATTTATCGTCGTTATTTATTAATCATTTTCTCCATATTCTTACAATAAAGGTTTGTTGAAAATTTGGTGACAAAAGCACAAATGGTAAAACCAGAGAGTTGGTGTCAAAGCAACCCAATGCTCGCCTGTTTCTACATTTATCGTTTTTAAAAGAGGTCTAATAATATTTTTTATAAAGCATTGCAGTGAAGTCTGATCCAAATAATTTTAAAGCAATATATGTATTTGTATTTTGTAATCAGTAAAAAAATAGTGTGGTAGATATAAACATTAGAAAAGAAATAACTTGCACCAAAAACTTTAACATTTTCATGCTCACTCTCATGCCGGGGGTATCGCTATAGCTCTCTGTTCTTCAAACAGCGAGCTAAAAATGGATTAACATCACTGTTCTGTCTCGGTTGAGATTGTTGAGATGGAGTTGATGGTTGCAGTAACTAGTCTAATAATATTTTTTTTACAAAGCATTGCAGTGAAGTCTGATCCAAATAATTCGAAAGCAATATATGTATTTGTGTATTGTAATCAGTAAAAATAGTGTGGTAGATAAAAACATGAGAAAGGAAATAACTTGCACCAAAAACTTTAACATTTTCACGCTCACGCTGACGCTGACGCTCAAAGACTAGTCTAATAATATTTTTTATAAAGCATTGCAGTGAAGTCTGATCCAAATAATTTTAAAGCAATATATGTATTTGTGTATTGTAATCAGTAAAAAATAGTGTGGTCGATAAAAACATGAGAAAGGAAATAACTTGCACCAAAAACTTTAACATTTTCACGCTCACGCTGACACTGACGCTCAAAGACTAGTCTAATAATATTTTTAATAAAGCATTGCAGTGAAGTCTGATCCAAATAATTCGAAAACAATATATGTATTGTATATTGTAATCAGTAAAAAATAGTGTGGTAGATAAAAACATTAGAAAGGAAATAACTTGCACCAAAAACTTTAACATTTTCACGCTCACGCTGACACTGACGCTCAAAGACTAGTCTAATAATATTTTTAATAAAGCATTGCAGTGAAGTCTGATCCAAATAATTCGAAAGCAATATATGTATTGTATATTGTAATCAGTAAAAAATAGTGTGGTCGATAAAAACATGAGAAAGGAAATAACTTGCAACGAAAATTTTAACATTTTCATGCTGACGCTCACGCTCACGCCGGAGGTATCGCTATAGCTCTCTGTTCTTCGAACAGGCGAGGTAAAAAAAAACAAAAGTGATGGCCTGGAGGGGTGAGAGCAACAGAACTTCACAGTTTCGTCCAGAAATCGTGACCCCCCCCCCCCACCCTCCCTTCTTACGGAAATAGAGGTGGATAGTTTTGAATAAAACCCACATATGGAGATAACAACCAACACACACACACACACACACACACACACACACACACACACACACACACACACACACACACACACACACACACACACACACACACACACACACACGCAAATCCCCATCTTTTGGTACAGGCTAATGACATTTTCTTTCAACAGGATGGAGCAACTTGCCACACAAGCAATGAAACATTTCCAAATCACGTCGTTTCAAGATCTTGAGACATTCCACGACCACCCTGATCACCCGGCCTTACATTGCCAGATTTTTTTGATGTGTGTGTGTGTGTGTGTGTGTGTGTGTGTGTGTGTGTGTGTGTGTGTGTGTGTGTGTGTGTGTGTGTGTGTGTGTGTGTGTGTGTGTGTGTGTGTGCGTGCGCGCGCGCGCACGCGCGCAGCTATTTTAAGTCCAATATCTGTGTGATTAAGACCAAGAACATTAACTGAACTGGAAAACAGCATCACAGATAAAATTTACCACATTTCTCCCAAAAACAAAATTCAGCAACTTATGAACAATTTCTTTTACCGCTGTCGCGAATGCATACTGTACGTATCAGGGGAGGTTACCTGACATCAATTATTATTATTATTATTATTATTACTTTTTAAATGAAGAAATGTGAGTACCACCAATATTTCCACATTGTGATCTTTCAAAGGTGTGGTCTGTTGAATTTATTTATCAACAAATCAAACAATTTATCAACAACACAAATATGTCCATTAATTAATTAGTTGTCACCGTGTGCCATACTGTACTCATGCACTCTCATTTAGAAGTTGTTCTTTTAAACTTTCACCAAAGTAATTAAAACATCTCATGTACATTTGGGATTTAGTTCATCCAGCATGCATTTGTCTGCAAGGTTTTGCTTTTGCTCACCTCAAACAATACCGCCTTCTCACACCACTCCCCTCAAATTCATGGTGGCACGCTTCGGAGTGTGCAATGTAAAATCAAAAGGGGTAAATGCCTTGGACTGTGTGAAAAGAGCTTTTACAAAATAAATCAGTGTTACTTCGGCACCGCGAGGGAGCAGTTTCATTGTGGCGGTGTCATGTTAATATATATAATGCAAGTAACTGCCAATCCACCGAGGCTTTTGTAGATGTATTCAGTTTGTCTCCAATACATTTCCTTTATGTGAAAGTTTTTCCGTCTGTTTTTTTATTTTTTTATTCCTTGTGTACACCAAGTAATTTTTCATTCTGATAAGGTACGGAGATATTGCAACGTACAGTTGGAAGCCTTCAGTTTCATCAGTAGCTCAGCAATGCGATCCCTCGACTTCTCGTTTCAGTCTCCATCATTTACTACTTCCCCCCCTTCTCCCCCCATGATATCACAAGGCAATTAAGGCACAAGGTAAGGGCATTACAATAATTGTGCCAACATCTATATAAGGAACATAGCTAATTGTAGGTAATGCTGAATCTACGGTTATCCCGAAGCAGAGAATCGGACGGAGTGCCGGCGCACACAGGTCTCCGCTTCTGAAGATACCATGGGATCTTTAATGTACACAACCATATTGTTACGGATTTGGAAGCTTACTGCACACAACAGCCAGGTCCTATAGATCAGTTATATCGGTAAGTATGTGTTTCTAGGCAGGGTCCCGTCCTATGTTTAAAGGGTGATTAAGTGTACGTGCGCTGCGCAGTTATTTTATAGATAGGATTTTCACCAACAACAACAACACTATGGACCATTTCCCGCACGATGGCTTGTCGAACACGCATGTGGGCGGAGTTCCCTCGGTCACCGAAGTTCTGACTCCACGCTTCGGCCAATCGGAAGGGTGTGAGTGTGCTTGCCACCTTTCAGCCAATGGGCGCGGAGCGAGCTCCAAGAGAAGCAGAGTTTCTTCGGGTGGCGGGGGATCGAGACGTATCGCTGGTGACTGGTCTCGTCGCAGTGATCCCTCACCTCGTTATTATTCGAGTTGGCTGGTGTCCGTGGCTGAATCCTTTGTCCCTCGGTGCCTGGTATATCGGTGTGGGTTCGAGTCCCGCCACCGAACAAGATCAACGTTACCGCATGAGGCGGGCAGGTGCAAGAACAGGCCCTTTCCTCAGCTCGTCTTCCCTACCGAGCTGTAGGGCACAATAAAGCACGATCGGCCCCATTTCTGTGTGTGTGTTTTTGTGGCACCAGTCCGATAAGTAGCCGATAAGTAGACATTGCTTAAGTATCTCAGCCTTGTACATTGACTGCATATCCGTGATAACTCTGCTCTGTGTTCCCCTCCCCAATTATTGTTGTTAATAAATTCCCCTCTTGTTGAATGTACCAGCTCGTTCTTTGTCATTTATGCCATAGATTTGCTACGGTGCTTATTGGGGATTAGGAAGGCTGTTGCCGTAGTTGTATATTTGGACTGACGGGCCTCGGTAACCATCCGCTGTGGTTACGCACGGTTCAAGCATGGTAACGGCTCGTTCCGCACGAGGCCTGCCGAGGGTGTGAATCCCCTGGTAAGCTTTGCCGTGTGGGTACTTAGGTATATTGAAGTTGGAAATTAACCCCACTCCACGCGGTCAAATTATTGGTGATTCATGGTCCTGTAAGGGAACCGTACCTTCGGACTTATCCAAGGGTCACGACCTAAATTCGGGTGCGTTCGGTGGAGCAGACTCGACTGCTCCCCCAGCGGACGTGCTCACCACCGAGACACGGCCCCACAACAATATAGGAGCACGCAAGACTGTGAAGCTTTACATCCCGACATAAAGGTACCGTCCCTTGATGGCATGGCAACAATAGAAAATTTATTTCTGACATAATGATACCAGGAATCAATTCCAAGATAGATCACTCAATTGCAAGCATGCTATTTACCCGAAATGTTCTGCCACCCTTCGACCAATCTTGATGCGAGTGGAGTGTTCAGAATGTTGTACCTTCGGATGAGTGTGACCTGCCTGGCAACTGCACTCTCATGAATAAGAAAGTAGAAAGGTCTCAAAATAAACAATTAATATTTGGTTTGCAATATTTATCGTAAATAATACAACACAACAAACTACTGCTGAAAAGCATGGAAATGCTAAACTATTTCCTGTTTTTGGCTGCTCTTGGAGCACCCTTGTTCTGGACATTTTCATCTGTCTGTCTGTCCGCGAAACTTCGGTCAAGCCTAGGGGCTAAACCACTCAACCGATTCCAATGAAATTTGGTAGGTAGGACCAATATTTCTGGGAATCGTGTGCTTTCAAATATGGGACCCTGGGCCCGAGCAACGGCCCTTTAAAGTGGTCAAAAAATCGAAAAAAATAAAAATAAATAAATCTAAAAATCGAAGATTAGAGTTCTGTGCGCAATCTATCTCACTCCCTTCATGCCAATTTTCAGCACTAACAAAAAATATTTGTAGGAGGAGAGAGGTTTTGGGCGAGTACATGTCGAACATTTCAGAAACGGTTAATTGCGAATATCTCTAAGAGAAAGAGTCTGATTTTGATGAAACTTGGGTGAAATGTGGACAATGTGGCTCGCATGTACACGAAAATGAATGGTTGCTATGTACACCTCCGTTGCTTAGGCCGAAGTCACATTTGCCACGGCGGCCGTGGGGTCTCCAAAATCTATGGCCACTAGCAATTATACGGCGGCCGCAGTATTTCCACGGTCACACAATGTAGCAGTCACATGTTTTTATTTTTCGGGGAGCCGCATGGTGTATTTATATATTGTGGAGACTGAAAACGTGGAGACCTGAGGGCGGCCCTGCGGCGGCCATATAATTTTCAAGGCAGACGCAAGGTAGCCTCAAGGCGACCGCAGGGGGGCCCTAAGGCGAACGTGCGGCCAGACGGACGGTAACGAATGGGTTAATTTTTTTTAATTGTTTTTTTACCAGTTTTTTTTTTTTTCGGCTTGTCATATTGCTATGGCTAACGAAGAAATGAAAAAAGTTATAACTCCACGTTATAATTCCACGGCGACCCCTACGGCCTGTAAAAGATCGCCAAACGGCGTAGGGCCACCCTGAGGCCACCGCAGAAACTCTGAGGCCGCCACACGTTTCTGTCAATTCAGAGGGCGTACGGCCGCCGTATCCTCGCCGTAGAGCAAATGTGACTTAGGCCTTAGCAACAGCTAAAATACTTTATCGTACATCGTACACTTATTGTGGACTGTACAAAAAAATCAACACCTCCGAAACTGGACGTCTGAAGGACCTGATTTTTTGTGCCGAAGGAGAATGTCTTACAGCATCATAGAGAAAAACAAGCCAGCGGATGTAATAAAATTGATGCTTTCTGCACTCAATTGAACGTCATTCCTTCCCATCATGGACCGACACGTGGCGCTGCTCAGCTGGATCATGTACCGATTCCTGAACAATATACAAATTACGAAAATCTCCGATACATGCATACTCGAACTCTCGCTAATTTGTACTCTGATCATCACGCCGTGGCCATTCGATTGTCAAAGAATGAAATTGATTGATGGCATGTACATGAATATCGGCTAGTCGAGTCGGCCAGCTTTCCATCTAGAGCGAGCAGCCATGTCGCCTACCGGCTTGTTCTCCCTTTACTCCTATTTTTTTTTGTTAGATCTCTTCTCTTTCGACTTGTCTTCACCTTCCAGTTCTTTTTTTTTCTTCTGATGTATTGTTCAGGTGAGGGTCAACTACTTGAACGACCTTTTACAGTGATGTTTCGGTCTCAAATCTGAGCACAAATGAAGTCCCATTTTGTTGTGATAGACTCAGGATCTAAGAATATAGACTCAAACTTCCATGTACTCGAGACTTACATTACTTGGACTCAGACTCAACGAAAACCACTGGCTCTTTCCATTTCTTTCGCAAATCCATTACGTTTATCCGATGGCAATGTTCAATGTCACTTGTTTGAAATCCAGACTTGAGCAACCTTGATGTAAACCTCCTTGTGGTCCAACATGATGGTGCAGGGGTACTTGCAGCTGAGCTGTCTCGTCTAAGTTTGATTCCTGACCAGACCTGCACCACAAATCCTGCCATCCCTCAAATGGATGGTAAACTGCGTGTCCGATCTGTTCGCATAAGTTGGCGGATGTTAACGATCTTTTGAAAAGAGGAGGGAGTTATCGCCAGCACCCTGAGCAAATTACAAAGCAAGTGGTCTCGTCATCTCAGGCATTACTTGACACTGTTCCACCAATTGCTGTACCATTAATTAAATTAAATTACCGATTGCTGAAGTTAAACATCCATCTATCCACATATATCTCTATCTCTATCTCTATCTCTATCTCTATCTCTATCTCTCTCTCTCTCTCTCTCTCTCTCACACATAATGTCATGCATCCCGTTATTCCATGACCATGTTTTAAAATATTAAATAACATACACTTATTTGCACCAGTGAAGTCCGAGTCAAGTGAAACAATCTTCCATTGATATGGTGACATGGTACAACTTGTTGTGTTCTATTTATTTGTGTGATATGAAAAACTCAGAGGAGCATTTTGAGAGCAGACTAATCCCTCATGCACAAGATCCTCAGGGGAAAGAAATCTTCCTGAATGTGCAACATTGGACATGATGCGTTGGCATGTCTACGTGCAGCCATTACGATGGACTCCCCGCCGCTAGTTCAGTAAGCGCTTCATAAAACAATCGTCTACGTAAGCATTCACAATGCAGGCTAATGAGCAAGACACTGCCATTACATCTGGGTAAAAAAAAGCAGCACAGAAGTGCAGATGCTTGATAACACATTGCTGGATTACGTCAAAAAATATATTACTCCGACTTACATTTTTATAGTTTTAAGCAAAAAAAAAATACAGTGACATATATTATGCGAGTTAGGGATCATCAGATGGCTCTGGGAGATCGGGGTAGAGCACTGGGTAGCGGAAAGTAGATGCAATTGGACGGAAAAAGAGAGGGCAAGAGAGTTTGGAGAAAAGAAACAAACGGAATTGGAAATGGCGAAGAGAAGAATAAAAGAGTGGGAGTCTCACGTTCTTGGAGGGGGGGGGGTAATTTTGCCAATTTGGATCCATATTGTATAGATGGTGCGGTGCCCTATTTCTCAAGGAACATTACGAATTGTACGAGTTACGAGCTAATTTACACACCAGTGGGTACAAAATGTGTGCATTGGTTCTCAGGAATCAAACCACATCAACTTCTCTTCCGGAGGGTGAATGTACTCGAACCTATTTCATTGTGCAATCATTATAGGTCCGGCGGTTCAGCCCCATAATCGTTCACGTTATAGGGAAAGCATGATTTTTTGGCATGGATATGTCCTATGACTCCAAGTGGTCATTTTGCCATAAAGATTCACCCTGAATTGCCCCCCTTGGTGGTCGCCATCTTGGATTCCAATATGGCCACCACCATGGACACCTGTTTTCCTTCATATCTTCATTCCGACGACAGATGGAAAAGTAATTTAAATTGCTTCACACCCCTATTTACTAGGTCGAGGAATTCAATGCTTTCATTTCCAAGTGACATGAGAGCCGGCCATCAATGGATTCCAAGATGGCTGCCAAGGACATGACAAGCCAAAAGCTGTAACTTCATTGTCTCCTTTATCAAAGGGAAGTTAATTTTTTTTAAATTTTTTAACCTTTTTAGTTCTCCATTCTAAACTACTATAGTGCTGCTCTCTTGCATCCATGTAATTAAAGCATTGTACTCTTATCTTGCTATTTTGTTGGTTTCAGTGAGAGTTTAAATGTGCAACGGCCTAATCTGTATATTCAGAGCCGATTTAATGTGGTCTACATAAAGTATTCCTGAACTATGTGATGATGAGATTGATATAAACCAAACAAAATAGATCAATGCAACCTTCTAAAGTTGATCTTTCAGATGCATTCGATACGAGTAATGACCTCATAAGCAGCGATGTCGAAGCAGTTAAAGTTCGTTCAAACCTCTCCATCTGGGAGTCAAGATGTACCAAGAGAAATCCCTTTTACACGCTCGAGTATTTGTGTGCTCTGTCAAGAGAAAACTTCAGAAGCATTGGTGCAACCAACTTGGGGTAAACGCTCTAATGTAGGAACAGGCGACAGGTCATTCGCTGAACAGCTTAAAAAGTCAAAGGACATAGGTCACAATCCTCTTTGTATATACCTCGCACGACTAGATGATGGCTCTGGGATAGAGGAAACTCTGAAGATCCTTATCAACAAGCAGTTTTGAAGACCTGAAGAGAAGAGTTGGATTTAAGAGAGTGTGGAAGTTTGTTCCAAAGACAGGAAAAAAGAGGAATGAAAGAGTGAAGGTGAGCAGTGATTCGTGATTTTGGCAGTTTCACCAGAAAGGATTTTTTGGTGGACCTTGAGCACCCTGCAGAAATATAGGGGGGGTAGCAGGGGGTGGGGGGCAAGGCCAGAGAGGAGATGGTAGAAGACAGAAAGACCACCGACCTACCTGCGGTGAGAGAGTGAGAGACCCAAAGACTCAGCCTCATTGTGGGAGATAACAATGATCCTAAATGCCTTAGTTTCCACAGTGTGAAGCTGAGAAAGGTGAGAGGCAGGAGCACCAGCCCCAGAGAAGAGAGCAGGACTCCATCAGGCTGTGGATGAAAGCTTTGTATGTGGTCAGGAGCTCAGGTGTGCCAAGGAAAGTCTTTGCACGACATAGGATGCCCAATCGGTGACTGGCTTTGGAGGCCAACTTGCAGATGTGGCTTTCCCAGGAAAGATTGTGACAGATGAAACTCTGTGAAAAGGGAAAGCTTGTTGATAAGGATTTTATTTCATGTATAGCATACCATGCCTTTCACCAGTAACAACCTCCAAAACCAATGACAAGCATTGTTTTACTCCTGTTGTTCAGGGAGAAATCACATGCTGTGGCAATGATCACCCACATCATGAAATAAAGCTGCCATAGAACTGTTGAATCCATGTCAAGTGCCAGTATTAACATTCGATCAGCCCCTTTTCTCCGATGCCAAGCAGGTACAGTGGAGGTTCCCACAAATATTTGGTGAGGACAAATATCTGATAATGCTTGGTGGGCTACACACAGAGATGGCTGCCTTTAAAACCATGGGCAACTTCATGGCTGGAAATGGATGGACAAATACGTTCAGGCTGACATCGCAAGTCAGGGAGCAGGTGACTCCTTCCTACATGTATCTCAATTGACAAAGACAAGACATGCCCATCGGGTAACTGCTGCTTTGTTGCATAATTTCCAGCAGAAGGCCTCTTCATAGTACACACATTCAGTCATCGACGACAACCACACAAAGGACTTTATTGAATGGTGCATCTTGAAATTGTCGAAGCATCCACGCTTTAATTACTGGTCATTTGTTCTGCACTTTGAGTTGAGTTGCAGTATGTTCGGTCACTTCGTGTTTCACACTTTGACTTGTATGTGGAATTGTTGGCACAGCTATCACCCTGGCTCTTTGCATTTGACCACACAAACTATGCCTGCTGGTTACCTGTACACATCCGAGATATGATTGCCTTGCCTGACAAGTGTCCAGATGTTTTTAGACATTTTGTCTTGGTGCATTCACTTTGATGAACACACCTCGTGCCTTTTCAGCAACAACAATGGATGAAGCTCACGAGCAAGTGAGCGTACTCGTGAAGGGTGACGGTGGAGCTGTTGGCCTTACTGAACATCCTGACGCCCCAAGACGATGGATGGTTGCAGGTCCGGAGACCGTGAGGATGATTGATAAATTTGAAGATAGCCTGTTGACGAAACAGATGCTTGGAGATAAGCATCATGAACAGGTGTCACGTGTTCAGGAGTCATTTGCTCATGATGTGCGCTCCCTTGTGTCTGTCATAGAGGAGATGTATGATCCCTTTGAAGAAGACAACGGAGAGTTTCTTACTCTTGATTCAAGTGACATCATGCCTGTGAATGTAATCAAAAGTGTACGTGACATAAAAACATTAGGTAAAGCCCAGTATGAAACATACATTGAGGAGCGATTCAGCAAGCGGGAATATCAATCAATGAAAACCAGCCGGACCAGTCACCAATATCAAAAAGGAGGACGAAGGAGGCGAGGAGATAAGTCCGATCTTCTCGGGTGTCTTGAAAAGACAACAAGTGCAGCATGTCATGCTCCATCAGTTGATGCCAAAATATTTGATGGTGCAGCAATTGTTCACTTTCTCTCTGTTGGAACATCGGGCATATTCGAGGGGTATGCAAGTAACACATTTGTATCATACATAACATCACGGCTAGAAAGTACTTCGAGAGTAGACATAGTTTGGGACCGATATCTAAATGACAGCCTCAAACTGTAAACTGGAGAGGGCAGACAAAAAGTTCCCTGCTCATTGGCTTCGCTTCTTGCGCAATGATCTAAACAAGGATTCTTTTTTTTAGATTCCTTGCACATAAAAATGTACAACATGCCATATAAGGAAAGGAAATGTATTCCAGCATTGGTAACGCTGTGGTATTCTGTGGCTTGAATCCTGACACGCAGATGTTGGAACCCTGTACTCATGAAGAGGCAGACACCAGGATTATGCTTCATATGAATAATGCCGCTGAAAAAGGTCTGAAGAAGATCATTACTCGGAAAGTAGGTACAGATGTTGTGGTGCTGGCAATTGCTAACTTTTTCACTGTCCCATTTGTAGAACTGTGGAATGCCTTGGGCAATGGAAAGAGTTTCAAGTAATTGGCTATCCATGAGATGGCATCTACTTTGGGACCTCGAAAGGCTGAGGACTTGTCTTTCTTTCATGCATTTAGTGGTTGCGATAACGTGTCCTATTTTGCATAATGAGGGAAGAAGTCTGCTTGGCAAATTTGGGAAGTTTTCCCTGCTGTGTTTTTTCGGACAGTTTTCATTACCCGTCGGACAAGCCAAAATTAATATCAGAAAACATGATGGACATACATATTATATTAAAGCATTTCATTGTGCTTATGTACGACCGCACAAGTGAACTCAGGAAAGTAAATGAAGTCAGAAGATATTTATTTACCAACCGATCAAGGGCCATTGAAAACATCCCACTGACTGTTGCTGCCTGAGAAGAGCACGTAAAGAGGGCAGCCTATCAGGAAGGACATGTTTGGGAGCATGCAGCGGTGATGAAACCTATCATTCCAGAACTGAGAATCTGGGGATGGGAGAAAAGTACACCGGGTGGTTAGAAACTGATTTGGACAAAACTACCCGAGGTCCAGGATGCCCGCGTTTGAACTACTACGTTGCAACTGCAAATCCATTTGCAAAGGAAATTGCAAATGTTTCAAACAAAACTTCCAATGCACAGCAACTTGCAAGTGTGACGGATAATGCTACAAAGACTAGAGCTGCAATAGGTCAACATTCAAATGAAATCAAATTTCTCTCCTGATTTGGAGTGAATTTAATGAGGACACGGGTGGCCATTTTGAAATCAAAGATTGTTGCTGTACATTGAGGATGCTTGCAAATGATTGGCTCATTGGATTCCTTGATCCAGAAAATAGCGTTATGGTAATTGAAATGATTTTTCAATCTGTTCGAGAAAGGAATTATATAAAGAAAAAACAGGTGTATACATGGTCATATTGGAATCCAAGATGTTGGCCAACAGGGGGCATTTCACAGGTGGATCTTAATCTAAGAATTGTATCACTTCTGCGTCAAAAATTAGGCTTTCCCCAAGAAGTGAACGATTCGCCACATTTTTTGGCCCAAACCGCTGGACTATTGATAAAACTCAGAGCTATGAAGGATGATTGGCAGCTAGCCCTGCAGCATTGGGGCACTTACTAACACAGTATCTCTCGGCATAGAACACCAGTAACCGGATGAGATTGAGCAAATTGATTGCTCGTCTTATCGGTTTCCATAAAACCTGAGCTTCATCTTAGTCTGCAGAGCTGCGAAGTCACATGGTTTGTGCATCACAGCAGAGCTCTGCACTCAGTCAGCACCCGCTCTTTGCTAAGCAGGGCCTGGAGCATTCTGTATACACTGATTGATAGTTTAATGAACTATCAGTCACAATAAAAGGACAGAATCTCTCACCACAATGCCCCAATAACTAATAGCAATGTGAAATGTTGATGGAACACAAAACAGTCAAAAATAAACCAGTGTCTTCAAATTGGCTTTGTTGCTGAATGAATGGAAAATCTCTCCGCTGGGTGAGGTTGTTGGAATTGCACATCAAAAATGTTGTTTACAAAGTTACAGTGCAAGCATGATGGTAAAACTAAATAAATAAATAAAGATTCCTTGCCAAGTGACTGCAAATGAAAAACACGAAAAAGAGCAATCAGAGACTGCGGAGTCTCTCCAGGTCTTTTGTGGGGTGTTTGTGTGCTGCTCTTACATAATTAACAAGCAAAAAGCAAAGATGGGGGACATCAGGAGGAACCTGGATAGTATTTCCATTTCAGCTGCTGCTCCTCGAGTCTCAAACTATTCCAGGCAAAGCCATGTTCGTCTTATTCAAAAAAATGTTTTTTTTTTTTTAAAAAAGAACCCAGATCAAAAAATTAAATAATTCTAGCAGCTAGAGCATGCATCTATCAGGTTGAAATTTAAAACATATATTTACAATCATTACGAGATTGTAATTGTGAAGTTTCACTTCAATTGATGAAGCGGTTTGAGCCAAATCATACTTTAACGAGTTTTGCTCAATCCAGTATGGCAGTCAGAACATGTGACATCAATTATTCATGAATACCCTGGTATCCCCAAGGCTTGGCGAACATTTTGTGAAGTTTCCCCTCGATCTGTCCAGCTGTTCTGTAGAAGATTTTCTCTAATGGGTTTTAGGGTAAATCCAATATGGCTGCCAAACCGTGTGACCTATGACATCATATGTGTGAATCTTTTGTTACTCATGGATAGGTGGTCATACGTGTAAAGTTTCACCTCGATCCATTCAGCCACTTCAGAGAAGAAGGTTTTTAAAGGTTTAAAAAAAAAACAATATGGCTGTCGAATCACGTGACTGATGACGTCATCAGATTTTTTTTCTGTGGACCATTTTATCCCTTGGTGACCTTCACAAATTTTCATACTGATCAGATGTAGCATTCCACATGTGCAATTATGACGTCATTAAAAAAGGCACCTAAGATGTCATAAAAAAATAAATCAACCTTATTCCCCATGACGAGTACTTGCCAAGTGCTAAGTTTAATTTTTTCCCTTTGTACGGTTTCAGAGATACAGAAGTCCAAAGTTTTTCCATTTTTCCAACATGGCTGCCACACCGCATGATCTATGATGTCATAATTATCAATAAAAAAAAATTCTACATGAGTCGTCGTTCCTATGGTGAAAATTTTGGCTCAATCCGACAAGCAGTTGCAGAGAAAAACACTAAAATACTGTGCGGACAAACAGACGACAGACAGACAGACAGACAGACAGACCCAAATGCAATACCCTCTCCTCCGTCAAGGTAATGATGTGTTCCAAATTGCTCAAGTGAGTCAGAGAAATACAAAATATAATGTAACCTTTTCTATTGCATTGAGTAAGGGAGAACAAGATACTCCTGCATGAAATGAAAGACAAGACCCACCCAAACACCACCACCATCATCGTTTGCAATTCCCGTTCCTGGTCACATGTTCAGCATCCTGATGGTCTGCACAAGCAGGGACTTTCAACTGTAAAATTTTCAGGATAATGAACAAAAGGCCCACTCCGAAGTGGATTTTTACATGCAAAACTCTGGAGAAGCCATTTCAAATTTTAAACTAAACAGAGAGTCCTTAAGAGTCCCCTTAACAGAGGTGAAGGGGTGGGGGAGGAAAGGTGGGAGAGAGAGAGAGAGAGGGAGAGGGGTGAGAGAGGGGAGAGAGAAGGGAGGGGAGAGAGAAAGGAGGGGAGAGAGGAGGGGTGATTTTGATGAATGTGACCCCCAGTTTAACATCCATCTGAGAGATGGCACACACAAATGAATCACCCTGAATGCAAAACACTGGGATGACAGTTTAAAGCTCAGTCGGGATTCAAACCCAGGCTAGAAAGCTTAGAGCGAACATGCGTACCTCTTGGCTATCTTGCCAGGATGTGGCGATTCATTGCTTTTCACAACTGAAAACATTTTTTACTCATTGTAATCAAAAAATTTATTTTGCCATCCTAACTTGGAAGATGTATCCTAACATGAAAGCTTGTAGTCGCGAAGTGGCTAAAGCAATCAGGCTAGCACTCCAACGCAATGGTTGAAGAAACTTTTGAAAACAAAACGTTTCATTTCTTTTACATGTATCCATCGATGTCGAAGTGACGGGTTGCATAATGAAAAGAGATCACACAAAAGGGGAAAACTGTGTAAAATGAAATTGCACGTTTTCAGCGAGTAAGGCACAGCCCGAGGAACCGCAAAACAACGCGAGGCTAAACACAGGCGAGTCCGGCCTGAACTTTGTTCAAGTCGATCGATATATTCATTCACAGTGTGAAGACTTTTGCCGTGTATGGCCATGGCCTGGAAACGTTGAACCATGCAGCTTGTATCACGTGAACCAAGTGGCTAAAGCACTCAAACAAGCATCCAACGAAGCAGTTGATAAGGAACAGCTGGCTTCAAAAGCAATTAGCAATCGGCGATCAGTCATATAAACACCATGCACCACGAGATGCCTGGAATATATATAAATAAATAAATATATATATATATATATATATATATATATATATATATATATATATATATATATATATATATTGTTGCGGCCACGGGTACTTTGACACCAGCTTGCCACTCAGGGGGATTAATCCCCGGTTATCCTCGGTAGAGCTCGACCTGGGGCCACCGCTCACAATTAATGTTGTGGTACGGTGAGTTGTTTTAAAACCACGAACGCCATCCAGTCAACCACGAGTTCCAGTGTCCGCCATCTAATTATTACGTTTAACTAGAGGTCACGTGGTTACCTGAGCGAGGAGCGTGCCCTCGGCAAAGCACCAATATTATCTTGATTAGATTTTAATTGGGGCGGCCGGGCGTTTTAACCGCTGGTGTGTGCTGACGATTTTTGGTCAAATCTGTGGTAATTACCTCCCAGTCTATCGAGGTTCGGACAATGCTCGGTTCGGGTTTAGACCCTGGTGTTGTTGGTGACTGACCCGTGCCTCACTGGTTGGCGGCGCTGCTCACACCCACACACGCACCACACACTCGCTTCCTTCTCCTCTTTTGCGTGCTTCCACCCGCTTCTTGCTCGCTTCTCTTCTTCCTCCCTGACTTTCTCTCGCCTCCGCTTTTCTTTTTCTTCTCTCACCTCCGCTTTCATCCCCTCAGAACGGACCTCCAATTCATTTTTATATCTCCGGGCCATCTCCGCGGGTGCAGTCCGCCCAAGGTTCACCCCGCCCCACTTGTGCATGGTTAGCATGACAACCCGTGCGCTCTCAAAAAAGGCGGGCATCGGAGCTCGCGAAAGAAATGTGTGTAAACGTGTCTGTCATAAAGAAAAAAGCTTCCCAAAAGAGAGGGGATCTATTCTTTACTCTTCTCAACGCATCACATTTAAGATCCCATTAGACATTGGGATGCGGCTAATCTGAACATGTATTTAAGGAAATAACTGTCTGGGGACCTGGATGTGTGGATGCATTCATCAGACCGGATTCTGAAATCCGTAACAATATGAAAAATATCGACAGACCCACCCACATCTCTCACCTATGAATGGAGGGAATAGCCAATCAGCTCTCACATAATCAACTCAAGCCAGGTGGCTCAGATTATATAAACAATTGTGCCCTCCCACAGTCCTCTAGCCGAAGTAGCTGCATAAAGCAACCCAAGAAGATCTACACAAGGTAAGCGCTTTGCTGTTTCGAACCCTTTCCAGAGTTCCTGCACAACTATAAAGACGTTCACACATTGTACACACATGTGAATCCCAATGATACACACCCCCCTCAGCTACCAGACCGGTTTCATCGCTTGTTTGTGAATCGTCAGCGATAGCGCAGACAGCAATGCATACCGATGTGGCTCCCAAGCATGTACCACATGCAAACGTCAAAAGTTCTTTCAAAGTCTGCATTGTCCCGCACGTCCAGATGTCATGCATGTCCTTGCGTGAACTTGGTTGGTCCAAAGGCTTGGTGGCCATCTTGGATTTATGAATTTTGTTTTTCCTCAAAGAGATCTTTAAGATCTTCCTTTCCAAGGGAAGCCTCGATGCAATACTCCAGGTACAACTTCGTTGGACCGGGGCATTCATGTTTCCCTCGGAGAAGTTGCTCAAAAATATAATGGCCGGTACAAACCAATCAAGATGTAGACCATTCTTAAACATCAGGAAAGTTGATGGATTTCATTATGGACAACAGGT
The DNA here is from genome assembly GCF_056783735.1 of Eptatretus burgeri. Taxonomy (NCBI): domain Eukaryota; kingdom Metazoa; phylum Chordata; class Myxini; order Myxiniformes; family Myxinidae; genus Eptatretus; species Eptatretus burgeri. Next base: position 8,073,988 of record NC_140961.1, on the reverse strand, counting down.
ATTTTATAAGACACACTTGTGACAATATCCTGTGAATCCTCCCTTCGCAACCAATATTTATTTCAAAGCAATTGAGATGCTAATATCCATTTCGACAAGAAAAATATGACCACTGGACTTGTAGCTTATCTGGGCCCTGACCGAATGTTGTAACCCAAATTTGGTAGCATTCTGACTGGTGGGTCTGGAGAAGAAGATTTTTAAGTGAATTAATGGGATTTTCCCAAAAGTTGACTAAGCCGGCCATTTTGACACGCTTATAGTCATGTGATCCACATGACTTCCACAATATAATTAACATCCCTACAAATTACAAATTTAAAAGTGAATCAAGGTGAAAAAGTGAGGGTAAAATAAATAAATTAATAAAATGAAGGCCTCGGCGGACGTTCCACAACATGGCCAAGGATGGTTGTGGATGCCTATTATTCGTATAAACTAGATCAGCACTCAGTAGAGCGCATACCTCTGCCAGGCTGAAGAGTTAAGTTTTTTTTAACCCAGTGATAGACTGGATCTGCAATCAGACCTCAACTAACATCTAAATGGCTTCTTCTTGTCACCTCCCCAACTCATCCACCAAGTTTTGTCATAACCTACCTCTCTTCTTGCTCAGCTTGATGCTGTGGAAACCAAGTCCTTCAAGATCATTGGAATCTCACGTGCTGAAGCTGAGTCTATGGGCCTTTCACTTCACCATCGAAGTCAGGTAGGTGGTCTCTCTGTCTTATTCCGCCTCCTTTCTGGTCGTGCGCCCTCTGCTCTTTCTGTGCTTTGTCCCCCCCCCCTCATCCCTCCTCTCCCAGGTTTCTGCATGGCTCACACACCTTCTTCTGGTAAAACTACTCACATCCACTCATTTGTTCCTGTTTTTTCCCCACATGTGGAATCAACTTGCACATCCTCTTCAATTTCATTCCTCCCCCAAGATCATCAAGACAGCTATTCACCACCATCTCAGCTCGTTCCCAATCCAAAACCATGATCATTTCTACCCTCGTTGACCCCACCCAAATCCCTCCTCTTCCAAATTTCCAGTTTTCCATCCTTGGAGTTTCTGTCTGTTTCTATCTTGTCCACCCCATGCATCCTCTCCTTCTCCCCATTCCTCCCCACACCTATTGTTTGTCCAAGTTTCCCTCTATCTTGGCCTTCAACTTTGATGTTGGCGTTTCCCCCATCTCTACTGTTCTTTTGCATCCCATTTTGCATGTTTTACATCCTTCTTCTTGCCCATTACATCCTAATCCATTCAGTGGACTAGCTCTTCCATGAGCCTCGACGATGTATAAAAAAAAACAATTTTTTTGTGAATATCATGCTAAATATTGTTTTTGGTCCTATCCGTCAAGAATCACTTTTTTTAAAAATTAGAAATCGCATCTGCGTCCAAAGGGAAGCGATTCAGTTTGGCGTTTATAACATGAAATAGGAATCAACGAATGAACCTGTTGAGAATTACCCATTGAAATTACCCTTTAGAATCCTCCATAATTATGGTTTGGAATTAGCATTTAGAACCTTCGAGAATTACACTTCAGAACCCTTTGGAATTGAACACGGTGGGAGAGAAACGTTCTTATTCTTCGTTTTTGACAGATGGATGGACGGAAGGAAGGACCACTTAAAATAATAATTAAAAAAAAAAGTATCCAGATCTTCACCAAAATCTAATCAAGTCATCCTTGTGACACACCCAGCCAGTCCACCAAATTTTGTCCGAATCCGTCCATAACTTTTTGAGACATCATGCTCACAGACAAACAGACAGGGGTGAAAAAAGAATCTCCGTCCACCTTCGGCGGCAGAGGTAATAACATGTTACTTTCGAAGGAACTTTAACGCACGAGGAAGTCATTCGATCTATCAAAGCCTGTGCTAGTATTGCCACCCGAGGATTGTTTACATGTGCTCTGTCCCTTTAAACGCCGAGTGTCAAGCAAGGAAGCAGCACGTACCATTTTTCCACCGCCAATCATAGGAGCAGCATTCAAACCACCGATCTCCCAGACTGAGAGCGGACACTCCAACGATGATGTCACTAAGTACTATCCACATGAGGCATGGACAAGGATTGGTGGGCACAGTTGGGTTTGAGAAGGACAAACAACAACAGAGAATAGGAAGATCTTTTACAATGGCCTCATGATTATGACACATGACTGACATCACAAAGCTTGCAGTTTCACATCGAGATAAAGCCTCAAGTTCTAAAATTTGGATCCCGAGCTACTCGTCGTCTCGGGAGCATTATCATGCTGTTATAGGCTTGTGAGTAAAACCCCAGTGGGCTCAGTAATGATTTTCAGGAACAGTGAGAGTAATCTGCTTGCCTCATCTGTCCTGCATTTTGGTGACAGATCCTACTTTGTGGTGTACTTTATGCCTTTAGGTAACTTGAGATTGGCACTAAAACTCTGCCTGTTAAAGAGAGGTTCAAGAGATGTGGTGTCACACATATTCTCATAACCCGGTGGGAGAATGCATGAAGAGGGTTGAAAAAAATTGGAAGAGAGGTGTGAGGAAAATATTGTGAAATGAGGAGGGCATTCGGTAGAGCATAAACCTCCACCATACAATACTTGATCCAGTAAAACATATCAATTCAAATAAATTTTTGAAATATCATACTATGTGTCGTTTTTGGTCCAATCTCTCAATGGTGAAGAATCACTTGAAAAAAATATCGAATCCAGATCCAGATTCAGATCTTCACCTAAATGGAATCAATTCTTCCTAATCACACACCCAAGGTGTCCACCAAGTTTCATCCGAATACGTTCACAATGTTTTAGCCTGGTGTTTCACAGTGGTTCGGGTGGCGGCTTGGGATCCGAGGGTCCTGAGTTCAAGCCCCGTCGGACGCTGAATTAATACACCAAGGGGTTGACTCAGCCCGTCATCCTTCCGAGGTCGGCAAAATGAGTACCAGTGTGTGCTGGTAGAGGGGCACTGCATCAGTGATACAGTCGCGCTTCAAGAAATGATAGCTACCCCGGCAGCTAAGCTGCCATACTACCACCACCACCACAATGTTTTGAGATACCCTTCACACAAACAAACAAATAAATAATAAACCAATGTCACCCGCAGGGTGACCCGTATCTTGCCAAAAGGTGACCATGTGTGACTTCTTTAAGGTCACACTGAAGTGAACAGAGCTGCTATCCACCAGGAGCGACTCCTTGAGGAATATCTGCCTACAAGAGATTCCGATGAGAATCGTTCTACAGAGTAACCATGAAAAATATGCTTTTGCCTCATAACGTCACCAAATGACGTCATAATGTCTCAAGTTTGACATATCTAGAAAGCACTCATCGAGGTGTTCAATTTGAGGTATGACACGATATGGTTCCTAAAACTTGAAAATTTGACCTTGGGGTCAAATATGTTTGACCTTGGGTGCTAACCATGAAGGTCAAGGCCAATCACCACCAAAAATTAATCAGCTGAGCGCCAGACCATGACCTATATTCCCATGAAGTTTGAAGACGATCCGATCAAAATTACTCAAAAAATAAGGGCTTCGTCGACTCCCCTGATTTGCGACAAAGTGACCTTGACCTTTGACCTTGACCTTCAAAATTTTGTGCGCTGAAAGGGACCTCTATAGGCCTCTGATATGCGAAGTTACAAAAATTTCCAATGATAACTGTGCTCTGCAGAATTTTTTGTACGTGATTACAGACAAACAAACAAACAAAAAAAACAAAAACAAAAAACATACAAGCTGACTAATATATCTTGCAAAAACTACGTTTTGGCAAGATAAAAAAGACATCGTGCAGAGCAGGATACTAGCAAATTCCACCCCCCTCTCGAAAGATTGCCATGACTACATCACATTTCCCATTTCATTAAGATTAAAATTGACAATCTTGATCAAAATTCAGGCCAATCGGACGAAAATTGAATATTTTCAGATTGAAATTGATGATTTTAGAAGTTTGACCTTGAGTTGATCTTTGACCTCATGACCTCAAAAGTAGTTGCTTTCCAAATTCAGTGATGGACTATGCAAATGCTATTCAACTTTCAGGTTAATAGGATTTAAATTGATGACTTTTCAGATGAAATTTTATGGTTTTAGAAGTTTGATCTTGAGTTGACCTTTGATCTCAGGTCAGGGTCAGGTATGGGAGCATGCGCCAGAGCAGCGCGTCGCTGCGTATACTTTCCGCCGGAACTCCAGGGGCCTCCGTCTGCCCATCCCCAGGCAGACGCCTGGCCCATCCCCATCCCCTTGAGATGCCGATCAACCTGCTGCAACCACGTGGTACCTGGTTGGCCCATTGGCCTCCTCCACTCACAAGACTCCCTTGCTCAGAGAATCTGGTGAGCAGGATCAGCATCAGGAAAACGAGCCACCTGTCCATACAGCTGCAGTTGACGCTCACGGACAATGCAGGTAACAAATCTCATTTGAGTCTCTCTCAGCAACCGCTCGTTGGACACAAAGTCCGACCATCGATCACCAAGGATTCTCCGAAGAGACCTGGTACCAAAGGAATTAAGTCACCATCTCAGATCCTTGGTCAGAGTCCAAGTCTCACATCCACAGAGCAAGACTGGAAGCACCAAGGACCTGAAGACTCAGACTTTCGGCCTCCCACACAGGTACCGGCAGTGCCACACCCCATGATCCAGTGAATCCATGACTCCCCAGGCCCGACCCAGACGTCTATTGACCTCTGACTCACAGCCAGCAGAGACATAAATATTACTGCCAAGGTAAGTGAATCTCTCCATGACCTCAACATCCTCATCACAAACAGGCACAGACAAGACAGCAGCATCCAAGATGTCATTGAAAGCTTGGATCTTACTTTTGACCCAGGAAACCCATAATTTCAGTGGCTCCGACTCCTCATTCAGCACCTCGAGGGCCCCCAAAAGGATATCTAAAGTCTCCGCAAAGATGACTGCATCATCTGCGAAATCAAGGTCAGAGATCTTGACATTCCCAAACAATATACCGCAGCTTGATCTCTCCGACATCCTCCCCAGAATTCAGTCCAAACAAGTGCTGGAAAGTGTGGGGGCCAGTCCACACCCCTGACGAACTCCAGTAACAATTGGAAATAAGTCGGAGATGGTATCACCACATCTCACTGCACTCACAGTACCAGAGGATAGTTCAGACATCAGATTTATCAGTTTTGGTGGCAACCTTTAAAGACCAAGAATCCTCCAGAGGGCATCCCGATTCACTGAATCAAACGCTTTACAGAGATCAACATAAGCTGCAAGCAGCCGCTGCCGAAACTCTCGTCTGCGTTCGGTGAGGACTCGAAGAGCAAGGATACGGTCAATCGTTGACCTCTTTGATCTCATGACCTTATAAGTAGTTGCTTTCCCTTTTCAGTGATGGACTCTGCAAATCCTGTTCAACTTTCAGGTTAATAGGATGTGAATTGACGTTTTTCCAGTTGAAAACTGATTTTAGAAGTTTGACTTTGAGTTGACCTTTTGACCTTTTGATCTCAGAAATAGTTTGTTTCCCAATTGAGTAATGCACTATTGCAAGTGCTGTTTAATTGTCAAGCCAATCGGATGAAAATTGACGATTTTTCAGATAAAAATTGATGATTTTAGAAGTTTGACCTTGAGTTGACCTTTGACATTTTGATATCAAAAATAGTTGGTTTTGCAATTCAATGATGCAATGTGCAAATCCTGTTCCAATTTCAAGTCAATCAGATGAAAAATGACGATGTTAGAAATTTGACCTCAAAATCAATCGGCTTCTCAACTGAGACTACCTCCAGAATGTGGTGAAGTTTCGTGAAGATCGATTTTAAATTGTGACCTGTAGGTGATTGACAGACAAACAAACAGACAGACAGACAAACAGAATAACAAAATAGACTGAACAATATACTTGAAATATCTTCGATTTTTGCAAGTAACAAACAATCAGACAGACAGACAGAGAGGGGTCAAAGCATAACCTCCTTCTGCCTTCGGTGACAGAGGTAAAAATGGAGTGGAAGAAGAATGTTTGAGACATATGGGGGAGGATAAAGTTTAAAATTTCAACACTTTATGCATATACTGGTCTTAAGACCTAACCAAACTTGGTCACAAAACTCCACACACCACAGAGGGTTACAATACACACAAACTCGTGAATTACGTCAGATAAATTATCGCAATATATAATACAGTCCAACAAATGAGACGTTCCCTGGGCGTGATTCGCGACGAGGGGAGCAATTTTGTCAAAGAAACACACACTTTGGATGCGATCTTCAAAACAATAACAACAATATGGCCGCCAAACCATGTGACTTGTGACGTCATAATTTTTACTATCTATGCAGACATGATGGAAGATGATAGTTGCGAATTTTTGCTTCGTTAGGTTATGTGATTCCAGAGAAAACATTATTTAATATTTTTCTTGAATCCAACATGGCTGCCAAACCATGTGACCTATCAATTAGAAAATATCAAAAGGTACCAGTTCACCACTTGCTTGATATGTGTACCAAATTTCGTAAATATATCTTGAGGGGATTTGTAGATAAGCTCCGGAAACTAAATATGACAGACGGATGGAACCCATTTCTATATCCCCCGCCAACTTCGTTGGTTGGAGGGGGATAACAAAAATCTCGTGAATGTAACATAGTTACAATCATGTCCATGTGACATCACTGGTACCCAGAGTGCCACGAGAAGTGACGACGCTTTCCCCATGATCATTGGCTGTTTGGCTTGTCCAACAGTCCTGTTTTGTGTCTCATGGATTAGTCTGTATATCCATGTATGTTAGGTGTGTGTGTGTGTGTGTGTGTGTGTGTGTGTGTGTGTGTGTGTGTGTGTGTGTGTGTGTGTGTGTGTGTGTGTGTGTGTGTGTGTGTGTGTGTGTGTGTGTGTGTGTGTGTGTGTGTGTGTGGGGCAGCTCCACTACGATCCTTCAATGTTGTTAAAAAACAAAATCCCTAGATTTTGGCGGTGTATAGGCAATTGACCATTTCAACCCAGATTACACATGGACATGAGGCATAAAACATTATTGAGGCTTCTTACAGGTAATCCTTCTCTATTTTCACAATTCTGCTCTCAACACTCGGGCGAAAACCGAAAGTATGTATTTTTAAAAATCCATGGGATCGATCGTGCGTTTTGTTTTTTGAAATTGTAAAATGGTGGGACACTCATCCATGGGAGTCCCGTTTAACATCCATCTGGGGGATGGCGCACACATTGATGAATCTTCCTGTGAAACACCGGGTGACCGGGGTGACGACTGTTCATCGCTGGGTTGGGATTGGAATACTGGCTGGACAGCTGAGAAATGAGTGTGCATAACGGGTGTGCATAAATGAGAAATGTGCATAAATGTGCATAATGTGCATAAATGAAATGTGCATAAATGAGAAATGTGCATAATGAGTGTGCATAAATGAGAAATGAGTGTGCATAATTTCCTGGGAAAGTCACATTTCCAACCTCGCCTCAAAAGCCAGTCACCAACTGGGAATCCTCCGTCGTGCTAAGTCCTTCCTCGGCCCTCTTGAGCTCCTGACCACTTACAAAGCTTTTGTCCGTAGCCTGATGGAGTACTGCTCTCCCCTCTGGGCTGGTGCTCCTGCCTCCCACCTTTCTCGGCTTCACGCTGTCGAAACCAGGGCTTTTAAGATCATCGGCATCTCCCGCAATGAAGCTGAGTCTTTGGGCCTCTCACTCAATCACCGCAGGTTGGTCGGTGGTCTTTCTGTCTTCTACCGACTCCTCTCCAGCCTTGCCCCCCCTGCTCTCTCTGCGATTTGTCCCCACCACATTTCCACAGGGCGCTCAAGGTCCGCCAACAACCCCTTCTGGTAAAACTACCAAAATCACGAATCACTGCTCATCTTCACTCTTTCATTCCTCTTTTTTCCCGCCTTTGGAATAAACTTCCTCACTCTATTCTTTCCCATTCTTCCCTCCAGGGTTTCAAAACAGCTGTTCACCACCACCTCTTATCTTCCCCCATCCAAATCCTCGATCTTTTCTACCCCCGATAATCCACCCAAGCCCACTTCCTTCATTTCTCCTGCTTTCCTTCCTGAAAGTCCCTGAAATGTCCATCTTCTCTTCGCCATGTTCCCCGTCCCATCCCCATCCCTCTCCCTTCCACAGTTCACCTAATGTGTCTGTTCCCCACTGTTTTGTCCCTTCCACTCCCGCCCCTCTTGTCTCATGCCTCCTTGCTGTGAGTTGTGTGTTCGCTCTCGTACGAGCCTCGACCAAGGTATACAAAAAAAAAAAAAAAAAAAACTCTAGGCCATCTCATAAGGCCCAACGCACCACATCACTTTATTCTGCCGTAGACCCACAACCAACCATCCCCGCAACATTCCCACAAACCACACCACACACAATACACACCATACTCAATACATCAACACAATTACACACCATAAATCCAACCCGTCATTTTGACACACTTTAATTATGCTATTCATACCAGGGCTATAAATGACGGTTTCTCTGCATAATTCCAGTTTTCGCCATATTTCACGTACCAGGAAACACATTCCTTTGTTTGGGTGGTGTATAATGCAACAGATCACTGCCACGATCGCACCCAAAAATGATTAAAAATAATAATAACCCGATGTACATACATGAAACAAAAACATGAGAACTGCTTATGAGCACCCATGATACATAGTGGTTATATTCCTTTGCACTGGGCCATGGACTGACAACATGCCCACCCCCCCCCCCCCCTCGGCAAAAATAGTATTCACTTCCTGGAGTAATTCTCTGCAGATTACTTTAGTATATTAGAGTAAACTGTCATATACTGTAGTTCTAACTGTAGCATTTTTGCCTGGGCCAGGCCAAGGCCTGAGGTCTGCCATCTGTGCTGCTTCACAAAATGTCGGAGCATGATTTTGATTGTGGACAGAGTCGGGCGAGATGTCTAACCAGTGGGGTGAAGGCAATTAATCGGAACATATATACTGTACATAGGCCACAAACGAAATGGCTTTTATCTATATTCAATAACTTTTATGAACTGTCGGACCCCAACATTCGTGGGGGATACGTTCCTGAAAAATGCCGCAAATGTCAAATCTATGAGTGAAGGGGCGTTGCTTCAATGGGAAAAAGGGGATAGGTTCCTGGCAGTTCGTGATTCATAAAGGAAAATCAAAAATTCCATGGAAAACCACAAATCCATGAAGCACAGGGTCACACATCTAGAAGCAGATCAAGAAAACTAAAAATACACCCACAAAAAAACCCACGAATACGTGAAACACAGGGTCGCAAATGGAGAAGCAGATAAGAAAAACCACAAATACGTGAAGCACAGGGTCGCGAATGTAGAAGCAGGTGAGAAAAACCTCAAATACGTGAAGCACAGCGTCGCGAATGTAGAAGCAGGTGAGAAAAACCTTGAATACGTGAAGCACAGGGTCGCAAATGTAGAAGCAGGTCAGAAAAACCACGAATACGTGAAGCACAGGGTCACGAATGTAGAAGCAGGTGAGAAAAACCATGAATACATGAAGCACAGGGTCACAAATGTATAAGCAGGTGAGCGAAACCTCGAATACGTGAAGCACAGGGTCGCAAATGTAGAAGCAGGTGAGTGAAACCTCGAATACGTGAAGCACAGGGTCGCAAATGTAGAAGCAGGTGAGTGAAACCTCGAATACGTGAAGCACAGGGTCGCAAATGTATAAGCAGGTGAGTGAAACCTCGAACACATGAAGCACAGGGTCGCGAATGTAGAAGCAGGTGAGTGAAACCTCGAACACATGAAGCACAGGGTCGCAAATGTATAAGCAGGTGAGCGAAACCTCGAATACATGAAGCACAGGGTCACAAATGTATAAGCAGGTGAGCGAAACCTCGAATACGTGAAGCACAGGGTCACGAATGGAGAAGCAGGTGAGCGAAACCTCGAATACATGAAGAACAGGGTCACAAATGTATAAGCAGGTGAGCGAAACCTCGAATACGTGAAGCATAGGGTCGTGAATGTAGAAGCAGGTCAGAAAAACCACGAATACGTGAAGCACAGGGTTGCGAATGTAGAAGCAGGTCAGTGAAACCTTGAATACGTGAAGCACAGGGTCACAAATGTATAAGCAGGTGAGCGAAACCTTGAATACGTGAAGCACAGGGTGGTGAATGCAGAAGCAGGTGAGAAAAACCTCGAATATGTGAAGGACAGAGTGGTGAATGATGAAGCATGTCAGAAAAACCACGAATAAGTGAAGCACAGGGTCGCGAATGTTGAAGCAGGTGAGAAAAACCTCAAATACGTGAAGCACAAGGTGGTGAATATAGAAGCAGGTGAGAAAAACCTCAAATACGTGAAGCATAGGGTGGTGAATGTAGAAGCAGGTGAGAAAAACATCGAATACGTGAAGCACAGGGTCGCGAATGTGGAAGCAGGTGAAAAAAAACCATGAATAAGTGAAGCACAGGGTCACGAATGTAGAAGCAGGTGAGAAAAACCACGAATACGTGAAGCACAGGGTCACAAATGTATAAGCAGGTGAGCGAAACCTCGAATACGTGAAGCACAGGGTCGCAAATGTAGAAGCAGGTGAGTGAAACCTCGAACACATGAAGCACAGGGTCGCGAATGTAGAAGCAGGTGAGTGAAACCTCGAATACGTGAAGCACAGGGTCACAAATGTATAAGCAGGTGAGCGAAACCTTGAATACGTGAAGCACAGGGTGGTGAATGCAGAAGCAGGTGAGAAAAACCTCGAATATGTGAAGGACAGAGTGGTGAATGATGAAGCATGTCAGAAAAACCACGAATAAGTGAAGCACAGGGTCGCGAATGTTGAAGCAGGTGAGAAAAACCTCAAATACGTGAAGCACAAGGTGGTGAATATAGAAGCAGGTGAGAAAAACCTCAAATACGTGAAGCATAGGGTGGTGAATGTAGAAGCAGGTGAGAAAAACATCGAATACGTGAAGCACAGGGTCGCGAATGTGGAAGCAGGTGAAAAAAAACCATGAATAAGTGAAGCACAGGGTCACGAATGTAGAAGCAGGTGAGAAAAACCACGAATACGTGAAGCACAGGGTCACAAATGTATAAGCAGGTGAGTGAAACCTCGAACACATGAAGCACAGGGTCGCGAATGTAGAAGCAGGTGAGAAAAACCTCGAATACATGACGCACAGGGTGGCGAATGTAGAAGCAGGTGAGCGAAACCACGAATACGTGAAGCACAGGGTCACAAACGTATAAGCAGGTGAGAAAAACCTCGAACACGTGATGCACAGAGTCGCGACTGTCGAAGCAGGTGAGAAAAACCTCGAACACGTGATGCACAGAGTGGTGAATGATGAAGCAGGTGTCAGAAAAACCTCAAATACGTGAAGCACAGGGTCACGAATGCAGAAGCAGGTGAGAAAAACCTCAAATACGTGAAGCACAGGGTCACGAATGTAGAAGCAGGTGAGCGAAACCTCGAATACGCGAAGCACAGGGTGGTGAATGTAGAAGCAGGTGAGCAAAACCTCGAATACGTGAAGCACAGAGTCGCGACTGTCGAAGCAGGTGAGAAAAACCTCGAACACGTGATGCACAGGGTCACATGTATAAGCAGGTGAGAAAAACCTCGAACACGTGATGCACAGAGTCGCGACTGTAGAAGCAGGTGAGAAAAACCTCGAATAGTGAAGCACTGGGTCGCAAATGTAGAAGCAGGTGAGTGAAACCTCGAACACATGAAGCACAGGGTGGTGAATGTAGAAGCAGGTGAGAAAAACCTCAAATACGTGAAGCACAGGCTGGTGAATGCAGAAGCAGGTGAGAAAAACGTCGAATACGTGAAGCACAGGGTCACGAATGTAGAAGCAGGTGAGTGAAACCTTGAATACGCGAAGCACAGGGTGGTGAATGTAGAAGCAGGTGAGTGAAACCTCAAATACGTGAAGCACAGGGTCGCAAATGTAGAAGCAGGTGAGTGAAACCTCGAATACATGAAGCAGAGGGTCGCAAATGTAGAAGCAGGTGAGTGAAACCTCGAACACATGAAGCACAGGGTGGTGAATGTAGAAGCAGGTGAGAAAAACCTCGAATAGTGAAGCACTGGGTTGCGAATGTTGAAGCAGGTGAGTGAAAGCTTGAATACGTGAAGCACAGAGTCGCGAATGTAGAAGCAGGTGAGCGAAACCTCGAATACGCAAAGCACAGGGTGGTGAATGTAGAAGGTCAGAAAAACCACGAATAAGTGAAGCACAGGGTCGTGAATGTAGAAGCAGGTCATATTTTATGAGCCACGAATACACAGGGTCTGTGAATGGAGGAACCGCGAATGTCGGGGTCCGACACTATTTACTTTTTTATGCAGCATATTATAAAAGGATAACAGCGCGGACAATCCCCATAGGTTGGCATATATGGCGATGAGAAAATTCCTCCTGAGGAAGTGCCCCGCTGAGTGTGCTGCCATTGTTGCAACGTCACTGGAACCCAGAGTGCCACGAGAAGTGACGACACTTCCCCCATGATCATTGGCTGTTTGACTTGTCCAACAGTCCTGTGTTGTGTCTCATGGATTAGTCCGTACATCCATGTATGTGAGACGTGTGTGTGTGTGTGTGTGTGTGTGTGTGTGTGTGTGTGTGTGTGTGTGTGTGTGTGTGTGTGTGTGTGTGTGTGTGTGTGTGTGTGTGTGTGTGTGTGTGTGTGTGTGTGTGTGTAGCAGCTCCACTACGAGCCTTCAATGTTGTTAAAAAAACAAATTGTCATGGAATAGTCACCAAAGAATTGATGAGTCACCCTGTCCCAGGGTTTTCTTTTTTCTTCTTTTATAGGGATACACATGCTCGAGTCGAAATTGCATTATGTTCCACCTGTTTTGATGAACAATGCGACTGGCAGGACATCTTATATGCTGAGGACTTTTGGCTATTCTCGAAATCATCAAATAAATCAAACATAGCCTTAAATTTTGGAGCAAACTTTCGCAGGAGCATGCCAGACATTTCAGGAATTGTTACGGCTTATCCAGAATGCAGAATCCCGAGAGCATTTTGCAACATTTGCCTGATTGTCGTCGAGCTGTTGTCCACTCCGGCCAAGGTTTGGATGTCAACCAATTGCTATTTGTATGTTCACTCCCCATGGCTCGTCAGAACTCATGCTCAGCACTTGAGCCGAATGGGCTGATACGTTGGCTGGTTTTAACCAAAGCCTTAGATGGAGCTTGGTGAAAGACTTTAAAGTGATGTGCTGGTGACGTCAAGAGAGTTGAGATTTGGTGGGTAGGGGGGATTCAAGGAGAGAAGGGTGTGAGATGAGAGAGTCGTGGCATTACTATCGAGACTGAGCAGACAAGAGGAGAGGAATCACATCAAACTTTCATCGGTGGTTTGTTAACAGGTGTGGGCAAAGCAGCACGCATTCTTTCCTGCATTATGCTCGAAGTGCTATTTTTTAAAAATTTTGGATCAGATTCTATCACCAATCAAGAGACCGTGGTTCACACAACCACCAAAAGCTGGCATAGCTTTTATAATTCGGGCATAAAAATATCAGGATGACAAAATATTGTGAGATGATAAAATATCGTGAGATGACAGAATGATGACAGCATGTGATGTAAAAAACCAGTGAATTGTCATACGTTTGACCATTTTTGCAATGTTCAATTGTAAACAGTATATATCGAATTTATTATAAATCTGGAAAGTGGCAGCTCTGCCCGACTGCCGAGGTTTTGCACACCCTCAAGCTCTTTCGAAATGACGTACTGTCAGACTCCGACATTCGCGTTTCTGCTATTCGCAGACCCCGCATATTCGCAGTTCATAAAATGTAACCTGCTTCCCCAATTTGCGACCCCGTGCTTCACACATTTGCAGATTTTTTTTCGTGAATTCATGGTTTTTCTGATGTACTTATACATTCACGACCCTGTGCTTTACGTATTCGCTTTTTTTTTGCGGTCGTATACACGGTTTTTCAAGGGATTTTTGATTTTGCTTTATGAACCACGAACTGCCAGGAACCTATCCCCCTTTTTCCCATTGAAACAATGCCCCGACATTCGCGGATTCAACATTGGCGGAATTTTTCAGGAATGTATCCCCCACGAATGTCGGGGTCTGACAGTATTTTCATCATTGAATGTGTGTTTCACAATTACGCATATGTAGAAACACAAATGGCTGATGGTAGGACAATCACCAGCATGTTATGGTGGGGCAAAGAAGCCGTACAGGGCCCTGAGATCTCTGAAGATCTGATCAGACGGATTCTTAACGACTTCCTAATCGGCTGTTCGTGTTGCCGGATAGCATCTCTGGAAGGTTGGATTCTTTCTGTGGAAACCCTCCAGGACTCCGGGACTTTGTGAGCAGGTATGATCTCACTGGCTTTCGGGAGATGCTATATGATGTCTCGGGACATATTTAATGTGGTTCATTGAAGGTGTTTCAGATGTTTGTTTGTCAGCAGTTCCTGTCACCTATGAGTTATTATTATTAAACATTTTGAAATTGCCCTTGGTTCGATTCTTTAGTTTGCTCAAAAGTGTTTAAAATGATGATAGAGGGAATCGCCCTGTGCAATGGCATGAAGGCCTTTCCAAAGTGGCGTTCAAGACATCATTTCAAAAGGGTTGTATTGGGTAGTGCTATGACTGAGTAGAAGGGTGGATGGTGGAAAGGGTCTGATCTGAATCTCTGCCGGAGGTTTACACGCCAATCGAGTCGAGTGGCCATTCTAACTTACACCCTGTATTGTTGCCTGTTGATGTAAATCTGATCTTAATGCACCTCTTATATGTGTATTTATTTTCCTTTATTTCAGATCATTCATCATCACGTGTGTTGAGGTTACAATAATTAAAAAAAATGTTCCCCATGAAATCATGAAAGCGACCCTATCGCTATCGTGTGAAATGTGATCATTACAAAAGAGAAATGGACTCTGACTACCAAGAAACGCATGTCAAAAAGGCACACAGTGGCTTGAAGTGTACATTCGGGCAAAGTAGCCATCGTTCGGGAAAATCTGTAGCCGCCTCCCTCAAAAAAATTGGCTCGTACGCCCATGTTACTTCGCCATCTTACATGCTTCTGGCAATGCTCAGGGCTATTTCAGCTATTTCAACTGTGGCACTTAATGTCTGCTGCTACAACCCTGAAGGCTTTTTCACCTGTACCAAGCAGATGGTATCACCAATTGCAGCACTTCATGCACCTTGAATGCCATCAGGGCTCTTCTATCTATGTCAACTGCTGCACTGCCGAAGCCCTGAGGGCACTCCACTGTACCAAAGGCCAATCATTCGCCGTTGAAGATCTGCAAATACCGTCGGATGAAACTGCAATCTCCCCCTTCCTCAACACCCCTCTCTCCTCCTCGATCTGCCGTTCTGGGGTTTCACTCAGTTTGACCTCTTACTCTCAATACCTTTTATATAATTTATGGGCAATTTCACCCTTACAGAAGTGCAGTTCGGACACATTCAATCAGATACAGTGATGGCAGATTAATAGGTGGGTGGCTTCTATGATGCCTTTGCGAAGGAGATGACTTAGTATTCTGACCAGACCCAGAGGGAAGTATTAAAGTTCCTCTATTTATGTCATGGTGAGTCAAAATATTACCATTACAGATGTGTGCAAATAAAACCACTTTTTGCCATTTCCTGTGAAATGAACCAGCAGAGTACTATCACCATGTGTGCAGTTCATGAGATACATCATTCATACAGGTATGTGCCAATGGCCATCGTGCCCTGAGTTGTCAAGGAGAGGTCTATGTCATACGTTATGGACATCCGGTACTTTCGTTACGGATGTACCCTTTTGATGTTATGGACGTACATGAATGTTAAACAACATGACACACAACAAAACTCCATCAAGTTACAAAATGTTTCTTGTTACAACGAAGAACAGAACTCAATGTCCTTCAGAAAGAACTCTACTGATCAATAAATCAATAATAATAGACATTCATATCGAGCAGGTTGTCAAATAACAGGTATGTTAAATAATGAGCTTCTCAATGTCTCCCAAGACCCACAACAGTGTACCCCGATTTCGTTCAGATATCCATCAAAATATTTTTGTTACATCCAGAAGACACTAAAGACAAATTCAGCATTGAACCTTATACTCCCATCACAAAATATTCTGGTGATGTCTTCCATATACGTCAACCAACAAGGCTGCACCCGTTGGTTGCTGTGAAGTCAAAACAAAATTCTAAATTATGTTGAGAATTAGGGAAATTTTTTGTCAACTGATGAAGATTTTCGGAGAATACAAGCAGTTTGGGTGGATATGTTTCCCTAAATTTTTTGAAAATCTCATTCTGAACACAGAATTCATTTAAATTTAACCATGGCAACTAGTCCACGGCAACCAGTGAGTGCAAATACTAACAAGTTGTTTTCACTAAAACACTCAACATAAACAATCTTATAATTTGCCAACAAATGATTAGATTGTCGTTTAATACCACTAATCTACAAACAGTAATGCCAAATGTACGTCTTTAAAGCAACATTTTTGAACGAATGGTGTTCAGTATGAATCCATCGAGTATTTTTCAATTAAACCACGCTCGATATTGAGTGTTTAAAAAAAAACAAATTAATAGCCTCGTTGAACTGTATATTCAGGCATCAACAAACAGAAATCATTCAGATAGTTACGGACGTACTCACTTCATCGTCTGCAGCAGTTTTGGGTGAACCGTCGTCATCTGTTGTTTCCATATTATCACTTCTACTTTGAGGTTGAAATGATCATATACACTGATGTGAGAAAAAAACGAGCTGAGGAAATTTAATATTCTCTGTTTTCAAAGATTGTGTTGCGGACGTACATGAAATGTGTACGTCCGTAACGTACGTCCATAACGTGATTTTCGGCTTCACACCCAAAACTGAAACCTTCAGAAAGATGCCAATTTTTTTCGTTGAGTAAGTTGTACTTTTACAACCTAAATGTTGCATTTTCTTATTGAGTATCAGGTCTGGTGTATGAATTTGAAGTATTCTTTCGTTACGGACATGCATGGAGGGGCAGTAGAGCAATTCCATGAACATTTCAACCAAGAATAACAAAATTCAACTTCTTTGTAGTGATGCGGATGGTGTAAATTTTCGACACTGACATTCTGCTGTTTTAAAAAACAGTGGCGGTCTCCATCCAAAATGTCAGCTGAAATATTGTGACGCATATTTGAATTATTGATATGCTGGGGGCAAAATATCCAGTAAAATTGAGGCTGTCAGAAGTACAGGTGGTACAGAGTCAAAATATTGTCTAATCATCCAATCTTCTGGTCGTGGCAATCGACCAACTTCTGTTTTATCACCATGTGAAACAAATGTGGGGATTTATGTGATAGTTTTCATGAATCAGTATGTCGGGATTTGATCAATTCTGTTTCATTGTTCCACCACATTTGATTATATTTATTCCCCTTTATTATTTGAGCTCAACTGCTGGTTCATTGCAATATAATAAGTTATCATTAGTTATTAATTATGATTTGTCGTGTGCTATTTGTTCTTGTATGCCTGTAATTAATTATTTGTTTATAATCAAAATGTTTTTACTTGTTGGTTTCCATTTGGTGTCCCTCTCTTGACCATCATCATGCACGGATACCCGTCGTGCTCAAGCTTCATTGAGAATGTATGCCTCTCTTACCTCTCTCTCTCTCCCAACCAAATCAATTTGATATTCAAAATACAAAGCAATATAATCTGCTCTGTAACCTGACTTTTCAAACACATTCTGCTTTTCCATCAACAAATAAAGTTTAAATTTTTTCTCCATTAGTCAGAAAAAAACATGAATTTCCACCTGAATGGAAGACATCAAATAAGAAACGAGATATAATTTTCCACTTATACACGGAGTGCTCCAAAATGTTATACAAACAACAACAACAACAACAACATGAAATACAGTTAAGCAAAACACAGCAACCATTTAACCAGCAACCATTTAACGAAGAATATAAAGAACTTAAAAACATATTGATGTACACTACTTTCTCACTATTATTACCTCCTCCACTGAAGGTGGACCGAGGTTATGTTTTCACCCTTGTTTGTCTCTGTCTGTTTGTATGTCTGTTTGTTTGTTTCTTTGTCTGTGAGCAGAATATCTCAAAA
The DNA here is from genome assembly GCF_056783735.1 of Eptatretus burgeri. Taxonomy (NCBI): domain Eukaryota; kingdom Metazoa; phylum Chordata; class Myxini; order Myxiniformes; family Myxinidae; genus Eptatretus; species Eptatretus burgeri. The sequence goes on along the minus strand of NC_140961.1, from coordinate 8,055,857 downwards.
ATTTATTCGGACAAAACTTAGATCTTCACGAAAAAATCAAATGAATTGTTCCTTGTCACACACCCAATCGATCCACCAAATTTCTTCCAAATCCGTCCATAACATTTTGAGATATCCTGCTCACAGGCAGACAGACAGACAGACAGGGGTGAAAACATAACCTCCGTCCACCTTTGGTTGTGGAGGTAACTATCCATGTACTTGCCTCTGGGGTCTGGGCTGACAGGTATAGGGTTTTATTTCTTCTGAGGCCTTCCATATTTGATTGGGTACTGTTGCACATTGTGGTGCCAGCAGACAGACCTCATTGGAGAGCATGTACTCCATTGAAAGCGATATATGTGATGTAAAGCTGGCTACATCGTGGACATAAAAATATTCCATTGCATCTTTCACAAGAATAGGCCTTGCGCCAGGATACTAGAGCCACGTACTCCATGTTAATAAATAAATAGGATGTCCTTGCTACTTATGGATTTTAAGTAAAAGTTTGGACGTGGACATTAAATTAATTACTCGTGTAAGTAGTTAAATGAATATGATTCGGATGATTCATTGTTGGCAAAGGAATTTTGGACCGGGCTTCAACAACAAGTTTGGCCCATGGGTTTCATCAACCCTGAGGCTTAATGCCCCTGAACATTAGGAATTTGGAATTTGTCCAGCATGCCTGAAACAATTGCGTACTTTAAGCGAAAGACACCATGGGATCTTTGTCGTCTACCAGCTTAGGCTACAGATGGTCCTCAGCTGAAAGTACATTCGAGGGACCAGACACTACATTCTCTGATGCAATGCGTGGCCTGTGAATCACAAGTCTGATGGGATGTTTTGAGGCTTTGTATTGAACCAGGACTCGAGAACGTAAATGCAAGTGTGCTACTTCTGTGCTATCCTGCCTGACATTTGGTTTTGAGAAAATATGTAAGAATCAAGTATGATGGTCCAAATATGGAAGAAACTCTGATTGCACATACGTTATCTTGTACTTTCTTGTCCATACAATCATTATATAATTGGTTTGCAAATAGTCAAACCCACTGAGAGGTCAAAAAATATATATATATATATATATATATATATATATATATATATATATATATATATATATATATATATATATATATATATATATATATACACACTTGTGTATGTGTGTGTCTCCTACATAACTCCAAAACCATAAAATCTAGCAATCTGAAACTTTGCGTGCATACGAGGGGAACTCCACGGAAGTGCAAGAGTGAAAACAGGGTGTTTGGGTTAATTTAAACCCCTTTTAAAGATAATTAACAACCTTATTTAATGATATCCTTTATCAGGTGCATCCTCAGCCACCTCGCTCTTTGGGGTCTTCACGCATCTCCTCAGTAACCTCGCCGGGGTTTGAAGCCGCCATATTTTTGGGCCTGATCAACTATGCCTTGACTTGGAACAGGCCGCAACGATATTTTTTCAGGATAAAGTTATTTTTTCAACTTCCTCACTCATATACTTGAATGCCTGTTCATCATCGCTAAGATTCGCTGTGTATATCGCATTTGTAAATGCTATTGTTTTCAAATTAGGAGCTTGGAGCGATTTCATGCATTGTATGATCCGATTTTCCATGATCTACTCTCACAGACTAATTAAAGTCTATTAACTAAATATTATATTATTAATCAAGATATATATATATATATATATATATATATATATATATATATATATATATATATATATATATACATATACACACATACATACACACACACACACACACACACACACACACACACACACACACACACACACACACACACACACACACACACACACACACACACACACACACACACACACACACACACACCGATGCAATGCCATTTGAACAGTAATTGCAAATATTGATTGAGTGCGTGCCATTTGGGGGGGTGGGTGGGGGGGGGAGAAGAGGGAAGGAAAACAAATTTGTCTGTGCAAAAGTGCTTTATCATCAGTGTTGCCCAGGTAAAAAAAGGAAATTGTAATACCCTCTGCTACCACGACCAGTTGGCGCGACAAGGTACACATTCACATCGACAATTTATATACCGCCCACCACCCACATCCCCGCGTGAGGCTGCGGTCAGTCACATAGCCATTGTTACCCCCACACATGTCATGACACACAGACATGCACATGCATGCGTACACACACATCACACACACAACACACACCCACAGACACAGTAGTATTTGTTCCCCGTGTTTGGAGTTTATAACTTAAACGTTTTGGCCATGCATAGGACAGAGACAGAGAGACAGAGAGAGTGAGAGTGAGAGTGAGAGTGAGAGTGAGAGTGAGAGTGTGAGAGAGTGAGAGAGTGAGAGAGAGAGAGACACACACACAGAGACAGAGAGAGAGAGAGAGAGAGACAGATTTTTTTTTGCCTTTTTTAGATGTAGATATTTTGTCAAGGGCTGTAAGTCGGATGTCATGTCTGCTTGTACGTTTGGGTGATAAAGAAATAATCCCATGGTGTCTTTCATAAGAGTGGACCTTTGAGTTGATTCTTGAGGCAAATATTAAACTCCTGCAATGTTATTTAAAACCCATTGAGAATGTCATGATGTTAGTGGCCTGGCAGGATAGTCGAGGTACTGTATGCACACTCATGTTGGAGCGGTTTCGTCTGAGTTTGACTCCCGACCCAGTTATTAAGTGTCACCAGGGCGTTTGGCATGCAGGGCGATGGTTCAATGTGCGCACTATCCATCGGAAGGACGTCTGCTAGCACTGGTCATCGGTGGACTTTAAACATCTCATGGTGTCTTTTGTGAAGAGTAGGTGAGTTATCACCGGAAACGCAAACAAATTCCAAATTACTGCTCTAACCTCGATGGGGTAATGAATCAGTGGCACAGCTGCACTCCCAGGAATGAGGCAAACCAGCAGCAACACATGACACACAAATGAGCGAATGGATCGATGTCGTCTCTCTTTGGCATCACGACGTCGTGATTCCAACTGAGAGATAATCTTCTGGCTGGTACTGCAGTCACTCCGAGCTATTCAAAATGAAACACAAAATTAATGTAACAAATGAACAGTTACAGTTTGTCACCATTATTAATTTTTTACCTTCGGATGCTTATTTGACAAAAGCTGTGTTAAGCAGAAATTATATCTTGTTGCATATCTTAATTATTTGTCTGCATCATCATGTTAGTTTTTCTTTCTTATTTTTCCTCGTCTTTCTCGCTGTATACCAGCCAACCCCATTCTGCCCAAACTTGAACCGTCTGCCAATTTTGAAAATTGCAACTTTGGGAATTTTTCGATAATTTATGCCAAGGCAGCCACCACCTCTTGTGCACGATTGGCTGTGAAAAAGTACATCTGATGTCACACATTGGTTATGGCCAATTGAATAAGACCTGGCTGCCTCAACCGATTCTATTGGAAAATTCAATGAATTTGCATTTAATGCTTATTCACACATTTTACATCCAACATTTACAGGTGATATTCAGTATTTTGATCATCCAGTACCTATACATACAATAAGATTTTTCAGGTGCATTGTGTTAAACTTCAAACCAAGAAAAAACAAAATCAGCATCCTTTTTCAAGAGAGGTACAGTAGGGTGCATCAAACGCCCCCTTTTTTGCGAAAGTTTGAAAAACATAACGGCGATAGGACAGATGTGTTTGAATACATGAAAAAACATTTCTCATTTTTTTTCAGAATTTTCGGTCATCATCTTGGGGGTCCACATCGGGGTCAAATTTCAGGCACGCAGCTCCTGCGCATTTTTCAGAATAAATGTTATTTTTCGCTGTATAGTGATCAAAACTTGTGTCTAGTGGTGAAATAATTCTGACATATCAATGTATTGCTCCTTTGGTGATGTTTGTAACATGGTTGGCTTGTAATTTGTTGGCACAGTTTCCTGGAAAATTTGATTGGCTCTATATCACTGGAACATCACCAAAGGAGCAGTACATTGATATGTCAGAATTATTTCACCACCAGACACAAGTTTTGATCACTATACAGTGAAAAATAACACTTATTCTGAAAAATGCGCAGGAGCTGCGTGCCTGAAATTTGACCCCGATGTGGACCCCCAAGATGATGACCGAAAATTCTGAACAAAAATGAGAAATGTTTTTTCATGTATACAAACACATCTGTCCTATCGCCGTTATGTTTTTCAAACTTTTGCAAAAAAGGGGGCGTTTGATGCACCCTAAGGTACAGTATCATATTAAAATATGCTATTTGGGATGTGTGTGTGTGTCTGTCTGAACGCAATACATTCGGTCGTTACTCATCCGATCTCAACCAAACTTGACAGGACTACTAAGGGTCACATGATGGAGGTTGCAGCGACTTAATTTGCTACCTAGCTTATCGTAGCATTTCGTGTGGCACCCCTACCAGAAGTAAAAATTCGATAAACCACAAATACATATTATGCTTACCTTTTTAAACAGTCACTACTGATGTTTGACACTAAACCCAAAGTTTTTGAGACATTATTTGCTTATCATGTACCCACAGACTAATGGACCCGAGTCTAGATCGACTCCAATCCATATACCTCAGAGAGGGTAATAACATGACCTTTCCTGTCGCTGCGTTGGGAGCAGGTGTACTAGTTCATTTAAATGTCCCTTTTGACCGAGGAAGACAACTCTCTTCGATGGGTCAATGTGTGCAGGTAAGTGGAACTTTAAGGAAACAGTGAACAAAATGTTCCATAAAAAGTAAGACATGCAAATTTATGATCAACTTTTGTTCTCCTTTTTAACTCGGATAATAATATGTTTTGAAGAGCAAGTTTGAAGGCAAACTGTTCCAGTCGAACATTAATGGTGTTGTGGAAATGGCTCCTCGGGGTTAATAGTAATTAGAAGAGAGCAATTATTCCTCAAAAGTGAATGTCTAGCATAAACGTAAAGTAATTAATTGTGATATCAGATATGCGTCACTTTGATGTCCGGTGTGACAGGGTATACCCACCCATGTGTCTGCATTGCCACTTTTACCGTTCTGCCCTATGTAATATTATTTTGCATACAGAGTTGAGGCTCGTGGAAGAGCAAGTGCACTGAATAGATCAGGACGTAACAGGACAAAAGGAGCAGCAGAGAGAGGGGGGGCACTGACAGTGGAGTTTAAGGACAAGATAGGGGGACATTTAGACAAGCAATGGGTGTGGAGAGCAAGGGGGGGCAATAAAGGACACAATGGGTGGACAGGATAGAAAACAGAAGGAAACTCTCAAGAAGGAAAAACTGGAAATTTGGAAGGAGGTGGGATTGGGGTGGAATGGGAGGTAGCAAAGATTGTGGTTTTGGACTGGGGATGATCCAAGATGGTGGTGAACAGCTGCCTTGAAGACCCGGATGAAAGAGTGAGATTGAAAAGAATGGGGAAGTTGGTTCCACAGGTGGTAAAAAAAAAAAAAGAATAAGAAAATAAGTAAAGGTGAGCAGTGATCCAGAATTTAGTAGCTTCACCAGAAGGGGTTTGATGGTGGACCGTGGGTGCCCTTTGGATAAACTTGCAGGGGGGTGGGGGGACAAAACATGTAAAGAAGAGAGAGACAGAGAGACAGACACAGACAGACACAGACAGACACAGACACAGACAGACACAGACAGACACAGACAGACACAGACAGACACAGACACAGACAGACACAGACAGACACACACAGACACAGACAGACACAGACAGACACAGACAGACACAGACAGACACAGACACAGACAGACACAGACAGACACAGACAGACACAGACAGACACAGACACAGACAGACACAGACAGACACAGACAGACACAGACAGACACAGACACAGACAGACACAGACAGACACAGACAGACACAGACACAGACAGACACAGACACAGACAGACACAGACACAGACAGACACACACAGACACAGACAGACACACACAGACACAGACAGACACAGACACAGACAGACAGACACAGACAGACACAGACAGACACAGACAGACACAGACAGACACAGACAGACACAGACAGACACAGACACAGACACAGACAGACACAGACAGACACAGACAGACACAGACACAGACAGACACAGACAGACACAGACAGACACAGACAGACACAGACACAGACAGACACAGACAGACACAGACAGACACAGACAGACACAGACACAGACAGACACAGACAGACACAGACAGACACAGACAGACACAGACACAGACAGACACAGACACAGACAGAAAGACACAGACACAGACAGACACACACAGACACAGACAGACACACACAGACACAGACAGACACAAACACAGACAGACACACACAGACAGACACAGACACAGACAGACACAGACACAGACAGACACAGACACAGACACAGACACAGACAGACACAGACAGACACAGACAGACACAGACACAGACAGACACAGACACAGACAGACACAGACACAGACAGACACAGACACACACACATACACACAGACACAGACACAGACAGACACAGACACAGACACAGACAGACACAGACAGACACAGACAGACACACACAGACACACACAGACACACACACACACAGACACAGACACAGACAGACACAGACACAGACAGACACAGACACAGACAGACACAGACACAGACAGACACAGACACAGACAGACACAGACACAGACAGACACAGACACAGACAGACACAGACAGACACAGACACAGACAGACACAGACACAGACAGACACAGACAGACACAGACAGACACAGACACAGACACAGACAGACACAGACAGACACAGACACAGACACAGACACAGACAGACACAGACACAGACAGACACAGACAGACACAGACACAGACAGACACAGACACAGACAGACACAGACACAGACAGACACAGACACAGACAGACACAGACACAGACAGACACAGACACAGACACAGACAGACACAGACACAGACACAGACAGACACAGACACAGACACAGACAGACACAGACAGACACACACAGACACAGACAGACACAGACACAGACAGACACAGACAGACACAGACAGACACAGACAGACACAGACAGACACAGACACAGACAGACACAGACACAGACAGACACAGACACAGACAGACACAGACACAGACAGACACAGACACAGACAGACACAGACACAGACAGACACAGACACAGACAGACACAGACACAGACAGACACAGACACAGACAGACACAGACACAGACAGACACAGACAGACACAGACAGACACAGACAGACACAGACACAGACAGACACAGACACAGACAGACACAGACACAGACAGACACAGACAGACAGACACAGACAGACAGACACAGACAGACACAGACACAGACACAGACAGACACAGACAGACACAGACACAGACAGACACAGACACAGACAGACACAGACACAGACAGACACAGACACAGACAGACACAGACACAGACAGACACAGACACAGACAGACACAGACACAGACAGACACAGACACAGACACAGACAGACACAGACACAGACACAGACAGACACACACAGACACACACATACACACACAGACACAGCCAGACACAGACAGAGACAGACACACACAGACACAGACAGACACACTCAGACACAGACACACCCAGACACAGACAGACACAGACACAGACAGACACAGACCCAGACAGACACAGACAGACACAGACACAGACAGACACAGACACAGACAGACACAGACAGACACAGACACAGACACAGACAGACACAGACAGACACACACAGACACAGACAGACACAGACACAGACAGACACAGACACAGACAGACACACACAGACACAGACAGACACACACAGACACAGACAGACACAGAAACAGACAGACACAGACACAGACAGACACAGACACAGACAGACACAGACAGACACAGACAGACACAGACACAGACAGACACAGACACAGACAGACACAGACACAGACACAGACAGACACAGACACAGACACAGACAGACACAGACAGACACAGACACAGACAGACACAGACACAGACAGACACAGACACAGACACAGACAGACACAGACAGACACAGACACAGACAGACACAGACACAGACAGACACAGACAGACACAGACACAGACAGACACAGACACAGACACAGACACAGACACAGACACAGACACAGACACAGACACAGACACAGACACAGACACAGACACAGACACAGACAGACACAGACACAGACACAGACAGACAGACACAGACAGACACAGACACAGACAGACACAGACACAGACAGACACAGACACAGACAGACACAGACAGACAGACACAGACACAGACAGACAGACACAGACAGACACAGACACAGACAGACACAGACACAGACAGACACAGACACAGACAGACACAGACAGACACAGACACAGACAGACACAGACAGACACAGACACAGACAGACACAGACAGACACAGACACAGACAGACACAGACACAGACAGACACAGACACAGACAGACACAGACACAGACAGACACAGACACAGACAGACACAGACACAGACAGACACAGACAGACAGACACAGACACAGACAGACACAGACACAGACAGACACAGACACAGACAGACACAGACACAGACAGACAGACACAGACACAGACAGACACAGACACAGACAGACACAGACACAGACAGACACAGACACAGACAGACACAGACACAGACAGACACAGACACAGACACAGACAGACACAGACACAGACAGACACAGACACAGACAGACACAGACACAGACAGACACAGACACAGACAGACACAGACACAGACAGACACAGACACAGACACAGACAGACACAGACACAGACAGACACAGACACAGACAGACACAGACACAGACAGACACAGACACAGACACAGACACAGACACAGACAGACACAGACACAGACAGACACAGACACAGACAGACACAGACACAGACACAGACACAGACACAGACACAGACAGACACAGACACAGACAGACACAGACACAGACACAGACAGACACAGACACAGACACAGACACAGACAGACACAGACACAGACACAGACAGACACAGACACAGACACAGACAGACACAGACACAGACAGACACAGACACAGACACAGACACAGACACAGACACAGACACAGACAGACACAGACACAGACACAGACACAGACACAGACACAGACAGACACAGACACAGACACAGACACAGACACAGACACAGACAGACACAGACACAGACACAGACACAGACACAGACAGACACAGACACAGACACAGACACAGACAGACACAGACACAGACACAGACACAGACACAGACAGACACAGACACAGACACAGACACAGACAGACACAGACACAGACACAGACAGACACAGACAGACACAGACACAGACACAGACAGACACAGACACAGACACAGACAGACACAGACAGACACAGACACAGACACAGACACAGACAGACACAGACACAGACACAGACACAGACACAGACACAGACACAGACACAGACAGACACAGACACAGACAGACACAGACAGACACAGACAGACACAGACAGACACAGAAAGAGAGAAAGAGAGAAAGAGAGAAAGAGAGAAAGAGAGAAAGAGAGAAAGAGAGAAAGAGAGAAAGAGAGAAAGAGAGAAAGAGAGAAAGAGAGAAAGAGAGAAAGAGAGAAAGAGAGAAAGAGAGAAAGAGAGAAAGAGAGAAAGAGAGAAAGAGAGAAAGAGAGAAAGAGAGAAAGAGAGAAAGAGAGAAAGAGAGAAAGAGAGAAAGAGAGAAAGAGAGAAAGAGAGAAAGAGAGAAAGAGAGAAAGAGAAAGAGAGAGAGAGAGAGAGAGAGAGAGAGAGAGAGAGAGAGAGAGAGAGAGAGAGAGAGAGAGAGAGAGAGAGAGAGAGAGAGAGAGAGAGAGAGAGAGAGAGAGAACCGACCGATCTGTGATGGGAAAGTGACAGGCACATCGACTCAGCTTCAGTGCAGAAGTTTCCAATGACCTTGGAGACCTTGGTTTCTCTGGCATCAAGATGAACAAGGTGTGAGGTAGGGGAGCAAGCTGTCGATGAAGGAGGCCTTGTAGTTGGACAGGAGTTCAGGTGTGCCACATAACAACTTTGTATGACAGAGGATATCTAGTCAGTTACTGGCTTTGGGGGCCAATTTGGAAATGTGGTTTGCCAAAGAAAGATTGTGGCTGATGTTGAGACTTGAGGAGTTGGAGTGAAAGAACTTCCTCAAGAGGATTGTTAAGAAAGTAGATGGGGGTGGGGTGGGGGGGGGGTATGGATAGATAAAGGTGATTATCCAGAGAGTTAGAAATCCCTAATGAAAATCAGGAATAAGACTTGGACCAGAACACTACCTCGGGGCACTCGAGCCTCGACAGCTGAGAGGGTCGATGAGAGGATTCCGGTGACAGACACACATTGCCGATAAGAGTTGAGGAAGTCAGGAAGCCATGTGTGGAATATGCCTTGGATGCCATTGGCAGAGAATTTGCAGAGCAGGGCAGGATGACAGACTACGTCGCAAGCACGAGATATGTCCAAGGAGACGACCCTGATCTCATGTCTGACATTGAGGGCTTCCAACCATTGTTGGATGAGTGGAATCAGCATGTCCAAAGTACATTGACCTGGTCTGAATCCAAATTGGTGATCTGAGATGAGTTGTTTGGAGAAAAGGAAGGATTTCATTCCAGTTTCTATGGTGGATTCCATGACCTTGCTGGTGATTGTAAGTAGATAAGGGGATAAGTTTTTGCTCCTTTTTATGTAATTCAGTAATGGTGGCTGATTTCCAAGTAGATGAAAGATGACCTGGGGGCAAATGATTGGATGAAATGGCAGAGAGATGATGTGCAAGAGCAGTTTTTTAGAATGCATGAGCTGATGCTGTCCGGTCCAATAACAGCAGTCAGAGTTGAGAGTCATCACAAACTTCTCCACCTTCTCATGTGCAAAAGATGCACAGTCCAGGAGCAGTTGGGTGTGACTGGAAGGGTGGGTAAGGAGAGTGAGGGGTTGTGGACACAAGATTTGGAAGCAAACACAGAATTGAGGCATTCGACCTTCTCACGAGCGGAGTCGGCTGTGATGGCATTTGATGAGAGGGAAAGGATGGAAGAGGAACATACATCAGAGACAGACATAGTGAGTTGCAACCAGGTTTTATAGGAAGGAGACAAGTTTGAAAATTCAATCTTGAGGTTGGACAGATGTTGTTTTCTGCTCTCCTAAGAATGGACACACACTTGTTGTGGGCTTCTTGTTGTGAACTGAGATTGCTTTTTGTCAAATTTGCCTTCCAGAAAGAGACAGCAAGTTGTTTCAGAGCAACTGCCTCATCACAACTGTCCAAAATGTCCTCTTCGCATTCACAATGCCTAGCATTGCAAGATTTTGCAGCAAACACCGTCAACTGGGCTGTCATCATTCAGAGCTTTTGGGTGAGAGTTCAATAAGGTCACTCCACACACTATATTGGCCCATGTCCAATGGTGAGCGAGTGGGAAGGAGTATTGTGCATCATCCGTGAAGCATGGTCCCAAGAGCATAAAGGTGGGGGCGATAACAGAAGTGGAAGAAGATACCACAGAAGCCCAGAGCAGAAGGCCACTCTGTTGAACTGCTCTCAGTGTGCAAAAGCCACGCCCCCACTCAACCAGCCCCCACAGAGCCAGCCCCCTCCCCGCCTCTCCCCCTCCTTACAGGTGTCATGGCAGGAGCTGATTTGCCAGCTGCCGACGGGCTCAGGGCCTGTTCACAAATCGTGCCATCTCCACCAACTCTGCCAGGTTTATCAGAACACTCTGTTGTCCATCTATTGTGGTGTGTCTGAGGGCCCAATAGGACATGAATAATTAAGGAATCCAGCACATTATTGGTTTCGTGAGCGTGAATGTCGGATGTGGGTTAAGAGGTTTCCATTATTACTGAATGTGATTGATTGCTTCCTTCTGTTTCCTTCCCCCATACTATTTTATTATGAAATATACCTGGACTCTTGGGGTGGAGGTGAAATCTGATTGTTATGGTTGAAGGATAATTGGTCACGATTCGTCGCACCGCACACCTGGATTCGTCGCACCGTCACACGTCAGGCTCACTCGGCCTAATGTGCATCCGATGTGCGACGTCTAATCGGCATAACGCTGGACCAAATGGGACTTCCATTCCATATGGGATCATGGCAATAGGCGCGTGATCTAGCAGGGAGGACCATAAAAAGTTGGACCGTTACAGTTGTATTAAAGGGATTCTTTGGATTGGAACCAGGCAGCTGGGATGACCGGACATCCACAATCATCCCTAAAAAGTCATGGAAGCACATGTGAAAAATAATGATCCACGATGAAGACATAATACCCACTTGTGGCCTGACCATTCAATCAAGCGTGAATACCGAAAACCTGGCAATGAGACCAGACATCATACTCAGAAATAAGAAAAGGACATCATTGCGAGCTGCAGTATTAGTATTTGATCCCAAAGACATTGCTCAAAATTACTCAGAAATAACAAGAGCGAAGTGCAAATAAAGAACGAAGAAAAATATAATACGAGTTTCCTTTCAAAGAGGAACTTCACTGGAGGGGGAAGCCATTTGGCCCATCAAGCCTGTGCAATGATTGCCAACCTATGGTTGTTTTTTATGCTCTCTCCTTTTTAAATGCCGAGCATCAAGCAAGGAAGCAGCAAGTATCATTTTAAATGTCTTCGGGATGATTCGGCCAGGATTTGAACCACTGACTTCCCAGACTCAAAGTCGACGCTTTAAGTATTATGCAACCAAATCTGGTTCAAAAATGCCATAAAAAGAGAGCATGAAAACTGAAGAAAGCCGATGTCATCCTAGTAATAGGCAGAGTGGCAAGATGAGAGCGATTAACTGTCGCCTTGCGGAGTACGTCGCAGTTGGAAATACCAGGAACCTGGTTCTAGCAACAGATACATCAAGTTTGAACGCGAGTTGTGTTTTTCTATTCCCTGATTGCCGACTTGATTAGACCTAACCGTTTCATTGACACATTCAATAAAAATGTCGGAAGTGATATTCAGACAGTTTCGTTACTTATTCAGATTGAATGCATTTCCAGCTTTCCATAAAGTTTAGAGGTTGCACATGATCAATTTCAAAGAAGGGCATGTTAGAGATGTGAACATGTTAAAAAATAAAATATAACTATCCGTGATTGCAAAGCTGCATGAACTTCCACCTTACCTGTCCACAGCGTCGTCATGGTGTTTATCGCAAAAGCTAACTTCAAAAACTCCCAGCATATCTGATCCTCACTGGAAGTGATTTTTCCATGCTCAAAATAAAATATAAATAAAACACATCACTTTCAGCCTGCCGCACACCTTCCTAGTTCGGTGAGAACCACAATTTTTGCCGCTGCCATTACTCAAACATGCTTTAGGGTGGAAATTTGATTGACGAGGTCTCGGGTGACATGTGGCCTGCTGTGGGGGCGGCGGTGCAATGGGGAGCGACGGCGGGCCCTAGCCAGGTCCAATATCCGCAGGCCAATTTGCAGCTGGCAGCGGAAGACATTCCAAGGAAGACAAATTCTCAGGTCAAACTGCTTTTAAATATCAGATCCCCAAGCACGCTGCACAAGCACGAAGCACGGCTATGGAATACAAAACGGAAGCCAACGGTTGATCCACGGAAGGGATGATGATAAACGAAATTACAAACATTGCTCTCCATCCTCCCATCAATCGTCACGCTTCCTGTGGTATCCAACAGAACACAAGTGCACATTTACTTATAGAAATGATAAAATAAATCTTCTGACGACAGGACCTTAGCAACCATCAGGCAATGGATAGCGATACAAATCTCACATCGGAAACGCCCGGGCACTTTATGGAATAGCAAGTGCAAACACGCAAACAAATCGAGGACATACAGTCAAGGCAGACTCAACCAACGACCTGGCGACAATCAGTGCAGCAAAAAAGGTCCACATTTGTCATCCAAATCCAAAATACAACGGAAGACATTAAGCGTACACATATGTGCCTGTCACGATGGATAAGTGGGGACTTAAAGGTAGAGGTACCGTGACCAGCTTAACCAATGAGACAGCAGCTCATATTTAACGAAGAAAAAGGGAATTGCCACAAACGAAATCGACAACATGACGTTCAAATCCAGCAACCAACCTGTGTCGTGGTTTGTTATGTAAATGGATTGCTCGCCATTGACAATATCTCGAGTAACACCATGTAAAAGGCAAACGTATGAAACGCACCAAAAGGAGGTTCGAGTCCCATGGCTTACCAAAGTCCGAAGCAGGTGCTGAGCGCCACCGAAGATTCGTAATACTCCCGCACGGCACCATGGTAATAACAGTGGTCCTGGTGAAAGGCAAACGGTTAACATAATAAAAAGGATTATCAAAAACATACGGTGCTTTCCGCGCAAATATTAATAAACAATTAGATTTTCTTTTCTTTTTAAGATGGAAGGAGGAAAAAAAAAAGGATTCCCCAAATGGCCCCTTCATTAGTACACGGGATGTCCCATAAAAGGTCACACAGTCATAAACACCTGTGTATAAAGTCGTTTAGTTTTGAAGCCGTGATCATGAGCCTGGCATCATTAGAAAGTAGAGCATCCTCAAAAGTTTTGTACAACGGAAATTTCAGTAAATTTCGTTCTGTAATGTCTTAAATTGATTGTTGCATTGTCATTATTACCTGTCTATCTGTTTGTCTGTGATATCAAACCGTTAAGGACGGATTTGGACAAAACTTGGTGGATGGGTTGGCAGTGTGACATGGACAAGTTGATTCAATTTTGGTGAAGATCCGGACACGAGAATCTTATGTAGCATGATTCCACTATAAATGGACAAGGTGTGTGTGTGTGTGTGTGTGTGTGTGTCTGTCCGGGCCTAACTTTTGTCATCAAATTTTCATCAAAGCTTTATGATGAGTATATGGAGAAGATAAATTAATAATTTGGTCAAAAGGTCAAAGGTCTAGATCATAAAATCATCACTTTTCATCCAATGGACCTGAAATTTGAAGAATTTGCATATTGGGTCACTGAATTAGTTCACCAATAAAACGCTCGAAGCTGATTGTTTTTAGGTTAAAAGGTCAAAGGTGGAGGTCACAAAATCATCAATTTCCATCTGATTGACTTGAAATTTGAGCAGGGTTTACACATTGGGTCACTGAAGCCTATTGCCTTTGAGGTCAAAAGGTCAAGGTCACTTCAAATCGTCAATTGTTTTTGTATGTCTTTTTTTTTTTTTTAGCCGTTTTTGTCACGTCGAGCATACGGAAGAATAAGGTTTTGTATTTTCAGATGCTTTCCAGTTGGATATTTGATTAATTATTGCATAATCCAAAACATATTATGATCATCAATCAAAAATGGAAATACACTTCCTGGAGCAGATTGTGGTTCTGATCACCAACTGCTTTGCGTAACCCTTAAAAATCATCAAGCTTGCTAAATCGAAATCACATCAAAGCCACAGAAAAGATCTTACCTATATAAGTAGTAATTACACGGATAATATACAAAATAGTTTCAACACACTAATTTGAGATGAGGAAGAGAAAGATTTCAAACAAATTTGGGCCAAAGCAAAATAACTATAAGAAGGAGAAGCAAAAAAGAAAATGCCGAGACAGAAAGAAAACCTTCGACCAATGTACGGTATACCATAAGAGAACTCTCAGAAAGACGAAGAAAGCTCAAACAGGTTGGATTAGACACACCTGGTAATACAAATAAATATAAAGAACTATCCAAGAAAATAAAATCTAAATGCAAAAAAAAGGTACAAAGAAATGTATCAATGAAATAAGTAATGATTTATCACAACATGAAATAAACACGAAAAACTTGGTTTCAATTAGTTCGTAATATCTGTGTAGAATTTTAAAAGTCGATGTAGTTCTTGGGAAAGAATGTCATGTCTTAACAGACTTTGAAAATATACGGTCATTGTAAACAATTCTGCAAAGATCTTTGCACACTAAATCATTGGAAACAAACTTCATGGAAATGAAGAAAAGACTCGACGTAAATCAAGAGAAGGAATGAAGTTAAGATAAAGAAAGAAAACAGATGCTATTCTCTGTGAAGTTTGTGCAACAATGAAAGACATGAAAAAAATGGAAGGGCACTCGATAGCGCGCATACCTCCGCCACGCAATGCCTGATCCAGCAGAACATATTGGGCCCAATACATTTTTGAATTAAAATTAAATAATTATCGTATCCGGATCTGGATTCGGATCTTCACCAAAATCGAATCAATTTGTCCTTGTCACACACCCAACCTGCTCACCAAATTCTGTCAAAATCGGTCCAAAACTTTTTGAGATATCCTACTCACAAACAAACAGACAGGGGTGAAAACATAACCTTCCACCTTTGTTGGCGGAGATAATAACAATTCTCCTGGAATTGAGAATGTATCAAGAGAGCTAATCAATGTCGCTGCAGGATCGAGCATCCTGATAATTTACAAACTTTACAATAACACCTGGGAAACTGGAGTGTGGCCATCCGAACGGCCAACAATCCATCTACGTCCATCCCGGTGTTTCACAGCCAGCGGGATTCATCAATGTGTGTATCGTCCCTCGGATGGACGTTAAACGGACGTCCCATCTGCCGGCATTTGTTGGTGGGCATTAAATATCCCACGGTGTCCTTTGCAAAGCGTAGGTGAGCTATCACCAGCACCATGGCCAAATTACAAATTCCTGCCATAACCAGCAGATGGCACTGCATCAGTGGCACAGCCATGCCTCACAGTCAGTGATGCTACCCCGCAGCCTTGTGCTGCATATGGATAAAGATGAAGCAGTGTCTAAATCTATTCATTGTCGTACTTTGGCCACATTTTCCGAAGAGATGGCAAATATTTTGAAAAAACAAAATTGCAGAGTTGATGGAAAAAGAGGAAAGGGATGTCCAAGAGGTAAATTGTGAGATAAAATCAAGGAATTTGGTGGAACCAATCGAATGAACATTCTTGATGCTGCTCAACATCACAGAAGCTGGTAGAACACAACGAGAGTCACATGTGTCTCAGGCATGAGATGATGGAATCATCATCCTCATAATGAAAAAGGAAGACAGCAGAATTAGTCTTCTGAAATTCTTCCATTGTGAACGCTCTTCGTTCTTCAGTGAACAGATTTTTTTTCATCAAATCCATAAATCTGGAAAAAAGAGAAAATAATAGAATCTAGAGTTGTGCTTTCTATTGATGGGAGTCACTCAATAAATCAAATCCGGCATATTCTTAACAGAGCGTCCGTCGGCGACGCCGAAGCAGTTCTTGGGCAAAATATGTACTGGAGGGTTTACTATCGCTTTGCCAACAGCTCGTTTAACGCCCATCTGAGGGATGGTACACAGGTTGATGAATCACCCTGCCTGTGAGACACCAGGGTGATGGTTTATGGTTGGGGTGAGATTCAAGCCCAGGCTAGATGGCTCAAAGACAAGTGTGCACACATTTGAGCTGTCTTGCCAGCCCAACCATATGACAAGAACACAAAAAAGCTTATTAGCATTTAAAACTGTGTAACCTATTCTGGTATACCCTTGTAACATGCTTTAGATCACTCGGAAAGCTTACAGTTCGACATATTTTCACATTCTTGATACAACCTTCTTTTAACAATGCAAGCGATGTTGTGAATTCAAGCGGTTATTGAATGCAAAGCAAATGATAAACCTATTGAAGAGAGGCATGCATCATTCCATTAGGTTGTGACAAGACGTGCGCTCCACAATTTACAGGATCTACTAATGTGCGAAATGTGCACCAGGATTTAGTGATCAAGGTTCGTAACCTCAGTGCCAGGAATGACATTTACATTAAAAAAAAAATTAAAAAAAAAAAGGTAAATAAAATTTAATAAAACCAGAGAATAACTCGAAGGGCACTCGATAGAGCACATACCTCCGCCACGCAATGACTGATCCAGTGGAACATATCGGGCCCAATACAATTTTGAAATATCATGCCACATATTGTTTTTGGCCCAATGTCTCAAATGGTGAAGAATCAGATTTAAAGTTAAATAATTCTCGTATCTGGATCCGGATCCGTATCTTCACCAAAATCAAGTCAGTTAGTCCTCGTCATACTCCCAACCTGTCCACCAAATTTAATCCGGATCCGTGAACGACTTTTTGAGATATCCTGCACACACAGACAAACAGACAGACAAACAAATAGACAAACAAGAAAAAGACATCATGCAAAGCACGATAATTGCAAAATCCACCCCCCTTCCCCCCTCTCTCCAAAGGTTCCCATGGATACATCAAATTGTCCATTTCATTGACATTAAAACTGACAATCATAATCAAAACTCAGGTCAATCGGATGAAAATTGATTATATTTCAGATTGAAATTGATATTCGAGGTTTGACCTTGAGTTGACCTTTGACCTTTTGACATCAAAAAAAAAAAAGTTGGTTTCAAAATACAGTGATGCACGATGTAATCGCTGCTTGATTTTCAAGTTAATCGGATGTAGATTGACGATTTTTCAGATTAAATTTGATGATTTAAAAAGTTTGACCTTGAGTTGACCTTTAACCTTTTGACCTCAAAATTTTTAGTTGCTTTCCCAATGCAGTGATTGACGATGCAATTGCCGTTTGATTTTCAAGTCAATCGGAAGAAAATTGACAATTTTAGAATTTTGACCTCAATAATCGACCTCAAGAATTTTGACCTCAAGATGACCTTTGACCTTTGACCTCAAAAATCAACGGGCTTCTCAGTTGAGACTATCTGCGCAAATTGGTGAAGTTTCATGGGATTGGTTTGGAATTGTGACGTGTCGGCGATTGACAAACAGACGGAATAACAAAATCGACTGGCAAAGACACTGTACGTGAAAAATCTTCGATTTTGAAAGTAACAAACACAAAGATGGGGTTGATAACATAACCTCCTTCCACCTTCGGTGAACGGAAGTAATAATGTTTTATGACTTTCGCAAAATGTCTGGGATGTTCAAACTGCCAAACTCTCCTTGTACTTATCACAATCCTTTTATGATCTCCCAAAAGAGGGAGTGCGATGAGCACATTATGTCCACTCTCACAATATAATTTTTTCCTGATTAAATACGATTGTCGACGAAATTCATCGTTTTGGTGAAATAACCATTGGAAATTGAGCAAAGACCTAAAATGAGTGTCTATGAATTGTGATGAATCGTCTTACTGCCCTTGAATTCCAGTCCGTCCCAATTACTCGCAGGTACCTGTCCAAACAGCACAATTATTTCGGAAAATCCATCACAATTAGAACAAGGACAATGGAAGGAAAGCAACTGATGATGCGGAATGGAAATGAGTGCATTGTGAGCTGAATCGAAGGATTATTGGCTGCACACCTATGGGTAGAACTGGTGCAGATTATTAAAGACTAATTAGATGATAATGTGAGTGCAGAAAGAGGGGAAGGAGTTTCCTCTGCACGCTTTAGGATGTGCTCCTCTCATTTCGTCTTCAAATAAATTGCATTTGCGATTTCTCGTGCCAATGAGCCGCAAATTGATGTTCTCGCGCAAGGAACCTCAGGGCTGATGTGACCTCAAAATGGGTAATGAACCAACGCTGTGCGAAGTTTTGTGTGTGTGTGTGTGTGTGTGTGTGTGTGTGTGTGTGTGTGTGTGTGTGTGTGTGTGTGTGTGTGTGTGTGTGTGTGTGTGTGTGTGTCGCATGCACATATTTAATACTGTTCCACTGTTGCAAGTTATAATGTGCCGTTCTTTCCACCATTTTTTGGGACAATATCAAAACGCTTTACGATAAGCGCTGAAGGGGATCAAACCATGTTAAGGAGTGGAGTCATATTGCTGTCTCATTGCATGTGTGTGTGTGTGTGTGTGTGTGGTGTGGGGAGGGATGACTTAACATGGCAGGTAATAACAACATGTTTTCGGGAGACTGGGAACGTTACAGCCGAACTTGGTAAATGTGTTTTAGGTAGTTTGAGCTGCCAAATTATACAGGGAAATCTCGACACAGGAGTGGGCCAATAGACCCATCATACCTGTGGCACAAGCACATCCTCCCACCCCAAAATAATTGCATAATGCACCAGCACACTCACCGTCCTGCACACCAACCTTCACTCTCTACCACCCTCCCTCTTCCAACCCCAACCAAATTACGCAATCTGAAAACTCAATCGCCGTCCATGACTCTGACCCACCGACACCACAAACGCAATCCAATCAGACTTAAACGCAATAGGAAGGAGGAAGAGGAGCAGTGGTCGAAGGGCAGGGGTGAATAGGTACATCACAGACATCAACAATCACCATCTGGGGACATTTGGAAGGGCATGGGGTGGGGGGCAGTTTGGTGAACATTATATTAACACAGATGACATGTTGACACTTGACACCACTCACAACTCAGAGAATCAATCTTGAGATACTGAGACAGCAAAACCCGCACACGTTGCTCACAGATCACCCAGTTCAATTACGGTTTAATTTCTGCCTTTCTCCCCATACCCTGCTATCGCCATCGCTTCTCGGTACCTATCCAATTACATTTCAAACCATCCCTGCTGCTTCCACCTTCCCAGGAAAACCATGCCATCCTGTACATTAACGGCTGTGTGTAACATGCTCCTGCCTTGCTACACTCTTAATGCACCTCTTATTTACTCTCAAGCGATGCACCCTGGTGGTGTCATTCTCCAACCTGGTTAAAAAAAAGAAGTTGTTCTTCATGTCTTTTATCAACACTCTTCATTACAGAAAACATTTTCAATGAGATCTCCTCCAATTGACTCCTTTTATAAATAAAGTAAAAGGTCCACTCTCCCTCAGCCACCACTCAAGTCCATTGGTCGGCTTTCACACAGTTTCAAGGATGCTTGATGAAGGGTTGTGAATTGCTGTGCATATTGTTATCCTGAGCCCAGAGCCAGCCGCAGATTGTACTGAGATTCCCCAAATCTTTTCTCTCAATCAAAACAGCTCATTCCTAAGGGTCTGCAGTGATCGCTTGAGAGCTACAGAACACAGACCGAGGAAAGAGGAGGAAGAGAATGGTGTGGGGCATGTCGTTATTGTTATCTTGAGTGGGACAACACGTGGTAATTACCCCGCACACGCCAATCAAAAAATGGGGTTAAGCAATTGGTTCGCTTCCGTTTGTCTGTCTTCTGTCCACAAACGTCAGTTTATTATCGAGGAAGAACTTCATTTCAATTGATTGGCATATTTTGAATACGAATCGGAACATGAATCAGAAAACAAATCTGCGCAGTTTTGCAGTACTTTGCCTCTGAATTTGTCCTGATTGCACATGAACAGAGAGGAGCGAGATAATTAAAAAACAAGCTCAAATGAGTTAAGATCCTCGTCCTCTTTATGATGACGTCATAAAAACGAATATGACGTCATTGTGATGTATCAGGTTTGCAATAAATTATCTGTGCGAATTCCCGGCTTGATATCCGCAAACAAAATTCAAACAGCTTGCCTAGTTTCGGAGATAATGGTACAGGCGATTTCCATTCGCGGCGATATTATGACATCAACTTTTTTTCTAAGAAGAATTTCCAAGATCGGAGATGGTTACTGCCTGCGCGTGGGCTTTCTGCATATACATGGCAAGTTTCATGAAGATCCGATGAAAACTCTGGGTTGTGAAACAAAAAATATCAAAAAACAGGAATGACGTCATAAAAATTGATATGACGTCATAGTGATGCATCATATGTGCGATAATTCATCTCTGCTAATGCCCTGTTCGATTCCCGCAAACAGAATTCAAAAAGCTTGCCTAGTTTCGGAGAGAATTTTTTAGGCGATTTCCATTAGCAGAGATATTTTGACGTCATAACTTTTTTTCTCAGAAGAATTTCCAAAATCGGAGATGGTTACTGTCTGCGCAGGGTATTTTTACATATATATGCCAAGTTTCAGGAAGTTTCGATGAAAACTGTGGGCTGTGAAACCAAAAAGTCCACAAGAAGAAGATGAAGAACAACAACGTGAGTAAGACTTGGAGATCCTCCACGTGGATCTAAAAATTATGTCTGAGTCTGGCACAGTCAAAGATATTTAAAAATCATTCCAAACAGGAAACTTACTGTTTTTAAGGATGTCATAAAGGACACATACAACAGGCATGAAGAACGAATGTCACATGATATATATGTATATATATATATATATATATATATATATATATATATATATATATATATATATATATATATATATATATATATATATATATATATAACATGGTGTCAGACGGTAAACTTCAGGAATTTTTAGGTCCTCGTGGAGGATCTCTAAGTCTTACTCACGTTGTTGTTCTTGTGGACTTTTTGTTTCACAGCCTACGGTTTTCATCAAAACTTCCTGAAACTTGGCATATATATATGCAAAAATACCCTGCGCAGACAGTAACCATCTCCGATTTTGAAAATTCCTCCGAAAAAAAAAAAGTTATGATGTCAAAATATCTCTGCTAATGGAAATCGCCTAAAAAATTATCTCAAACTAGGCAAGCTTTTTGAATTCTGTTTGCGGGAATCGACCAGGGCATTAGCAGAGATGAATCACCGCACATATGATGCATCACTAAGACGTCATATCAATTTTTATGACATCAATCCTATTTTTTGACATTTTTTGTTTCACAACCCAGAGTTTTCATCGGATCTTCGTGAAACTTGCCATGTATATGCGGAAAGCCCACGCGTAGGCAGTAACCATCTCCGATTTTGGAAATTCTTCCTCGAAAAAAAGTTGACGTCATAATATCGCCGCTAATGGAAATCGCCTGTACCATTATCTCCGAAACTAGGCAAGCTGTTTGAATTTTGTTTGCGGGAATCAAGCCGGGCATTAGCACAGATAATTTATCGCAAACCTGATACATCACAATGACGTCATATTCGTTTTTATGACGTCATCATTAAGAGGATGAGGATCTTAGCTCATTTGAGCTTGTTTTTCACGAACCTGTAAAATCTTTATTTTATTTTAATTTAATCATAAATTTGAACACTTAAGAATGTAAATCGCCTCTTTGCCACTTTCAAAACCCCTTCCGTCTAACCGGACTTGGAAAAATATTCCGGTATTTTACGTCATTATGACCAATCAAATTTGCCGCTTGAAGACCCTGGCCATGTCCTTGTTTCGCTACAACATGGGGTAAGGTGTTTTACAAACTCTCTCGTTCTTCTTGGATCTGAGAATTTGAATGTATGCATGTGGTTGTTTGATGGCAAAGTCCATTATCAAGCAGTTCAGTCTGTCTGTTTGATCACATCCCATCCTGGAAATTTAAAGTCTTTATGTAATCAGTGGAAAAATTCATTAAATTCATTAAACTATATTTAAACACCTTCAATTATGATGACAATCTAAATCAATACTGAATGTATTTTCTCAAAGAATGACTTCTTTAAAATAAAAATAAAAATCATGCCAACTGCCATGTTTAGTGACCAGGAAGTGGGCATGACAGGTCATGTGTTGAAGCACTGTGGTTACGTATGCCACATTAACATATAATCCATACAACGAAAGCACCCAAGCCTTATGGGCTGGTCAAGTTGCTGCTGGTTCTCAATCAGTGTGAGAGGAGAGTTTAATTTATACCACAACAGACCGATTCAAATAAGTGAGAAAACCAAAGGTGGAAGCAGCATGACATGGGAAAATCTGAGCAAGGGTGGCTCTGTCCTCCTGCGCTCATGATGATCTCCTCCAAGGTCTGAATAAAGTCCAGTCAGTCGGTAAGAAAGAATTTTTTTTTTTTAGACCTTGCCATTGATAAATGAAAAGTGGCAAAGCACAATGGTATGTTGACTTTTCAAATGTAAAACTTTTCACAGATAAATGCTGGTTATATAATATATCTTGCAAGGAATTTCAACAAAGGTGGCCATTAGGCCCAATCCTGCACAATGGTTGTTTGTCGGTGCTCTATTCTTTAAAAATGTTAGCGTCAAAAGAAAGGAAGCAGCACATACTATCATTAAAGTGTTTGGTATAACTCGGTCAATGTTTGAACTGTCAATCGCTCACACTCCGAGCGGATAGTATCAACCATTACGTCACAGAGTCTGGTAGAAAAAAAAAAGCTTCACAAAGAATCATTCCGTTATTGATATGAACTTTGCCATATTATTATTGAGCACTGAAATTTTTTCCATTTTGACTTGAAATTTCAGACATTGTGTCAAGGGGATTCTGGATTGCTGAAGGTTACGGGCATTATGACAAAATAAACAGTTAAATCATTCCTTCTCAGGGTTTGGCAAGAAAGCGAACATGTCCAGATGGCTACATGACTGCCGTGGTCGTGTTATGTTCTGGCTTATTCATCAGGTGAAGACATGCCAAGAATTGACGATAGTGGCCGTCATATTAACTGTCTGCATTAAAATGTCAAACACAGTAATTCCATAATAATACCACAATTCCAGGATGGCATACGAATAACATTAGTTTTCTTGATATATCACCCAGTATACCACCCAGACATTTTGAAAAAGACCAGAGTAACAGACCATAACAAAGGTCCCACTTAGAAATTATCAAGTGACTCTCGGAGCCATAATACACTTACATTTAATAATTTAAAGTTCCTCAATACACTGAACAACGATGTGTAATGCAACTTCAAAATAGATTTTTCTCTTGGATTATTTGACGGTGAAGGCAAACACATATTTCGCAAGAAGAAAACACTTATCTATAATAATAATAATAATAATAATAATAATAATAATAATAATAATAATAATAATAAATGTCAGGGTTTGTGTGTGTCAGTGTGTCAGTCAGTGTGTCAGTCAGTGTGTCTCATCCACAACCATTTTGATTTAATGTCTCCTCCATAACTGCCATTTGGATTTGGCCTGATCCACTCTCACAGACTAATTAAAGAGTATAATCGAAATATCATTTCGGCTTTGAGGATCGGATCTCGTGGACTAAATAACTGTCAAAATTGAGTGAAATCTGGAAATTTTAACAGATTGATAAGGTTTTTGTTTTTTCTGTTGTGTCCCATGACCGATCAGCTTGCTCTCGTTTACTGAGCCAGCCGTTCCTCGTCACCTGTTTCGTTGGAGTGCTTGTTTGTGTAATTAAGCCACTTGCAGAGTGCTCTACAAACTGCTTGGTTGATCCTTTGCAAGCCATGGTGATACACAGCAAACGTACCCACACAATTACTCTGCACTGTCCCTCTGCTAAACGCAACCAAAAATACATCGAATGACATACAAAGTTCAGGTCCTACCCACCTGCATTGGACCCTGCAGTGTGGTGCGGTGTCTCAGGCACTGACCGCTGAAAATGTTGACCGATCCCTCTCCTGCTGAAAATGTTGTGCAATTTTGTTTTTTACATGTTTGCACTTTTAGTGCGATCTACTTTCATTATACCACCCACCACTTTGACAAAGATGGATACACATAAAAAAATATGTGTATCTATCAACCTCATGTTCGGAGTTCCGCCATGTTGGTTCGAGCTGTGAAAAGCTTAGACTAAATTTTGTATTGTCTGTGGGTTGGTATATTTTTGAATTGAATTTCACTAATATTCAACTTGAATTCCTCTTGTAAAGACCTCTGTTTGAAAGTAAACCTTTACGGTTGTCATTTTGACGTAGGGTGTGTGTGTGTGTGTGTGTGTGTGTGTGTGTGTGTGTGTGTGTGTGTGTGTGTGTGTGTGTGTGTGTGTGTGTGTGTGTGTGTTTTTTACCACAACGGAACTCGGAACAGGCTGCGGTGCCTTGGTCGCAATGGTCCACCTCACAAGCACTCATACGGGAGATAGTGGTGTGGGGGTGGAAGGAGGAAACTGGCGTTGCCTGGCAACGCTGGGTACCTTTGCTAGTTACACAATAGAATAAGATAGCATGACTTCCAAATGTCACTCTAACCACCAATTCTGGGAAGGAACTTTACAGATAAATATAACTACTACATAATTAAGGGCTCTAATTAATCCTTCCTCATTGTGTGGTCAGCCGGGGATGCTTCTGGCTCAAGTCTTTCACTACCTGGTCAGGTGTAACTTTCTGGCAAGGCAATTTGTGAAGGAATTGTAATTTGTTCAGGGTGGAGGTGATAACTGCGTCAAGCACATGGGATCTTTAACATCCATCTACAAATGCAAGGTGACGGGACACCCGAATTTATGTCCAACTGAAAGACAGTGCACTTTGTGATACAACATCCTGCGTACGAAGTATCAATCCAGGGGCGAGAGTCATAGTCAGGATGTACATGGAACCCAGACTACACAGATTAGAGGTAGGTACACTAACTGTTCCATACTGTCATACTGGCTCGGTAGCTAACTATTTGATCCCATTGACGATATTAATAGCTGGCTGAGCGCAGTTGTATTCGTTGCTGCAGCCACCAAAAAAATTCTGAGAGGTACCGAGCTTACTTGGTCAAAACCTCAACCATTTTCAGTGCTCAGGTGATAACCAGTCCAACCACCAGAGCCTCGACTCCAAATAGAATGTCTCTGAGATGATTATCATTCTTCAGAACAAGCAGGAACATTAACCATATGGGAGACTTGAACAATTCCAGATCTGAGACACAAAATTGCTCTTCACGATAAGATCAAGCTGTTTAATGCATATTCACTTTTGGTCCTGAAAAGTTGATGAATTAATGCATTGGTATCCAATCAAAGCACTCAACATATGCACAAAAATTGATTCAAAATGCCACCTGCGCATTTTTATTGTAATTCAAAACAAGATCTAAAGCTTTCAAGGATATGAACAACAAAAAAGGAGGTATCGTACTGGAATCAACACCATGAAAGTGGGCAGAATTGAGTTCCGACATTATCTACCGCAAAGGCAATTTCTTTGTCACGGCAAGCAATGAGAATGTAAATAAATCCAAATGCAAAACGATTGAGGTTCATTCGCTGTGCAAGACAGATTCTTCTGCTCTCTCACCATCTCAATATATTAAAGTGTTCTATTTGTATGTTTCACCAGGTGTCTGTGAGTGACAGATAACAGAGCTCACCTTGTCAAAAGTAATATTTAAAACCCACCCTTTTTAGACATGCCTTGCACATTTCACTCACGAGCAGACACGGCCAAGAAGAGCAGCGTGGTGAATTGTAAGCAAATTGGGTGAATGGGAGAAATTGCTGGAAAGACTAAATGCAATATTTGATGAGAATCTCACGAAAATGGTTTGAAGCCACATGAAAAATTATTGCCACCTTCTTGTGGGGTTGGCTGGTGGAACGTTTTTGGCCTGAGTCTTTCACGAACTGGCTGAGCAAGCCCGACGTTCGACGGAAGGGGAGAGGAATAAATTGCAATTTGTTCAGGGTGCCGCCGATCAAAATTTGCCTCCTCGACGTGAAACATCCAGTGGGATCTTGTAGTCCACCAAATAATCTTTGCAGACGGGACAACCAGCTTCACGTCCTTCCATTGGACGGAGCAAATATAAATACATAAACCTGCTTGTCGAACTTCAATCAAAGAGTTTATCGTTTGGTCAGGAATCAAACATTGACTCGGGAGCTCAAAAGTAAATAGCGCTTCCTCTGCACCATCCTCTAAGACAGACATAATTATTAACAAATAATCTTAATTGCAAAACTATCAAAACCGATTGGAATCAGACCTCTAATCTTTGATGCTTGAACCACAAGTCCAGGAGAGTGACATTTAAATTGCTGCACAAAATAAATTGGGAAATTTGTTGGTAAAGATTGTATAGTGACATCACAGTAGACTCATGCAATTCCATAAACAACTCAACATAGGTCTCAGACTCAATCTACATTTTAAAATAGCATACAAAAGAAGAAGATGAGGCAGAAGGAGAGAACTCATGGAAGGAAGATGAAGAATAGCTGGAAAAGGAGTAAGAGGAGGAAGATGATGAAGATGATTCCTAAAATTAAAAGTGACCTGTCCTTACATGACCTCGAAAACTGATGTTCCATGCACATATCACAAGAATAAAATACTTCATCCAAACTATGTCACTGGAACACCCAAAAAAATCTTTGCAACTGGGAATCTATAATAATAAGAGAGATACTAATTTTGGGGTTTCCATCATCGCATTTTTCTATTTTTATTGCAAACTAGACGACCCGTGAACCGGTTGGGTTCCCGCTGTGACAGCGGTTGATGAAAAAAATCATTTCAAGAAAAAAAAAAAGATAGCTCCAGAAAACTATACCACTGAGGTTGTTTGCATTGATCAAATTCTCTCGAAGAGTACTCGACTGAATCGGGAATTGAGTTTTTAATATTTTTTTCGTTGCCCGATTTGAACGAAACTTGATACTGCACACCGCAGGAGAATGGTGAGCAAGGTGGCCCTAAAATTTTGGCACTATCGTGTACTGTTTTGGCTGTATTTCAGGAACATACATACATCGACACATATATATATATATATATATATATATATATATATATATATATATATATATATATATATATATATATATACATACAATATGAGAGTTTTAGTAATATATAGATGATTGGCCAAATTTGTTTAGCTGTATTTATTTAGCAACATAGATGTGCTGTATATATAAAGCCTGGTGTTGGCGCAGTGGTTAGGGCAGCGGCTTGGGATCCAAAAGGTCCTGAGTTCAAGCCCCGTTGGGCCACTGAATTAATACACCAGGGGGTTGATTCAGCCTGTCACCCTTCCGAGGTCGGCGAAATGAGTACCAGTGTACTGGGCCGGTGTATACCCCGGTTAAAATAGGTGTACCAGATCCCTCTGTCGCAAGAGGCGACTAGGGTTGCGTCAGGCAGGGCATCCGGTGTAAAACATGTGCCAAATCACAATGCGGATCATATTGATGATCTGCTGTGGCGACCCCTAATGGGAGCAGCCGAAAGAAGAAGGAGGAGAGATGTGTTGTATATTCACGATAGTTGGGCATGTCTCAAGAAATTATCCCACAACTGCCTTTTTTGGTTGGGGAGTTCGAGGAAAGGGTACTCATCGAGCACGTACCATGACAATCCTCAATTTGTCATTTTCAGAGTGTAATTTCATGAAATTGTGAAATTACATGACGTCATGCAATGTCCGAGAAAAAAACTCATTGAAAACAAATCAGCAAAGAGATTCGCACAAGTTTCATCAAATGTGACGACCCAATGAGTGTTGCACATGACATTATTCATTCAAGAAACTGCACAGTTATGTGACATTATATGCCATTGATACGACAGTCACACGACTTGTTATGGAACAGTGACCCCAATGTAAGAACTAAAATTAAGCTTAGAAATACAATTACAGGATAAAAGAAAAAGTATAAAACAGGTTAACATTTGATAGAATGGTTTGAGTTTGGCAGGATGGCCTGAAGGTAAGTACACTTACCTCTTGAGTTGTGTTGCCTTGTTTGGAATTTGGACCGAGCTATAAACTGTCATCTTGTTGTTTCCCTGGCAGGATGATTCATCAATGTGTGTGCACCGTCTGTTATGTTTCACTGGTTGTCATGTCTCACAACATTAGTTGGTGGATGTTAAGGATCCCAAGGAGTGTTTTGTGAAGAGTCTGCAAGGTTTCGCCGGCACCCTGAACAAATTTCAAATTCCTGCCCAAATCACCTTCAGTCGAACGTCAGGGCTGGCCAGGCAGTTTGTGAAAGCCGTGGCTCAAAAATGTTCCGTAGATAACCCCACAAGAAGGTGGGAATAGTTGGGGCAATTAAGGAAGAAGTCGTAGTCGTAGTTTGTTTGGAATAAACACAGAAAGAAGCAAAGCCTTAATGGTGTTGACACGTACAATTCCGCACTTCATGTCGGACTGATTAGCAAAGGAGCAAAGTTTGCATTTTTAACTCCAGCGAGTCGTGTAGAGCAGCTCAGGTAACAAAACCCATACCAGGCGTTTGCGAAGTTGTGATTCAACAGAAAGGTGTGACTTTAAAAACTTTTCCCCCAAATGAGTTGTGAAAATCTGGAATCGTCAACGACAGTATTAACTTTGAGATTTACTTTATCCAACGTGGAGTTCTCAAAAAGTTATTCAAATGAGTTCCACCAATTTAAATTGTAAGTATATTGAACTCACAGGAAAATTATTAATCATAAACTCTTGCGAAATGAAAATAAGGAGCCTTGGATCCACTCGAGGCAACTTTTGGAACACTCCTCAAAGAATCCACTATAGGCAACAAGGTTATGAAACATGTGCAGAAAAGTAAATAAGTCGCGGCGGTTTCACAGTAGAACCGAGCTGGATATTCCCCCAAATTGCACAGAACTAACAGCATTATTGGTGGATCAGCTAACAGCAGTTCAGTGGAGTAAAGCCAATGATTTCAGATGGTGCAGTAAACAAGAGAACATTCTTATTACCGCGTAGTCTGGCTTCTCCGTAATCAATGTTCCATTCTGCGAATAATGCATCTCCACGTATCCCCGTGGGAGCAGGCCCCTGCAAAAACAAACGGCAGAAGAAAAAAAAAATTAGTTTATCAGAATTGTTTTGTGGATTTAAAGCTATTTTAACCACAAGACATCACATCCTTTCAAGAGCAATGTTGTCCTTTCGACCATTGTGCACTACTTCCTCTGACACTCCTTTATTATCATTATTGTTTTTGCACCACTTGGAGACTTGCACACAATCTCGACACTTTCAACCCACCTTCTTCCTTTATGGGGGTAGTGAGTTAAACCTGGACAGAATCAATGACCATATTGGAATATTTACTGATAAAACACGTGCTGTTTTTTTCCTGGTCATGGTACAAGGTGTCATAGCCACTAACGTTAGAAAGCTCGGTAAACTGTATCGTTCAACCAAAAGACCAATGCCAGTTGACGATAAACATCCCACGGATCTCTGGTAGCTTGTACTTGTTGCTGCACTCGAGTCTGGTGAGTAACTGCTGAAATCTGTCTGTCCTGGTTCTTCCCGACATCTTTGTTCTTTGTTCCTTTCACAATAATTTCTCATTTTATCACAATTCTCTTTGTTCATTCTCAGTCTTGCTTTTCCTTCTCATCTCTTTTTTCACTCTTTATTTATCTATCTGTCGAAGGAAAAGTGTATTCTTGAATTTTTTTCTGGAGGGATCACTTGGCTGTGCCTGGATGGGTTTGAGGGTTCTGGAGTAGCGGCTCAATCCCGAATCCTATCCAGGTTCCTCCTGATAACTCCATCTTTACGCTTTACTTCTTACGATTCCTTCTTGGTCTTCTGTTTGATTTCATTTGGTAGTGGGGCAGAGGACGTGTGGACAAGCTACAATGAGAGTGAAACGTGAGCCCCATGTCGTGGCTTCTCCCCATGACTTGGCTAAATAGACAGTGTTGCTGTTTCAGTAAAAGAAGAGCAGACTATTTGGGACTGTGATAAATGCAAGCCAGCGAAAATAACTTCTTTTGTTATCACATTCCCAGATACAATTGCAGTTTATAAATATAAAAGGGATAGGCGTTGAATGGCAGCAACTTATGACTGATAGGAAGGACATCGAATGATAATGGCCAGCCGTCGCACGAGATCAGAAGAATCAGAAATGTCAGTATGTAGCACCACTCTCAGAAAGAGTTTGAATAACCATTGTACATGGTGTTCAAAGTTTTATATTGTCTGTCTGTCTGTCTGTCTGTCTG
>NC_140961.1:8009156-8019156 GCF_056783735.1 Eptatretus burgeri | reverse complement strand
AAACCCTTTGAGGCGATGTCAATGTGGCAGGTTCTTCAAGACATTATACACGGTCAAGGCATCTCGGCATTTTTCCACTTGGACAAATTGGCAAATGACTTCATTGCAAAAAGCATAATCATAATTTCGTCCAGGGTTGAAGGATGGCTCAAAGTATGTATTTTTATCCATGGATCTATTACTTAAAAGGATTCATCTCAACAGGGGAGGCTTGCAACTTGATCAACAAACTGTGATTCCAGTATCATAGAGATGGTGGTGCAAAATATCAGAGCATGATACATTGAACGGACTGTCACATCGGTTTGCATTCATCGAGAGACAAATTGGGCTTGCAAAATAGCTCTGAGCTAGGTATGCAGACTGCTTTGAGCTGTGTAGCCTGGGTTTGAATCCAGACACAGCTAGAAACTGTCACCTTGGTGTTTTACATGCAAGGCGAGGCATCAATGTGTGCATCATTCATTGGAAGGACCATTCAGGAGGACACATCTGCCAGCAAAGGTTGTTGGTGGATATTAAAGTTCTCACGGTGTAATTATCGCTTACCCATGAATGGGCTATCACTGACGTGAACCAATTTAAAATTTCCTGCTCTGACTGATTGCTCAGAAGGCAAAGGCAAACCACCCATCATAACCCTTGCCAATAATCTGCTTTGGCAGCGCGGACGCACTTTCAAAAGTATCGTGACCTAATGACCATCTTGTTTTGCTTGCTGATCTATAACCGTTTTGATGACTTGTTTTTTTTGTATCCAAGATGATATGTATTCATTCATATCTCAACATAGATATGAGAAGGGTGGTGGAGGAGTAGCATTGTATATCCAAAACACATTTGTGTATTCTCAACATGATTCATTATTTATTTAAATTGATCAATAATATGGATTAAAAAAAAAAAACATTGCAGTTGGAGTGATTTGCAATCCCCCAAATGTTAATTCTGATAATTTTATAAATGCATTCGACATATTACTGATTGATCTGTTCTCAGAAAATAAATCCTTGCAAATTATGGGTGATTTCAATATGGACCTCCTTCAATATCACTCAACTAAATATGTGAGAGATATGTGATTTATATATACACAACTGGTAAAAAGTTTTAGAACATCCCCATTTTTCAGTTTTTACTGAAATTTAAGCAGTTCAAATCCAGTGAATAACCTGAAACGGTACAAAGCTTAACGGTAAACTGCCAGAGGTTAAAAAAAAAAGTTTAGGTTACCAAAAAGTGAAAAATAATGTAAATTTCAGAGTTGTTAAATAAAAGCCCTTTTCAGGGAACAAGTAATGGGTTAGCAACTGCAGCTGTTCTGCAGCAATGAAAGTAAATTAAGCCTTGAAAATTGATGCAAACAATTCCTACAGGTGTCCCAACTTTTGTTGATTAGTTACAAACCCTCTGTCTGGATAATATCAGTGTTGGAACAGACAGGGTTGCTGCACCCTCTGAAGCATGATTTGGACAATATTATACTGTAGGGAAGTAGTGTATTGCTATCATAATGGTAAGAAAAAGACAATTAACAAAGGAAGACAGACAGACCATGATAACCCTGAAAAGTGGAGGTTTTTCCTTTGGAGAAATTGCAATTGAAGCCAAGGTGTCAGTGAGTACAGTTTCCGACACAATCAAAGGCACTTGGAAACTGGAGGGAACTCTGACAGGAAGAGGTCTGGCAGACCCAAAGCCACAACACAATCAGAAGACAAGTTTCTGAGAGTCAGCTTGCGTGATCGGTGGCTCACAGGACAGCAGCTTCAAGCACAGCTTAACACTGGTCGAAGGAAGGAAGTCTCAGTTTCAACTGTAAAGAGAAGACTTCGAGCTGCAGGTTTCACAAGTCGAGTGGTAGTAAGAAAGCCTTTGCCCAGATGGCAAAATAAGAAAAAGAGGCTTTCCTGGGCCATGAAGCACCGCCAGTGGATTACTGAAAACTGGAAGAAGGTCTTATGGACCGATGAATCAAAATTTGAAATCTTCGGTTCATCACGCAGGGTTGTTGTACGCCGTCGAGTAGGCGAAAGGATGGTTCCTCAGTGTGTGACACCAACTGTCAAACATGGAGGAGGAAACATGATGATATGGGGCTCATTTTCTGGATCCAGAGTTGGTGACTTGCACAGAGTGATTGGCACCCTGAACCAAAAGGGCCACCACAGCATTTTGCAGAACCACACAATACGCGCTGGTCTACGCCTAGTAGGTCAGGGGTTCATCCTCCAGCAAGATAACGACCCCAAACATACCTCCAGGCTATGTCAGAACTACCTTAGAAGAAAAGAACAAGACGGTAGGCTTCAAATCATGGAATGGCCCCATCGAGCTGGCTTGGGATGAACTGGACAGAAGGGTGAAAAAGCAAAGCAACCTACAAGTGCAACGCATTTGTGGGAACTTCTGCAACAGTGTTGGGAAGAACTTTCTGAACAATACTTGATTTCCATTGTAGAAAGAATGCCACGAGTATGTTCGGCTGTTATATCTGCAAAAAGTGGTGACTTTGATGAGTCAAAAATTTAGATTAAATTTTGTTCAACAAAACGATTCCATGATTTATTTTTTATCTGCAATTGTTTATTTGTTCTGTGCTTTAATTTCAGAGTACATTGAAACATTAAACTGCTTAAATTTCAGAAAAAACCTGGAAAAATGGAGGTGTTCGAAAACTTTTGACCGGTTAGGTGGTGTATATATTTCTGATCTTCATATATTTATTTTCACAGATATATGTATACGTATAGAGCCTGGTGTTGGCGCAGTGGTTAGGGCAGCGGCTTGGGATCCAAAAGGTCCTGAGTTCAATCCCCGTTGGGCCACTGAATTAATACACCAGGGGGTTGACTCAACCTGTCATCCTTCTGAGGTCGGCGAAATGAGTACCAGTCTACTGGGCCGGTGTATACACCGGTTAGAATAGGTGTACCAGATCCCTGTGTCGTAAGAGGCGACCAGGGTTGCGTCAGGAAGGGCATCCGGCGTAAAACATGTGCCAAATCATGATGCGGATCATACGGATGATCCGCTGTGGCGACCCATAACGGGAGCAGCCGAAAGAAGATGAGAGAGAAGATATGTATATGTATAATTTGTATGTATATACAGTACATATATACATACTTTCTGTGACCTGCATGAGTCTTCACCCCCTGCCAGTAATGCCACATTTTGATGAATTGCAAATAATGCAGAAACAATTTTTCCAATTCATAACTGAAGAGATCAAACTGAGCACATATTTCAAGGCAGTTACCTGTCAGCAATACGTGCAAGACATAAAAGGAAATTTTCAAAATTCACTGGTTGCAAAAGTATTCACCTCCACAGGGCAGCAAGCATTTGGTGGAAGCACCTTTGACAGCAATGACGAAGACAAGTCTTTTTGGGTAGGTCTCCATCAGCTTTGCACAGTGAGATGGTGAAATCTTTCCACGTTCATCACATGAAAATTGCTCTAGTTCTGCCAAGTTTGATGGGTATCATCGATGGACTGCAATCTTCAAGTTTTGCAATAAATGCTCAATTGGGTTCAAGTCAGGACTCTAACTTGGCCACTCACGAACATTTATTTTCTTCTTATTCAGCCGCTCCAGCGTCGCTTGAGCATTGTGCTTCGGATCATTGCCCTGCTGAAATGTGAATCTCTTATCCATTTCCAGATGCACGGCCGACTCGAGCAGGTTTTCATCACGGATTGTCCTGCACTTTGCACCGTCCATTGTCCCTTCTATTGTGACAAGCTTGACAATCCATGCTGATGAAAAGCAGCCCCAAAACATGATGCTGCCACCACCATGGATTTGGCTGGGTGATGTAGGGATGTGTGTTGACTGGGTGATGTGCAGTGATCGGCTTACGCCAAATCTAACGCTTTGAATTTAGACCAAAAAGTTCAATTTTTGTCTCGTCTGGCCACAAAACGTTTCTCCACATGCCTGCAGTCTCATCAACATGCTATTTAGCAAACTCCATACGAGATTTTGGATACATATTTTTCAGTAATGGCTTCTTTCTTGTCATCTGTCCATAGAAGCCAGCTTTGTGAAGGGAATGGGATATTGTTGATTGATGAACATTGACCCCCATCTCGGACATAGAGTCTTGCAGATCTTTAAAAGTCATTCTTTGATTTACAGTGACGTCCCGAACTAGTTGCCTGCTTTATCGCCCGCTGAGTTTGGATAGGGCGACCTGATCTGGGTAGAATCTGGGTGGTATGACATTACACCATACTCAAAGGGATGCCCCTGGCACAATTGTTGTGGACGGGCAGTTAACACTGACCTGGCCGGATAGCCGAACGATTTCCCTTGGAGGCGAACAGCCGAGTTTCTTCGAGATTATAGTGCACGCTGGATGGGAGGCAATGAAGCATGTACTAGAGGTGCTCATCAGGACGGTAGCACAAGGGTTTAAAGTCAAACCCACGACAAATAGACAACACAAGCAACTTAAAATAAACATGGGGGTTTAATGAAAATAAATCAAATATTTACAATGGCAGTAATTCAAAAGGTAATTATAAAACATGAGGTAGATTAGAGCATAAAGTCAAGGTGCCTCTACACTTGGCCTTTAATACAGACAAGGGGAAGAATAAAATAAAATAAAATAAAATCTTCCCTTTATTCTGTCATGAGGTAATTAATGAGGCGGTATTCAACGGCAGGCCTCACTAACCGATGTGCGGCTTCTTCTCATGAACGAAAATGCTGAATATTCCTCTCTTAACACCAGGTCCGCTCACAATGATCACCCACCTTCCTCCTTGAACATACAATGTGATAACGCCGACTTCGCCGAGAGGCAAGCTCCTCTGCCTCTCCTTCTCATCATCGTACAACTTTGTGACTCAGCCAAACAGGATAGGCTAGCTCCTTGCCCAGAATGAGAGCAAATTCACACAGCATGAACACAAGAATTGCGCAGCTTTCGTCACCATGTTGAGGAGAAGCAACCGTAATGCCCTTCTCTCTTCCAACCGCCATCTCCTCACTCCAACTGTCCAAACCTACTGATGTCCACCAATCAATCATTAGCCTCGGGGTGTGGCTTGTTAGCATGAAGCAAGAAGGCGGCTCTGCTGGTGTAGTTTTGTTATAATAACGCAATTCCTTCATTTCTGGTTTTGTAATGAAAAAAAAAAACATAGGAAAAGGTCACAGGGGGAAATCACATACTGGAAGAAATTGGCCTTCATCCCGACCTAATTAACACAACAACACCCCTGTGGGGTGATACCAAAAAACTTAAGCTGAGTTTTCCTACTTAAGCTTCATCAAGATGTCTTCTGATCGTCCACGGGCCACACCACTGGATACAATACTTCCTTTGCTACGAAATTCATCCATATACCCCCACAACTGTAACAATGTATATGTATATATATATATATATATATATATATATATATATATATATATATATATATATATATATATATATATATTAATGCATAATCGAGACACTTGGAGTGCGACAAGCACTTCCCCGATCTCCATCATTGGACATAGTCCCACACCAGTGTCACCTCAAACCGAGAGGCCTCGGCCCAGTGACTCTGTCAAACAAAGATTACATGGTCAACATCAGTGAAACGTCAAACTGAGCCGCTTATCTGAATTTCGGACTTATTTGTCCACGTCAGGAAAGCATACCGATAAATATCTAACCAATGACGACCACATTCTCCGTTTAAACATCAGAAGCACCTCCTGACTGTTATGGTGAGCATTGCGGCGGATTATATTTCACATGGTGAAACCGCATAATCCGCAAAGAACAACCATCTTTCTGCCACCCAGACCATTGTTCCAGCTAATGCAAACCATTCAACCAGAAAGCACGTGATGAGATTGGCGGGTAAATCAAAACATGTGGAGAGTGATGAGCACTCCCCCAATCTCCAATGGAGAAAGCGGAGATGCTCACCATAACAGTCAGGATATTATACACACACACACACACACACACACACACACACACACACACACACACATACACACACACACACACACACACACACACACACACACATACACACACACACACACACACACACACACACACACACACACACACACACACGGATATGGATATGGATATGTATTGGGTGGCAGCTGATACTGCCAAGCAGGTTGAGCTTTTTCCGGCAGTGGTTTTGCGACATGTTGGATCACGAAAAGCTCTGGAGTTATTGCCCTCTTGGTGGTTGGCTTTTGCCTGCGGGCCAGTGGAAGCATTATTGACCCCGCATCCCGATATACACTTCATAACGGCCTTTGGTGACCTCAAAACAGAAGTCAAGGCCAATGTTCTGTTGCTTAAAACCTGAATTCTGATATACCTGCACCCAAAATTTGGGGTCTCAAAGTGCTACATTTCAGCCGTGAAAGAATAACATACAAAGGCACAAACACACAAACAAACACATGAAATTATTTAGAACATATAAATTACTGATAAATGCCTACTGAAATGAACACAATCAAAATTATACAACTTCCTTGCAAGACTCATTTAACTTCTCCATCCACATCATATTCAAAGCAACCAAAAAATTTACGAAGCTCGTTGAAGGTAATTCAGATGATTTGCCATCATCACACCCAAGATAATATGGAAAAATATCAAAAATAAATAATTCATAAAACATCAAAATTGTTTATTATAAAAGTTTATTTTGAGGAATTATGATAAATATGAATAAAAGTTGTCAAAGATATAATCATTATTCAATTTGATTGATTTTTACCCACACATTTGGCACCTGCATGCACACCTCACTCAATATGGAGGTAAAATGTTGAGCTCCAACCATCAATGCTTTTAATGAAAACTGGAGAAACTGAACAGTTTGAATCAAATAACTAATGCTAGTTTGGCATCATTGCCATTCTGATCTGAGTGAGCACTTACTTAATAACGCTGAACCCGGCTTCAAATCCCATATATCGTGCTGCTATAATGTCCCTCGTCTGCTTCAATGTCCTTGTCCTACATGTGATATAAATTAAGTTCCTCATGAGGTGCACATCATTGCATAATAACCCCCTCCCCAAAAAAATCATAAAAACACTCGATTAATTTCAGATAATCCGAAACACAAGTCAAGGTAATGGCCACAGGTGCATTCGCAGGGAAAGGAATTTTTTCGCAGTTAAAGCGATAACGTTTTGACGCACAAATCCAAGAGCGCATTGTCACCGTCACAAGATCTACATTGGTCAAGTCAATAATGGTACTCTGACTCAGGTATTAGCCAAGTATTTATCACAACAAAATTTCACTCTGCACTGGAACCCTCAGTCTAAACCAGAGAAGCATTTAGAATGGCCCGGCAGAGCCATATAGTGTCTCAACGTAATTGCTTTCCACAAGGAATTGTTCATTCTGGTTGGACAGCATTGGGTGCTGGGAACATCAATCAGGAGGGGCTTTTAGCTAAATATGCCGTCCGGGGCAGCCCATGGGGCCAGGGCAAGATCGGTCAGGCTAAGTGAAATTCTCTGAATCCAAGAGATTCTGACCCAAGGGCCCAGGAGATCAAATATTTAATCGATCACTATTGTAGGAAGTGTTGGGAGGGGGTTAGAACATTAACGATAGGATCAAGTTTGCTGCCCAAGGCTTACTGGATGGCATATGGATGGGAGGCAACAGGGATTAGCCCAACTTGGGTCCGGAGGCCGGAGTCGATGTTGAGAGCCACAGGATCAAGCAGAAAGAACGACGCAACAAGGAAGAGGTTCTGGCAATTAAATTGAAGAGTGCTCGCTCTTGCGGGCTGCTTGTTCATAGTGAAGGTTATGCCAATTGCATTGCATGCCCTCCTTTAACATCAGTTATCGATAATGCCTCCACCATTACATCCTTTCCAAGGGTGAAAGAGCGGTGTTCACAGCAAGACACACACACTTGTCCAAATGAATCCTTGTTGGCCTACCCTTCTGAGTTCATACGTCATGTTCCTGGGGATCTCACATTGAATGTTTTCATTTTCCATTTACAATTCACATTGCTGAAGTCAAAATGCTGCTTATTAGTTCAATAACTCACAGATAGTTCATACAATTAAACTTTTGAGATAGAAATGTGCTTAAAGATGTTTTTATGAAAATTTGGTAGCATTGTGGTTAAAGTTTCCGCTCTAAATCTAGGAGGTCAGTCTGAATCCAGGAGATTCTGACCCCAGCCAAGTCATACCAAATGTCTTTATAATGGAATGTGCTGTTAATTGACTTAATGCTCAGCATTTGGAGAATAGAGTAAGGACAGAACCCATGAGTTGGAATCTCATGGAGTTGGGAGAGGGTGGCAATTCCTTAATTGCCCTGATGAATATCAGAAAAGAGATGTCACGAGAGATGTACCCAGTGTGTACCCGGAAGTATATGCCACTTCTGCCAAAGTCAGTGGCTGTGTTTACCTGAAGTCCAGCCCAGCGTTGTCTCACGTACTTACATCTACATGTGTGTGCTCGATTTGTGCTGCTGCTCCTCCAGGAGGCATCAACAATGTATAAACTAGAGTTCATAGAACACAATACCCTATGCAATGCCACTTCAATTATATTAAATAATTTCAATGATCGTGTAAAAAAAAAAAAACTTAAAAAAACGAAAGTTTAGTGCGATTGAAGCCGTCCAGAAGCAGTACTGAACACCACCTTTTGTCCACCACCTCATTGAACCTTTATTTATAATGAAGTTCTGTAAAACTGGACATTCTTGGAAATATTACAACAGCGATTTGTATACAACAGTCTTCTTGTATATAATTAAATTGAAACAAAAGAAAGATTGTAAAAGTCTTACAAATAAATTAATTCCAGAATTTACTGCCATTTTACGCAGCGTCGATTACACCACCTTATCGAACATGTTACATTCGTTATTTGTGCCTGTTGTTTGCGGGTAACTGATGCCAGCAGATGGGATTCCAAACACAACAAAAATAATGAGATGTTAACGTCGCAATGGAAAAAGGCTAGTTGTAGAGGGTTTGAACTGAGCGTACAGCATTCAGACATTCCGTTTTTGGGTTATAAGCTCTGAATGCACATTCGTTCAGCTAATATGGATCTCAGGCAGAAAAGGCAGGCAGGTGCAGGTCTGTTGTCAAAAGTATGAACACGAAATGCTCGTTATGCAAAGATTGTGGTGAGAAAAAAAAAATTGTTTTTGAAAAGAATTTAACGAGCCAATATTAATAGTATCCGAGAAAAAACCCGATATCAAAAATACTTTAATAACTTGACGGTTTGCAAAAGTTGACAAGGCAGTTGGTTCACCAAATGGGCAACTTTTTGGTGTGGTGATCGATTATTATTCATTTAAATCATTTACCCAATGGCAATATTGACTGAATTAATGTTAATATTCAGATGTATAGATAAGTGTTGTTATTATGTCGATATAATACGTATAAAGGTAAGAAATTACATGGATGGATATATCCATCCATCCATTGGGACCACACTCTGTTCAGAGCGTTGATGCTGCCTAAGCAGTCTCCTTGGCAATTGGACACAATCCTGGACGGGTCGCCACTCCGACACAGGATACCAGCAAGCTGACACTCATTTTGCCGACCTCGGAAGGATGACAGGCAGAGTCAACCCCACCTGGTATTAATTCAACAGCCGAGTGGGATTTGAACTCAGGACCCGAGGATCCCAATCCCTCCATTCTCACCATTGAGCCAACACCAGGCATGATGTATATATGTGGGTTATCAAACCAGAGGTGGGAAGGATCTAAACCGCTGGCCGACAGTGATGGTGGCTAAATATGAACAAAGTAAATGACGAGATCTAAATGTGCTTTTTGAAAACCTCCTTTTTACACTTATGTGAACAAACATTCCTCAATTTCAGAAAAAAATAATAAACTACTTTCATATATTTATGAAATATTCCAGTTTGATAATCATGACAACAAATTTATGAAAAAAATATCAACACAAGATTGTTGATCATGATGAGAATAAT
>NC_140961.1:7944156-8004156 GCF_056783735.1 Eptatretus burgeri | reverse complement strand
ATGATTCCTTGCTTGTGTGTTTGGAAATTGCAATAAACAAGTATTTATTACAATCTGTATCGGTTGTCTTTTTCCTTGATTGGTTCGATGCAGTGCACAAGTAAGGTTATGAGGTTAAATCTACTCTTACGTGCCTTTTTGCCTTCTTGCTTATAAATACTTGCTTTTAAATGATTCCTTGCTTGTGTGTTTGTCATAACTAATTGTTTGTTGCAATTTCCAATCTGTCTCGGTTGTCTTTTCCTTGATTGGACTGATGCAGTGCACAAGTAAAGTTCCACCCCAATAATTTGCTTTGTCAGCCAGCGCATGCTCACTGTAACGCTCATCAGTAATCTGAGTACGCGCTGAGGGCACTGACCCGGATTAGCCAGCTGTCCACAGGAAAAGTATCACGCGAAGTAGTGTAACCCTGCCCAGATTGGACGTGCCAATCAGCATTCGTGATTGCTTTGCAACCTGCCGGTGTGTGGAGTTATCTGTGCCTGGCAGCCTCAGGACCGGGCATTCAGGAGGGACCCAAGTGCTTCCCATCGTGGCAAGCATCGAACCCTGGATCCACGGAAATATCTATATGTATGTGTGTGTGTATATATATATATATATGTGTGTGTGTGTGTGTGTGTGTGTGTGTGTGTGTGTGTGTGTGTGTGTGTGTGTGTGTGTGTGTGTGTGTGTGTGTGTGTGTGTGTGTGTGTGTGTGTGTGTGTGTGTGTGTGTGTGTATATATATATATATATATATATATATATATATATATATATATATATATATATATATATATATATATATATATATATATATATATATATATATATATATATATATATATATATATATATATATATATATGATCCAAGATCTATGCCACAAACTTTTTCTGACAAAGAAATTGAATGTTGGATCATTTGGCTCAACAAATAAATGAAAAAGTAGATTTTTGGGGGTATCTGTTTAATCAGGTTCTCTTTCTCTATTATTTGGACTTCGACAAAGATCTGATCACATTTTTAGGTAAAATTTATGCAAAAATAAAGAAAATTTGAAAGGGTTCACAAACTTATCACCACTGTGAGTTTAATAATGAATCCTCATCAAACAGGAAATGACATGCAGATATCCTGTCATACTCGATCTATAATATCAAGTCACCACATAACAGTTAATAATGGCCCCCAAGCGTGAAACGTATTTGATAATACTGTCAGCCCGGAGACATGCTTTTGATCAAAGTATTCTACGGAATCTGTCTTTCAATTCCATAACCAAACTCTGCAAATAAAAGGGATAATGCAGATACATGTATTGTCGAATGAAGGACTGCAATTTAATATGTCCACAAATGACATTAAATCTCAGAACTATAAAGACAATGTTTGGTGAAATGCAACATTTGTCAAGTGCTATTGTTTTGGCGAAGGCATCTGAATATCGTTGTGAAGAGACCCGATTGTGTTTACAAAGGGTGGATTTATGATTCTCTGATACAATGACGCAGGCCTTGATCCTGTTCTAAGATTATGTTTTGCTGCTGAAATTGGCCCAGAATTCATGAGAATGCTAAACGTCACACTTCAGGAATTGCCAAGGAGTTATTTGAAGAGGGTAATGGTTAAAGTTATGGAGTTTTCAGCATGAAGCACAGATCTTTATTGCAGAAACCTCTTTGGGAGCAGTCTGTCAACATAATAACTCTATAAATGACCCCAGAAAGCGTGATTCTGAACGAGAAACATTTCAACACACATCGTTTGATGCCTCGTTACCGATGCAAAATATTGATGTTGAGACTGTGTTAATTGCAGGGGAACTCGTACTTGATACTGAGGCCTTTTTTACATTTACTCAGCTGCCTCGAGACATAATATAAGGGTGTATATATCTTAATGGGGAAGGGAGGGGATGTGGTTGGGCGGAACTTTGTTTGTCATTCAGTGCCTCAAGAGTGGGTTGAGGTTTGAAATGTTACTTCTTTAACTTTTTGAGTGTTGTGTGTCTTTCAGCCCAGAGAGCTAATAAATTTAAACCAAACAAATAACTTAAACCCAGTTTATAAAATGTCTAAAAACAATGTTGATAAAATGTCTAAATCATGTTTTTAAAATGTCTAACCCCTGTTTATAAAATGTCTAAACCCTGTTTTTAAAATGTCGAAACCCTGTTTTAAAAATGGCTAAACCCTGTTTTAAAAATGTCTAAACCCTGTTTATGAAATGGCTAAACCCTGTTTA
Organism: Eptatretus burgeri; assembly: GCF_056783735.1. Taxonomy (NCBI): domain Eukaryota; kingdom Metazoa; phylum Chordata; class Myxini; order Myxiniformes; family Myxinidae; genus Eptatretus; species Eptatretus burgeri. The sequence continues at coordinate 8,001,925 of NC_140961.1, read as the reverse complement.
AACATGTCTGAAGCATGTTTTAAACATGTCTAAACCCTGTTTTAAAAATGTCTAAACCCTGTTTTAAAAATGTCTAAACCCTGTTTTAAAAATGTCTAAACCCTGTTTTAAAAATGTCTAAACCCTGTTTATAAAATGTCTAAATCCTGTTTTAAAAATGGCTAAACCCTGTTTATAAAATGGCTAAACCCAGTTTTAAAAAATGTCTCAACCCTGTTTCTAAAATGGCTAAACCCTGTTTTGAAAATGTCTAAACCCAGTACATAAAATGTCTAAACCCTGCACATAAAATGCCTTCACCATGTTTTTAAAAATGTCTAAACGCTGTTTTAAAAATGTCTAAACCCTGTTTTAAAGATGTCTAAACCCTGTTTTAAAAATGTCAAAATGCTGTTTTAAAAAATGTCTAAACCCTGTGTAAAAATGTCTAAAGCATGTTTTAAAAATGGCTTAACCCCGTTTTAAAAATGGCTAAACCCTGTTTATAAAATGGCTAAACCCAGTTTTAAAAAAATGTCTCAACCCTGTTTATAAAATGGCTAATTGAAAATGTCTAAACCCTGTTTTAAAAATGTCTAAACCCTGTTTATAAAATGTCTTCACCATGTTTTAAAAATATCTAAACGCTGTTTATAAAATGTAATAATAATCGCTTGTTGTCAAATGTGTAATGCTCTGCTTCTATAGAGAAACCAAAATTTAAACGTGATAATGAAGCCAGAGGGAAATGGAGACAGATTAGGCCTTCATCTGTGCCACTAACTCTCCTCCCAAACCCAGGAGAACTGGATCCAAGATAAGTTAATGCAGTGATGGCCTGATAGATTCCCTGAGCCACAAGAAGGGCCATGACACAAATTGAAATTCATTACATTCGTTGAGAGCAGCCTCACCTTATGTGCCAATTTTAAAGAGACTCCAGACCAGCCTCCACTGATCTAACTACTTTTCTCTTTTTAAGGGATCGAGGCTTGTGGAAGAGCTTCGTCAGCTCAGGACAATATTCCTGGCAAGTACTCGTCCAGTTAGATGGTAGTGGCTCATGCCAGGGTAACAAATGCATGTCACTAAATCTCATGACCAACGAACCCAATGTCATACATAGCACAGTATGAACATGTTTCACAGCTTCGGGAGAAATGGAATGAGTTGGCCTGTGTGTTGAAACTCAAAATAACATCTAAGATGTATTTTTTTAATGTTGAAGGCTGCAGGCATGGACTTTATTGTCCTCATCGAGGCCAAACCTTAAATAAAAGAACTGCATGAATAGAAAAGTAAGAAAAGACAGAATAGACTAATAATTTTTGAGAAAGTAAAAAATCTGCTTTTTGAAATTGTAAGGTCATAAGTGTTTGGGAAGATGCGAGAAGGTAAAGAGTTCCAGAGTTTGGCAGTGGAGGGGAAGAAACAAACATCATAATGACCCAGCCTTGAGTTGTCAATGGCCGCACAATAATCATGTGATGTAGTGGCTTTTCGAGTGTTCCTTGGTCTCACTAATGGCAGAGGTACACAAGCAGCAGAAACCGAAGTAATATCTGCAGAAAAGAGAAAGAGAGCCTACTATGCAGCGTAATTTGAGCGGGTCGAGTTTTGAGGTCACATTGGTGGAGTTCACAAGTCGAATAACTTTGGATTTAATTCTGTCCAGTAAGTATGTGGAGCTGGAGCCTCCTCAGATGTGAGAGCAGTACTCTATACAAGGACGAATCAATCCTTTATGTAGTTAGAGTAACTGTTCAGAGGAGAAGAATCTTCGACATCTGAACAGGATTCCTAATTTCAAGGCAGACTTAGCTATTTGAGTGCTGTGTGGATACCAGGATAAATTTGATGTTAGAGTAATACTTAGTAGGTTTATTGTATCACATAGGGTAATTGTTGAGCTTTCAAAGGAGAAGAGAGACAGAGAGACAGAGAGACAGAGAGACAGAGAGACAGAGAGACAGAGAGACAGAGAGACAGAGAGACAGAGAGACAGAGAGAGACAGAGAGAGACAGAGAGACAGAGAGAGACAGAGAGACAGAGAGAGACAGAGAGAGAGAGAGAGACAGAGAGACAGAGAGAGACAGAGACAGAGAGAGAGAGAGAGAGAGAGAGAGAGAGAGAGACAGAGAGAGAGAGAGAGAGAGAGAGAGAGAGAGATTGAGTTTTAAAAGCATTAAACTTAACTTGATTACATTTTTCCCACTGGGAGATCTTGTCCAAATCCGAATTTAAAGAGGTTGCTGTGATGAAACGAGATGTAGATCGAGTGAGGGAAGACGAGGCAGATGGGAAAGACATGGAGGAATGTAATGTTGATTCATCAGCATATGAGTGCATTTGATTATTTGTCATTGAAGAAAGAAGGTCTGACTTGGAAGAAAGAAGGTCATTGATAAAAAGAAGGAAGAGTGTTGGGGACAGAATGGAGCCCTGAATTACACTGCTGTTGGAAGGGAAGGGGGGAGATGTTGAACTATCAACAATTACGGAGATAGAGCGGTCGGAGAGAAAGCTCGATAGGAGAGAGCAGAGTGAAGGAGGAAAGCCGAAAGAGGGAAGCTTGGATATCAGACCCCGATGCTAAACTCTGCCAAAGGCTTTTGAGATATCAAGGCCTACAACAATGGATTCCCCAAAGTCTCTCAAAGAAGAGGCCCAGACATTTGTCATGTAAGAAAGGATATCACCTGTAGATCTTGCCTTGCGAAAGCCATATTGGCAGTGAGATAGAAGACTGTGAGATTCAAGATGCTTGAGAAAATGGGAATTGAGAAGACATTCAGAGACTTTGGAAACAGTAGAAGTCAGAGCAATAGGATGGTAGTTTGAATGGCTTGAATGATCACCCTTCTTTAAAATAGGCTGTACTAAGGCATGTTTCCAGGAAAGAGGAAAGGTTTGGGTTTTTAAACAAAAACGAAACAAACGAGTAAGCACGGGTGCAAGTTCTGAAGCACATTCCTTCAAGACACGGGGAGGAATGCCATCTTGCCCGTCGGCCTTGTCCAGAGAGAGGAGTATTTTTTGACTGCATGAAAAGAGATTATAGGGAGGGACACACGATTGGTGAGGGGAGCATCAGAGGGAGATGGGATGTTCAAGTCATCCAGTGTGGAGTTATTGGAGAAAAGAGAACCAAAAAGAGTTACTTTATCAGTCGGAGAGACAGCGATGGTATCATCGGAACGGAAAAGCGAAGGAAAGGTCGAGCGACACAAGTTGTTGGAGATACTTTTAGCTAAGGACCAGAAAGATCTATTAATGGAAGGAGATGAGAGGTTGTCCCACTTCTTTTGAATAAAGGAATGCTTCACCTCATGAATAACATGTTTGCAATAATTTCTGGTGGTTATGAAAGCTGAATGTGAGTCGGAGGAAGAAGAGTTTTTCCAAGTCTGATGAGCGGCATCCCTTGCTCGAATGGCTGTAGAGCAGGAATTATTGAACCAAGACTTGGTGGGAGAGATAGATTAAGAGAAGGGGATATAATCCTCCATCCCTGCACCAATAACCTCAGCTATTAGTTCAGCAGAGAGAAAAACATCACCCAGGGAGAGGCAGTACGCTTTCCAGGAAAAGTCAGAAAAGAAGTTTCGGAAACCAGTCCAGTCAGCGTTATTAAAATGGCAAAACTGGTGTTTCATCAGAGCAGTTGGTTGAGAAGAGGTGGTGGTAAGTAAAGTGATGTTCACAAGATTGTGGTCAGAAGAACCAATTGGAGGTGAAATTGTGTGGTTGTAATGCAATGGATTGGAAGCGAAGAATAAATACAAAGTATTGGTGATGTGGTCATGACGATCTGGGATATAGGTGGGGTGGGTGATAATTTGTTCGAAATCATCAACAATGGAAAACGTAAGGGCTTCAACCCCCCCCCCCCCGACATCCATTTGAAAAGATTTCAGCCACTCCTGTGGTGTACATTGAAGTCTCCGAGATAGAGAAATTCTGCTTGAAGGTGTTCGGATGTCATGGCCTCATGACTGGAGTTAAGATAGTCAAAGAAAGTGATAAAGTTTGTAGAATTGGGAGAGCAGTAAGTGAAACACAGAAAGATATTGATGGTTGGGAGACAAATCTTAAGCCAGATGACATCAAAGTTTGGAGGTTCGAGGTCCACAAAGCAAACAGCAGGCGTGTTGATGTTGGAGTAGATACGGACTCCTCCTTTGAAGCGGAATCGTGAGTGAAGGCTGCAGTTCGAAATGTTGTAAGAATTAACATGAACGTCATGTGGCAATTGGGTCTCTGAGAGAAGCAAGATATTCGGAGAGGAGCTTGATAGATGATGTTCAACAGAGGAACGATTCGAAGAAAGACCATGGATGTTGGTGAAATTAATTGGAAAAAAAGTCACGTTGGTTCAAAATGCAAGGACCTTGGGAGGGACCGATACTACTACTGCTTGAGCCTCCCCGCCTCTCGTTGGCAGCAGTCAGGCAGATCACCGGAGATTCTTCGCACCCCATAATGCCGAGAACTAGGGGTCAGTAACTTTTCAGACTTTATCATATTTATATTTCATTGCAGGCTGTCTGAGGGAAATGAAAGGAAAGAAAAATAAAAGAGAGAGAATGTAGAGTGAGGAGGGAAAATGAGTGAGTAAGAAAAATATATGATGAAAAGTATATGATGTCTGTTTGAAAAGTTTTTGATGTTTGTTTGCAAGAAAGAGATGTTAAAGCTAGTCCGGTTGCTATAGTTTGAGTGAGACAGAAAGTAAGACCAGGAAACCTGACACGGAGAGTGTAAGATGGTTCCGGGCATCACTTTAACGCTCCGAAGTCAGAACGGTAGTACCACCCCGAGCGGTTGCTGTCTCCAACCTACTACCTATAAAACCAGTCGAACTGCATGGGTGTTTCTTCGGAGACACAAACACCTTCCTGGATGCCTATTGGCTCCCGAAAAAAGCTCATCCGCCCTTTGGCAGGTGTTGTTTTTCGTCCTGGCAGGGTGTCACAAATCACCCTGCCTGGATGTTGTGGAAGTCGATGAACTAACAAACTTCAGTGTTTTTTTTTTTTTTTCTCGAAGATGAGAACAAATATTTATTTAAAATTATTGGTTTGTGCATATAATCAAATGGCAGATCAAAAAAGAACCCAAAGAAGTAAAAAGCAAAGATGGAATCATTAGGAGGACCTTGGATAGGACTTGTGTTTCAGCCGCTACTCCACAACCCTCAAACCCATCTAGGTGCAGCCAAGTGGGTCGTACAGAAAAATTTCTGGAATAATTCACTTCTCTTTGGAGAGGAATAAGGAGCACAAGAGATGAAAAAGAAGAAAAAGCAAGAATTAGAATGAATAAAGAGAATTATATTTTAAAAAAGTAAATAAATAAATAAAGGCATTAAATTAGTTTGTTAAATGATCCAATCTTCAATCTTGGTGTTGCATCAATGTGTAAGTCATTCTACGAAGGTGATGCAAGTCGGCTGTCTGGTGTGACAGTAATCACTGGTAGACATTAGTCCCAATCAATGAAGCGACGGTTTGTATTTGCTAGTTTTCAATATAAATCAACTTGATATTTAAGGACAAAACCGATGAGTCAGATTTTCTTCCTGTTTTCTGATGTATTTTATGCATTGTGAAATAAACCACCATTTCAAGTTGGTGAAATGATTAGAGCGTCCACTCCGAGTCTGGGAGGCCAGAGGTTCAAACTACCCCCCCCCCCCACCCCCATGATGCCATGAAGTGATGCCACTTCCCCAAGCTCAGTGGCTGTGTTTGTCTCATCTAACAGTCATATGTTGTGTTTCATGTATTTGTCTGTATGTCCGTCCATGTGTATGAGATGCGTATGTGATAGCTGCACAACCAGCTTTTGATCCTGTGACAACCACAGGTGATATATGTTGTTGTGTAAAGATTTTGGCCAAGAGGGATGATATACATACAACCTCTTTAGGCATTCATTACAGAGTTATGAGGGTTTTGACTTGGAGCCAGGAAAAAACAAAACAAAAAGAAATAACAGTTAAAATCAAACTTCTGGCACAAGTTGCAGTCTGTGAAAGACACAGAAACACCCACTGCGAAATGGGGGGGGGTCAGCTTACATAGCTGTGTCAGCATAAAATTTTTGAAACAATATGTATTAAATGGGCGGGCAGGATGGCCTGGAGGTACGCACACACGCCTCGAGATGGTCGAGCGCCTGGGTTCGAATCCCGAGCCAGCTATAAACTGTCATCGCAGTGTTTCACACGCTGGATGATTCGTCGATTCAACATGGGTGCCGTCCCTCGGATGGACGTTAAACTGGGCGTCATATCTGCTGGTATTAGTTGGTGGACGTTAAACATCCCACGGTGTCCTTTGCGAATGTTCGGTGAGCTATCGCCGGAACCATGAACAAATTACCAATTCTTGGCCTAACTACTGTTGGGAAGGCAATGGCAAACCTCCTAGTACAACCCTTGCCCGATAAACTGCTTAAGCAGTACCGACGCTGTGCAATGGGGTATGGGACATCAGGATATATAAAATTATGATCAAAATGTATGTTATGGATTTACAACTTACCATGCAGTCTTCACAGCAGAAGTAAGCGCACAATCAACTTTACAGCAACAGAGTAATTTGAACATGAACAAAGCAGCCTCTGGGCTGAGTCAGTATAAATTCACCACATGGATAGGGTGGTTAAAGGGTAAATTTAAATTTGAACCCTCGATCCTCGAGTGTTTAATTCACTTTGGCAATAACAACACTCAGAGCAGCAGGGCATCAGGGAGCTAAGGAATGGAGTCTCAAACTAGCAGGCCACGTTTCCTCCATCGTAAAAAAACGAGAAAGAGAAATCAGAGATTGCAGACCCTCACCAGGTCTTGTTTTGTGTGGCAAATAAATGGAAGGATGTACTAAATGAAATGTCGTTGATTGCATATGACAGATCTAAATTGTCTGAAGGGCAAAGATCTGAAAAGGTGTAAAGGTCAAAAGGTGAAAATGTCTAAAGGCGTCGAAAGGGTGTCAAGTGTCTAAATGATCTGGTTGTAAATGTTTAAAGGTCAGGGAAAGGTCTGAAAAGTTGGAAAGGTCACATGGTATGAAGGTCTAAATGGGTCTAAAGGGTAGAAAGGAGTCTAAATGTCTCCCGGGTTTGAAAAGGTCTTGGAGGTCTAAGGGTTCTGAAGGGTATAACAGGGTCTGTAGGGTTTTAGGGGTCTACACTATCTTTTGGGGTTTTGGGGTCTAAAGGGTCTTAAAGGGTCTGGGGATTCTAAAAGGTCTTACAGGGTATGAGGGTTCTTTGAGGTCTTGAGGATCTTAGGGGTCGAAAGTGTCTTCGGCGTCGAAATAGTCTTAGGAGTCTAACGGGTCTTCAAGGTCTAAAAGGTCTTAGTGGTCTAAACGGTCTTAAGGGTATAAAGTGTCTTAGGGGTCTTAAAGGGTGTTAGGGTGTAAAGGGGGTTTTAAAGGGTGTAAAGGGGTTCTTAGGGGTATTAAATGGTGTTCGGGTTCTCAAGGGTCTTCGGGGTCTTAGGGTTCAAAAAGGCAGACAAACAGACAGACAAAAAACAAACAAAAAAACAACGCTCCAGACCAACATACTTTGCAATAAATCTTTTTTCGCCAAGTAATAACAATTAAATAAATAAATAATAAAAATCACTCGTAGAGCAACAACTGGCAAAATAGAACAAAGTAAAATGGCATTTGGTGGAGCGCATACCTCCACCAGGTAGAACAGTTTACATTTTGTATCCCACTGATGGGCTGGATCTGAACCAAAATCGAATCGGCTTATTCTTGTCACCTAAACAACTCATCCACCTCGTTTTGTCATAACTCATCCACAACATTTTGAGATATCATGATATATATATATATATATATATATATATATATATATATATATATATATATATATATATATATATATATATATATATATATATATATAGTTTTTTGCCCTATCTCTTCATTTTGGAAATTAGGCCTATGTTGACCTTCTGACCTCAAAAATAATTGGTGGTTGAATTCAGTGAGCCGATATGAAAATCCTGTTCAAATTTCAAGTCAATCGGATGCTAATTGACAATTTTAGAAATTGTGGCCTATGTTGACCTCAAAAACAATTGGCTGGTTGAATTCAATGACCTGAAATATAAATCCTCTTCAAATTTCAAGTCAATCGGATGAAAATGGAGGATTTTATAAATAGCAACTTGGTTGTTGACCTTCGGCCTATGATGACCTGAAAAATAATTGATGGTTGAACTCAGTAAGCCGATATGTAAACCCTGTTCAAATTTAAAGTCAATCGGATGCTAATTGACAATTTTAGAAATTGTGGCCTATGTTGACCTCAAAAACAATTGGCTGGTTGAATTCAATGACCTGAAATATAAATCCTCTTCAAATTTCAAGTCAATCGGATGAAAATAGAGGATTTTATAAATAGCAACTTGGTTGTTGACCTTCGGCCTATGATGACCTGAAAAATAATTGATGGTTGAACTCAGTTAGCCGGTATGTAAATCCTGTTCAAATTTAAAGTCAATCCGTCGAAAATTGACAATTTTTAAAAATGTGGCGTACGTTGACCTTTTGGACTATGCGGACGTCTCAAAACATCGTCACTTGACCATCGCAGGGAACGGTGCACACAATCTGCGAAAGTTTCATTACAATCGGCTGAGTTTGGGCTTTAGGCGATAAGGCAGACGAATAAACAACCTCTCCGAACATATCAACAAAGTTGGCATAAACATTTTTTGTGAAGCAACAACCAAATGGACCCACATGCAATACCATCTCCTCTGGCAAGGATAATAATGCTCCAACACCGTGGTCATCTCGGAAGCCACCAGAGGCTATACCTGCCTTGTGAAAGGAAACTTCCCAAACATTCACCACTTCCTGAAACAAGTGCCATGGGACATGTTGTTTGTTGCACCACCGTAAGCGGTTTAACTTTCCTTGTAAAAAAAAAAAAAAAATCCAATTCCAGTCACAGAGGAGTGAAGTGGACCATAGGTACACCATACCTTTGAGGAAATGGAAGAGTGATTAGTAATAATAAAAATATACACTTCAGAGAAACTACTTGTTGGTTTGAAGATAAATATTCTGATTTAGTGAAGACAAAATTAAGCGAGGTCTCAACATTTGATGAGTGCATACACTTGATGCCCCCACCCCCTTCATCCTTGATAGGATAATATATACCTGAAACAACAGGATTCCTGCTGTCCTCATTCTGGAAAAAACAGAGTAGGAGTCCCACATGAAATCCGCTCACTGCTCAAAACATTTAACCCGAGCCTTGCCTGCTGGGCACTTGTTTGTCGTTGGAATAATGTTCATTTTTCAATGAACACATGAAACAAATGGCCTCTTGCTTTGCATTGTGAATCGCCAAATCAAATACAGACACATCATGTTATTGCGGGAAATGATTGTGCAGCTGCGTTCGGTGACATATTTGCAAAGACAATGTGCAGACCCATGAAAGCAACACGTTATGCAGGTCAACAAGCAGGCTGTATGATACATGTTTTGAGATATTTGCGAAGTCAGAATACAAAGTTGCAGACTTGGTGGCATCATGGTTGGAGCTTCCACTCTGAGGTTGGGAGATTGGTGGTTCGAACCCTGGTTGAGTAATACCAAAGACTAAAAATGGTAAATGCCTGCTTGATGCTTGGCATTTAAAAAGGATAGAGCATGGGCAAACAACCACAGGTTGGAAATCAGAGCACATAACAGGCCTTGATGGGCATAATGGCCTCCTCGTGCACTGAAGTTCCTTGTGATGGAAGTCATATATGTGTGTGTATATACTTTAGATGTATATGGGAAGTCAGTGAAGGGATACAGGAATAGGTTTGCTGGTGTTAGCTATAATGCAAACCTCAAGCAAATAAATTTGTGAAATAAAAAAAAAGCACTCCTCCATTTGACCTTGAGCACCAACACGTGACGGGAAATGAGTGGTCATATCGGAAAGAAAAACCACACGCACGCCGAGGCTCAGGGTCTATTGGCCTGAAGAAGTCGGCTGTGAAGCGGGTGAAATGCCAGAGGAGGAGGGGGGGAGGAAGGAGGGGGAGCATAGAGGAGTGGGGAGTGAAGAATAAGGGTTGGAAGGAGGGCAAGGGAAGGCAGTGTGAGGGGAGGGATACAACCGGATATATAACCGGATATAACCAGATATAACCACCATCAGGACACGTATGGAGACAACCACCATGCGGATACGTGGGGAGATAATCACCATCCGGGCATAAGTGCAGTCCAGATGTGTTAAAGGAAGGCAGGGTGAGGGGAGGGCAAGGTAAGGCACTGTGAGGGGAGGGTCCATCCAGACATAACCACCATCCGGACGACAGGTATACTAAGGGTCAGGTCAGGTCAGGTATGGGAGCATGCGCCAGAGCAGCGGGTTGCTGCGTCCACTTTCTGCCGGTACTCCAGAGGCTTCAGTCTGGCCATCCCCCAGGCAGATGCCTGGCCCATCGCCATCTCCTTGAGATGATTATCAACCTGCTGCAACCACGCGGCATATGGTCGGCCCACTGGCCTCCTCCACTCAAGAGACTCCCTCGCTGAGAGAATCTAGTGAGCAAGATCAGCGTTAGGAAAACGAGCTACATGTCCATACAACCGCAGCTGACGCTCACAGACTATGCAGGTAACAAATCTCATTTGAGTCTCTCTCAGCAACCACTCATTGGACAAAAAGTCCGACCAGCTATAGCCAAGGATTCTCCAAAGAGACGTGGTACCATAGGAATTAAGTTTTGGTGGCACCCCACGAAGACCAAGAATCCTCCAGAGGGCATCCTGATTTACTGAATCAAACGCTTTACAGATATCAACATAGGCTGCAAGCAGCCCCAGCCGAAACTCTCGTCTGCATTTGGTGAGGACCCAAAGAGCAAGGATACGGTCAATCGTTGACCTCTTTGGTGTAAAGCCTGACTACTCTGGATGCTGGTGCTCAAGCAGATGGTGGCGAACCCTATCAAGAATTATCTGATCAAAGACCTTGCCCGGCACTCAGAGCAGCATCACCCCTCGGTAGTTGTTGCAGTGTAGGCGATCACCCTTCCCTTTCCAGAGAGGGACAACAAGGCCCCTCTTACAGTCAGTTGGGATGATGCCTGTGTTCCAGGCAGAGCACAGAACTACATGCAATGACACGAGTGCAGCATTTCCACCAGCCTTGAGAAGTTCAGCATGGATGCCACAGATCCCTGCAGCTTTACCCCATTTCTACCGGTTCACCGCAGCCTGTGTTTCCACAAACGAAGGTGGACCACAGTTGATTGGAGAGTCAGCAACAGGGATTGTGACACCCCTGACATCTAACTCGACAGCTGGTGGATCAGCCTGCTGCAACTGCTCAAAGTAACCAGCCCAGCGGGCCTTCACTTCGGACTCCTCTGTCAAGAGCCCCCCACCCTCTGCTCAAGCTGCAGTAGACCGAGGGATGGGCTTGGACGTCCCTGAAAGAAGGACGAGAATCATATGACCACAGGTGATGCTTTACCCCTCACAGATTCCTCGCACATAGGCCTCCTTGTCCACCCTTGTCTCCTCCTCCTTGTGCACATACAGTTTTTACATGTCAGCACCCTGAACAGCTCAGCTCTGGCATTCAGCCTGGCCCTGCGACTATCCAGTTTCCCTTGAGACAAAATTCTTCTTCGCCCTCCAGTGAGTTCGAAGACATCTACTGGCAACATCAAGGACAGTGGTCTTGAAGGCACTCTACAACTCTTCAGGATCCCCTGAAGCACCCAGACCCCCCAAATCCCCACTCAGCCTGTTCACAAACTCCTCAGCTGCCCTCTCATCCTTGAGCTTGCCAACATCCAGCCTCGGCTGGGATGGTACCATTCTCCTGGATTTTATGTGCAACTTCAGAGTTGCTACAATAAGCCGATGGTCAGTATTGAGGAACTGAGCACTCCAGTAGACCCTGCAGTTCTGGATCATCCTCCAGCGATCATCCTCCAGTTCACAGTTCCAGACCCATGGGAACCAACACACGTCTCAAAACCATCCCTATCAGTTCTCGTCGATGCACTGAAATCCACCAAGCCCAGAAGTGTATCTCGCTTGGGGCACTGATCAACCACAGACTCGAGCATGGCATAGAATGCATCTTTCATGGTGAGATCACTCACCTCAGTCGGAGCACATACGGAGACCAGGGAAATGGCACCCAAGGAGTGACGAATCCTTCGTCTCAAAATACGCTCGTTGACCGGCGTTACCTCAATTATCATTGGAGTCAGCTTATTAGACACAGCTACAGCAACTCCTTAGGCATGATAACCATCAGAGCCACCAGACCAATAGTAGGTGTAACCACCCGCCATGATCTCACCACAATCCAGTCTCCAAACCTCAGAGAGTGGTACAATAACAATGTTCCAACACTTCAATTCAGATGATATCAGAGACAGGTGGTCATGCTCTCTCAGGGATAGGACCTAACAGGCACCTACCTGGAAAGACTGCCTCAGGTTAACCCAAGGAGACAACCCTCTGGTGGACAACCCCCATTCAGATATGTTTGGAGACAGAGAGAGAGGGAGAGAAAATGAGAGGGGGGAGAAAGAGAGAGAGAGAAAGAGAGAAAGAGAGAAAGAGAGAAAGAGAGAAAGAGAGAAAGAGAGAAAGAGAGAAAGAGAGAAAGAGAGAAAGAGAGAAAGAGAGAAAGAGAGAAAGAGAGAAAGAGAGAAAGAGAGAAAGAGAGAAAGAGAGAGAGAAAGAGAGAGAAAGAGAGAGAAAGAGAGAGAGAAAGAGAGAGAGAAAGAGAGAGAGAAAGAGAGAGAGAAAAAGAGAGAGAAAAAGAGAGAGAAAAAGAGAGAGAAAAAGAGAGAGAAAAAGAGAGAGAAAAAGAGAGAGAAAAAGAGAGAGAAAAAGAGAAAGAGAAAGAGAAAGAGAAAGAGAAAGAGAAAGAGAAAGAGAAAGAGAAAGAGAAAGAGAAAGAGAAAGAGAAAGAGAAAGAGAAAGAGAAAGAGAAAGAGAAAGAGAAAGAGAGAGAGAGAGAGAGAGAGAGAGAGAGAGAGAGAGAGAGAGAGAGAGAGAGAGAGAGAGAGAGAGAGAGAGAGAGAGAGAGAGAGAGAGAGAGAGAGAGAGAGAGGAGATAGACGGAGGGAGAGTCGAGAGAGATGGGAAGGAGGGAGGAGAGTGTGGCAGAGAGTGGAGGGGAGGGGGGATTCCGGCAGATGAGATGCCCAGATTAACGTCCATCCAAGAGGCGGCACACACATTGATGAATCACACTGCCTGTGAAACACCGGGATGCCAGTTTATAGCTGGGGCCAGATTCAAACCCAGGCTCGACAGATTTGAGCTGGTGCGCGTTCCTCTTAGCTAGCCTGCCATGATGTTAATGAAATATTTCATTTTTTTGCATGTAAATATGCCGAAGTGACCACAGAACAATGTGGGGCCATCGCAGGTGAGTGGCCTCTGAACATTATTAAAATCGATCGATAGTGACAGTGCTAATATTGGAATGCACTCGCCAAGTGGCTTAAGCACTCCAATGAAATGGTTGCTAAGGAAAGGTTCGCTTGGAACGTGATTTACAATCACAATTCCGTGAAATTAAACATATACCTCCCAGAGACACCTGAAATATCAAATATGTCTGAATTGGATAAAACACTTCTTTAGGAGTCGGAAATGCTGCTAAGTTCAATTCTGGAGCTTAAATTTTGAAATTCGGCTTCGTTTAAGAGATTCAAGATGTTATGCCATGTGCGGAAATGAAATAAAGCCAAGAAACGCTGGCGTCTCCGGGCGTTTATAAGCATCGCAATGTATCCAGCGATTTGTGGCTATGATGAATGGACATTCAATAATATGAGTGAGGGAAGTTAAAAAAAAAAAAACTTTATCGTAAAGAAATTGTTGCGGCCTTTTCCAAGTCAAGACAAGGTTGAGCAGGCAAAAAAAGCATGGCGGTTTCAGACTCCAGTGAGGTAACCTTGGATATGCCTTAAGACCCCAGAGAGCAAGGTGACCGAGCGCCTGATAAAATTTATAATTAAATAAGGCCGCTAATTATCTTCAAAAATGGTGTGTTAATTTTACCCAAACACCAAATTTTCACTCTTGCACTTCCTTGGAGTTCTCTTCATTTCCATGCAAACTTTCAGGCTGATAGATTTCATGGTTTTGTAGATATGGAGGCGACACACTGATACACAGACATGCACGAGTGCGCGCACGCACACACGCACGCATACACACACACACATTTATTAGGATAGATATCACAATGTAAACACCCCTGCCCACTGTTTTTCAACCAGCCTGCAGGATGGTAATACACAATTTAGGAGATCCTCATACAGACACGATGAAAAGGCAAGATTAATAATAAAACTTGATGGTATTCATAGAATACATCCTCCAGAATATCTTGAGAAGGACTTGATGTGAGCCAACCCTTTTGTTTCAGGTTATATATTTTTTCTTTGACCCAATATGGCTGCCAGACCAAGTGATTGATGACATCATATTTCTCAAACCATATTTCCCATCAGTTAAAATTTGCATTAATCAGTGAAGCGGTTTCTCCTACCAAGATTTTCAAAGATTTTTCCCTTCCATCCAATATAGCTGCCAGACCACGTGACACGTGATGGTCATATTTGTATGAAAATCCTGTTCAAATTTCAAATCAATCAGAAGAAAATTAAGGATTTCAGAAATTTGGCCTTGGTTGACCTTATGGCTTATGTTGACCTCAAAAACAAATGTTAGTTGACTTCAGTGAGGTAATTTGAAAAAGTTATTCAAATTTCAGGTCAATCGGATTAAAATTGACAATTAAAAAAAATTACGGCCTAGGTTGAGCTTTTGGCCAATGTTGACCTCAAAAAGAATTGGGAGTTGATTCCAACGACCAAATGTGCAACTCCTCTTCAAATTTCAAGTAAATCGGATGAAAATTGACAATTTTAGAAATTCGGCCCGTGTTGACCTTTTGGCCAATGTTGACATCAAAAGAGTGACCACTGTATCACATGGTCATGTCACATGTGATAAAGTTTCAATTTTCTCCACTGAACGGTTTTTGATGGAAGCACTTAACAAAATGCAGACACGACTTATAAAGTACGATGTACGCCATACGTGTGTACGTGACCGTTCGCTTAACCCTGCCTTTCGCTTCGTGAGCGCAGGGTAAAAAGCTGTTGTAATGAGATTTTAACTCAAATGGCAAGCTGTGAAAAATATGCATGGACTCCCAATGTGTTTGTCAACTGTGAGCATTTCAGATAAAGCAGGAACTTCCATCAATTGCTCATGCCTTACTGATGTTGCAGAGGACGTGAGGCATAATGTTGGCATATGATGTGAATTTCACCTCTTGGAGTAAGAATGCACTATCAATCTGTTTCATTTATCTAACATAAACACATGCAACACGTTCTGCTGATGTCGACATTTGCATAGAAATTCAGTAAATGGATGTTGTCTGTCTGTCTGCACCTGTTGTCCTTTGCAACTTCCTTTCATTGCTTCGTGCATCGTCAGCAAACTTCGTATGCATAATTATCAATTCCTTACAATTATGACTCCCTCATCTAAATGTAAATGCCTCCCAACTCCCGCATGCTTCCAATCAGTCAAGTAAAAGTAGACTTTTCTCAAAGCGTTCCCATGCTGATGACATCACATCACTCCAATGGGTGATGCTTCTGGTACAGTACTATTAAATCCAGAACTGTTGTTGTTGTAATATGGTCTTCTTGTATTTTGAAGTGCCAAAGCAATCCCATCATCAGTCCGTCAAGAGCATATCAGCTCGGTGGGTGATGCTTCTTGCAGCATTCGGTCAAGTGTTTGCTGTTGTTATTGTTGCACTGTGGCCCTCCCAGTCGATGAAGTCCCATATCATCCCGCCACCCATCCTTGATGGGCATATCCGCTAGTTTTGAGGAAACCATCCGTGCATTTTAAAAATATCGCTGTGATATTTTTGTCGTTTTTGGTTTTTTAATTTGAGGTCTCAGGCTCGAAATGGATCTCACACATTTCACACACAAACATGGTCTCCAAGCTGTTGTCCGAGGACCAGAAACAGCAAAGTCACTGTCTGTCAAGAGATTATCGAGTGCCTCGAGGACGATCCAAAGCTTCTCGGGAGAGTCATTACTTGTGATGAATCGTGGATATTCGAATACGTTCCTGAGACCAAACGGCAGAGTCGTCAGTGGAAAAGTCCGGCATCACCAAGACCAAAGAAAGCAAGGATGTCGAAGTCGAAGGTCAAGGTGATGATCATCGGAATTGTTGACATCAAGGGCATCGTCCGCTTTGAGTTTCCACCACAAGGTCAAACAGTGAATCAATACGTGTACAAGGAGATCCTCCGGTGACTCATGAGATCAATCCGGGACAAGATGAGGGATCTGTGGGAAAATAATGGAAGCCCCGTCCAATCAGGGCGAACAGTGGCATCGGCTTCACCAAGGCCCCTCCCCGCTGAGGGCAATCTTTAAATTATGACGCCATCCTTAGGGTAGAGTGCTGAGAGAGTCAGAGGGTTCTTTGGTTGAGTGCTGAGAGGGAGAGCGAGTGAGCTGGAAAGTGAGTCTTCTGGTGAGCTGGAAATCCTGATCCCCACCTCGGACTCCGCTCTCCTCAATGCGGGCTCTTTCTCAGACACGGTCTCCACGTGTGCGGCCGTGGAACGAGCCGCACGATCATTGACAGGTGCCGCACCATAGAGCATCCCTTCCCTCCAACGTTCAGGTACCCGAACGAACTGCGGCTTCAGCAGCTCACCTCCCTCTCTGGCTGTGGGGGTCCTTTGCAAACATCTGGGTTTCTTTTCGTCTGAGTGTGCATCTGAGTGTGTGGCGCCGTCTTTAAGTAGAACTGCAAAAGTGTTTTTTAGTTGATCATTGTAAATCTCGCCTGTTGTATTCCCGCGTAAGTCTGCTCTGTGTCTTTCTTTTGTAAGTGCTTGTAAATAAATAATTATTGAAGAAATGTTCCCAGTTTGTTTCTGTCTTTTCCTTCATTGGTCCAGCATGGTTCGGATCTGAGGTTAGCCGGGTCTTTATCCCCGATAATCTGTTAATCCTTGCCGGTACGTCCTTGGTAGTTCCACTCGGCTGCATCCGATCCGGAGTTGGTAGTTGGTAGTTGGTACTCTACCATAGTTGGTACTCTACCATAGTTGGTAGAGTGATCCGGTTTGGGCAAGGTGTACCGAGGGTGTGGTTCCCCGGTAGACGACACCGCGTGGTTAATTAGGTAAATTGGTCGTACACAAAAAGACCCTACGCTACGCGGTTGAGGTATTGGCGTCCACAGTCGGTTAAGCGACCCGCCGCGTCATGGATTTATCCGTGAGTGACAGCCTACAATTCTGGGAGTCTGGTGGGAAGCGACTTAACGTCCCCCACCTCGCGGTCACTCTCGCCACCGGTCCCTGGCCGGTCATATATATATATATATATATATATATATATATATATATATATATATATATATATATATATATATATATATATATATATATATATATATATGACGTTGACATATTTTGGAAGCGGTGCAATGAAACAGAATGTACTTCTGCTAAGATTTGATCATCATCCTGTGCAATCCAAAATTTATGATGTATGACGATGAAAAATATTGATTCCAAAAATATGAAAAGATGTAAGCACAAGGTTGATAACAATAACAGCTGTAACTGTGCCGATGACTGATTAGATTAATGCGAGGTAGAAAATATAATTTTACTAAATACCTTTAAAAATGCATTTATTCAACCCCAAAACCTCTTTTTGGCATTGTTCTTGGAAACAAGACCGTTGGGTATTTATTACCCTTTAGGCTAGCTAGCTTCTATGGAGTCCTGGAAAGAATGCATAATATAACTTCACCAAAGTGCTGGGCCAGCAATATAATGGACCATTATTCTTATAAGATCAACCATTGATAAAGCAGCCTGAAGACTGCTATCCCATGTGACATCATTAAATATGAGGAAACAAAAGGACACTTTGGCGCAGGTAAAGGTCATTCGGCCGATAATGTTTCTGTCATCTCTGCATCACAGCACTTCCACTTACTCAAGGTAGTGAAAAATTATACAGTTTACACCAAGAAAGAATTTTTTGCAGGGTGTCAACCAGCACACAATGGGCAACAGTCTTTGGAAAAACACTGGGATTCTTGATGTAAACAATCTTAATGCAAAGGGGCGCAGTCGACTTGACATCCCATTCCGAAGGAGTACGTGCCCCTCGGTGGCCACGTCCCCAAACGGCAGTCTTACGTTAAAACCAATACGATCATTCATTGGATCCAGATGAAATAGCTCACTATAAATGAGTTAGCCTGCTGTCCGAAACATGAACAATATTTCAGCGGAACCAGCCAACGATATTACATCATACTTTTAGAACTTTTTTGTTTGCATGTTGGGGATATATAAATATATATATATATATATATATATATATATATATATATATATATATATATATATATATATATATATATATCAAGCCCAATTTTAAGCAACATATACAGTATCATAAAAAAAACACTTTTCACACTTCTCTGGAGAATTTTAAGTGCACAAATCCCCCCCCAAAAACGTTCTGTTAAGGCAATGTATTTGGAAAGATAGTTCATCGTTCACATCAAAAACAAGAGATTTCAATGCTCATATAAGTTTCAGTGTGATTCCAGCTTTTGATAACGAACCAGGTTAGTATGATTTATATTTAATCGATTTACAATAACGGTATGAGGTCACGGTGGATGAATTAACGTAGTAAATGGCAATTACAACATGCGGGTCACGGCATCACGTCGTGAGCATGCGGACGGTAATGAGAAAGCCAAGCCGACGGGCCAGATTTATTGACAATAATTCACAGAAAATCCGAGAATAACAGGAAGAATGGTGGAAAAGAAGCAAAGGATTCGTTCCGTTTGCATCATGGGAAAACAAAAACATGCTGGAGCAAAAAGGACGCGTACGCAATCCGCTATCCTTGCGTGCAGGTTAGCACACCGTGCCACCATCCCCGAAAGAAGATAGTCGATTTTGTGTGTGATGCGACCAAGAAAAGACCTCCAAGATAACATCCTCATCTGAGAGATTGATTGAGAGAGTTTTAAGTCAAACCTCTACTGACTTCATCCTTATCACGCACGTGTACAAAATTGCAAGAGCTTACGATGAAAACTTGAGATTAAAAACGTTTATGAACCAATGCACAACCTAGTCTTTCCTGCAAAGCATTCTTCATGTCAGTGACTTCTGTGTGCTTGAAGAATTCCAAGCTGCAGTGAAGTTCTGAAGTATCCACAGCAACCAGGGAAGTACAATGTTTGACTCAGTATAAACTCCCTGGAGTTTTCTGTGAATGGAAATTGGTAGAATAGCAACTGCCATGCCAAGAGAGAAGCTCCACGCAGAAAATATATACAGCAATCAAACCCCCCTGCTCTTCCAGCTCAAGAAAGTTAAATAAAGCAATGAATAAAAGCTACACAAGGTAAGCCCTTTCCAATTCCAAACTCTAACTGGGTTCCTCTTCAGCTGCACAAATATGATGCTCATGAGAATCCAAACACGAAATGCCCCCATAAGCTGCCAGAGCAGTTTCATCGCTAATGGGTGAGTCATCAGCGACAGCGCAGACAGACACATGCAACACCAAGGCTCCCAACCATGTACCACTTGCAACGTCGATAGGGGGGTCATCGTATCAATAGCAAGACCCAATCACGTGTCTCAACCGTAATTGGAGAGAACAACCAATCAGCTCTCGTATATCAATTAACCCCAGGTGGAAAAGACCTTGATACACACATAAAGAAGATGAACCACTCCTTTCATGTCTTCAAATGCATTTTGCTGCCGAGGCAGTTTTCCATTGGCGATGGGGAACAATCCTGAATGGGTTTCCAATCTGACGCTGCGGCCACATAACCTATGTTACCCACCACACAAAGTTGTATTTGTAACCTGAGTTTGTATCTTCAAAGATGTGGCCGTACATAGAACACATACAAACAAAGGGAGAGAGAGGTGGGGGGGGAGAGAGAGAGAGAGAGAGAGAGAGAGAGAGAGAGAGAGAGAGGAGGAAAGGAAGGGAGAGAGATGAGGGAGAGAAAGGGGAGTGAGGAGTATAGAGAGGAGGGGGGAGCAGTGGGGAGGGAAGGGGGTGTTCTGCACTTGTGTTTGGAAGCTGGAACTGAATGGAAAGGGGGCAGTCAACTTTCATTTGGGAAGGGGATTTGAGGGGAAATGGGGGAGATGGTCCTGTCTGCCGGTATTAGTATAGGGCTGAACAAAATGGGGTACGTTAAAATCAGGATTGCAAAACCACCCATCACTTTGAAACAGTACATACCATTTTAAAAGAGATAAAACATGCTCTGCCCTTGAGGTAAGCAACTCGAACTGCGGCTGCCATCCTGTTTACCTGCTCTGGAACTGGATCTCTCCGAGTGGATCACGCACCGTCCGGAGTGCCAAAGAATGTACGAACTGGACAAACGAACACCCCTCCAGCAGCTGGACCTGCAGCGAAGCTGAACCCCACAATCCAAAGCCCAAAACCTGGCTCAGGGCAAGAGACCCTAAAGCCCATCACACATGAGCTGCAATGCTTAAAAATGCCCAGAGATGCCATTGTTTTGTGCCTTTATTTAATTTCAGCACACATTTTAAAACCAAGATGCAATAAGCCCCAGAATCTCTCAACCTGAGTCAAATTCCAAAATTCAAACCACTGAATCAAATCCAGCAGCAGCCCCGACTGCCAAAAAAAAAAGTGTCCATCCGCCCAAAACCCGACAATGAGTGACACTCCGGGCTCAAAACATCTCACAAACACCACAGCACAACATGACCGCTTATGGGAACTTTCACAACTACCCATTGTTTATCACTTCATGAAAGTTGGAAGTGTGGTGAGAGAGGGAGGAGAGAGGGGAAGAAGGGGTGGGGCAGCGAGGACAAAGAGATGGATGGAGGGAAGGAATGAATGTAAGGAAGGGAGATGGAGGTTACCACCTGCTGTTCCTTTGTCGGCCATTACATTCCCTGCAGCATCTGAGAAGAGCTTGGGTTTTGGAAACAACTATCCACCAAATAACCTCTAAAGTACTCTACCAGGGGGTGCGTCTCTGAGTGTCTCATGTGGTACTCAGCATGACCGCTCCGAGGTGAGGGCTACATTTTAAACTTTTGTCAGATTTAACTCAGACAATGGAACACACATTTATATGTGTACTTCATTTACATTGTCAACTAACATTGTCTTGAATGTCAATTTGTAATTTTATTTTCAAAAACGACAACAGCTGTGATTTTAAAGAAAAGTCATTTACACCACCGTCTACTGTCTCACCATGGCTAACAAATGTCGGTTTGGTCTATCCATCCATCCACCCTTCCATCCATCCATTGATAATAAATGGCATAGTTGGCACCACAAGACACCACAAGACACAACACAGGCAGGTGGGGCTTAAACTTTGCACTTCCTTCGATGTATTTAAGCACAAAGCAAGCACTCCAACAAAACGGCTGATTAGGAATTTGGTCCATCCATCCATCCATCCCTGAACTTCAAAAAAAACCCGGAACTTCCTGTTCCGATTTTTGAGATGACGGTTGGTTCTCTCAGGTGTCTCTGCCGACTCTCCCAAAGATAAGTTTCTTGTCGTTGTTTGTCATGTTTTGACTGTTTATTTTGTTACCTTCATGTTTACCGCGTCTTCCTAGTTCGGTTTTATTTCAAAAATTTGTGCTATTTGGTGAGTTTTCGTCGATCTTGTCATGTCAGGTTTCCCCGAGGCCTCGCCATCTTCCTGTCGTTGTCAACGATCGTGGTTATTTGTATTTTGCCACTTTCTCCAATCACCATCAGTTCTTAATTTCTCCACTTTTCCCACCGCCCTCCTTCTATCCCTCCCAGCGATACCCTTTTTTGTTGTCGTAAAATATTTTAAAAAAATTCAACAACAACAAAAAAAATTTCCTCACCTTCTTCCCCATGTAACCACGTGACTTCCTGTACCGACTCTTCTTCCTCCTCCTTTTTCTGCCGACCTATCATCTTCCTTCTACTTCAGCCAACCCTAGTGCATCACATACCGCCCACAATTTTTTTTCTTCAACCTTTCCTTTACCGAATCTTTAAAAATGAAACAAACAAAAAAAAAGTTTTCCAACCTTACAGATCCTGTCACCACGTGTTTTTCAACCCCCTCTTCTTCTTCCTGTTCTTTTTGTCGAACGACCAGCTTCCTTCTGCATTTGCCGACCCACATTCACCAAACACCAGGATTTTTCTTCAACTTTTCCTTTATCAAATCTTACGTAAGCTTTATATTAAAAAATAAATAAATAAAACGGCTCTTAAAATGTTACAACTTCCTCTTTCACACAGGTGGTTCTCGCTATTGTATCATAATTCACAACTCTTTTTCTTCTTCTTCTTCTTCTTCTTCTTTTTCTTCTTCTTCTTCGACTCTTTTCAACGTCTAAAAAGTCCAACTTTGACAACGTTTCTCTTCTCCATTCTCTTAATTCTCCTCTTTTGCATCCATCACGTAATGTCTTTAATTGCATCTCTGAATTTAAATTTTTTTAAACTACCAACTTACAATGTATGTTTGTGTTCCATCAATCGTCCTTTTTTTTCCCCAACTTCAGTGCCAATTCACTCCACCTACTTAAATCTACCTCCGAACCCCTCACCTGTTATACCCTCTCCTTACCCTCCCATCTTGCCCCTCATCCGAGCTCTGCTCTTGGCACCTCTTTACTGTCTTCTGCTCCAGTATCAGCTCCTCCTCTGTTGTCCCAAACTGAGTGGTGTTCTTACATCTGTGGGTTCCGTTCTAACCGAACAGATATCTCACTCTCTCAATCAGGACACTCGTCACCACAAACATGCTCCTTTCCTCAAAGCACATCTCCACTTCTTCCCAAGCCCTCAAATCTTGTACCTCCACCTGCCCGCTCCCTTCTTTACCATCCCACAACTAAGTCTCATCCTTCCCCTCTCCCCACCTCTCACATCACCCTTCTGCACCTTGGCTGTGCCTGCTCTCTCACCATCTCCACTCCCTCTCAAAGCTTCCCTCTCAACCCAACCTTCACACTCTTCCCCCCTCCAAACTTCTCTCTCACCTTTCTCAAAAACTCCCCTCTAACCATTTTCCCTCAACTCTCCCATCTCACAATTCTCCCTCCAATCTTCCCCCTTCTCAAAGTTGCCAACCCTCACATCCCCAAAGCTGCCTCCTTCCCCTGCCCTCTCTTTTCCATCTCATCACTCCACCTCCTCCAAACTTCAACTGCCCTCTGCCACTTCTCTTAGTACTCCCCACTGGACCTCAACCCATCACCACTGAGCCTTTTCTCCTCCTCATCCGGCACTCTCCCCGAGTTCCTCTGCAACCCCCACACTCTTTCAACGACTCTCCTTAATCCCCCTTCTCCCTCATCCCACCCTCCGCCTCCCCTCCCCTGCACCCAAACCCTCCTCCCCTCCCTCTTCCTGAACAGTGTAGACCTCAAACATCTCGAGCCTTCACTCAAACCTGACAGATCTTTCCATACAGGTTGCCACTAACAAACCAGATATACTTTGCTTAACAGAAACCTTCCTCCTTAAAGACATCTCTGACTCACTCATATCTCTCCCTGATTACTCCCTTCTCCGGTACGACAGACCTGAGCCTCGTCCTGGTGGTAGAGTTGCTCTCTTCATCAAAAACTCTATTCCTCACTCTCCATGCACTGCCTTCACTCCCCCACACCCCCAGGAATTCCTCTGGCTACGGCTTCCCCTCCACTCCCACCTCATGTTTATATGTGTACTGTACCGTCCACCAAACAGTGATGACTCCATTTACACCTCACTATCTGAAAACATGGAACGATTTCTATCCTCTCATCCCAACTCTTTGGTCACCCAAATTGTCATCAGGCCAGTTGGCTGGGTGTGGGTACCTCTATCACCTGCCATGGCTCTTCAGCAAAAGACTTCTGCGACTCATTGGGACTGATAATCTCTCAACTTCCCAAACCAGATCTCAACCAACGGTACTCCATCTCTTCGGGATTTGATTTTGACCAATTTCCCTGAAAATATCTGTTCTCGCTCCGCTCCAATCGGTTCATCTGACCATGTGCTTGTCAAGGTGGACATCTATCTGGCTTTTACTAGAGAACCATCTCAGTGGCATCGTGTCTGGCATTTCACTCAGGCTGACTGGCAGGGTCTCCAAGCAGCCATCAAACTTCTAGACTGGTCTCCCATGTCTACTTTCTCCGACATCAACTCGTCCTGGGAATTCTTTCAAAGAAACTTGCTCTCTCTCTCTCTTGCACAGATTTATCCCCTCTCGTCTTCAGTTGTCCTACCCTTTCTCCCACTCATGGTACCCTGAAGCTTGTGATGAGGCCGTTGTCCTGAAATAACTTGCCTTCACCTCACGAAGGCAAATCCAACTGAAGGCAATCTCAGTTCCTTCCACAAAGCTTGGAACAAGTGTGTATCTCCCCTCAAGAGAGCCAGAAAACAACATCTTTCTAATCTCATCTGAACTCTCAAACCTGTCTCCCTCCTCCAAATCCTGGTGGTGTCTAGTTAAGTCTGTTTCTGGTGTATGTTCCCCCTCCAAATACCTTCCTTACCTCAAATAGCCGCACAGCTGACACTGCAAGTGAAAAGGCTGAACGCCTTCTAAATCTTGTGTCCCTAAACCATCGCTTTCTGTACCCACCTTACCCAGTTGCACCCAGCTGTTCGTGGACTCTGTGTCCTTTTCTCCTGACAAGGTGGAGAGCTTGCTGCCAAACCTTGACTCAGATTCCACAACCGGTCCAGACATCAGCCCACGTGTTCTAAAAACCTGCTGTGCTGCTGTCGCTCACCCTCTCTCTGTTCTCTTCACCTTCTCATTTGCTCAAGGTCATCCACCATCTGCTTGGAAATCAGCAAACATTACCGCTCTGCATAAAAAGGCGCAAAAACAGTTCCCTGCAACAACACACCAATCAGCCTACTCCCAATCATCAGCAAGGTTATGGAATCAATCATCGCTTCCAACATTAAATCCTTCCTCTTCTCCAAAGGCCTGATTTCCGACAATCAATTTAGATTCAGACCAGGCCACTCTTCCCTGTATATTCTGCTTCAACTCTCCCAAAAATGGATGGAGGTCCTCAATGCCAGAGATGAGATCAGAGCCATATCCCTAGACATATCATGTGCTTTCGATAAGGTCTGGCATCCTGCCCTGTTCACCAAACTCTCTTCCTCTGGTATTCAAGGCCATATCTACTGATGGATTGCAAACTTACTCTCCTGTCACATCTGTGTGGCCCTAAATGGAGTTCTCCCATCCCCTCTTCCTGTCCAGGCTGGAGTTCCTCAAGGCAGTGTTCTGGGCCCTGTTCTTTTTCTGGTCTTTATCAATGATCTCTCCGACTCTCTGGAAAATCCTCATTATCTCTTTGCTGATGACTCCATCCTCTGCAGTTCCATCTGTCATCCCTCAGGTCAGGAAGCAGCAGCTTCTTCACTCTCTGCAGATCTGGATAAAATCACAAACTGATCCAACATGTGCAACATGTCTTTCAATTCTGACAAATCTCACACTCTCACTATGTCTCTCCAAAAGGACCATCTGGAACCACCCCTCCCCCCAACCCCCCATCTACTTTCTCAATAATCTTCTTGAAAAAGTCCTTTCATTCAAGCTTCTGCGTCTCACAATCTGCCAATCTCACAATCTCAATATCTGTTGGTATCCTGTGTCGGAGTGGCGACCCATCCAGGATCGTGTCCAATAGCCAAGGAGACTGCTTAGACAGCACCAACACTCTGCACAGAGTATGGTCCTGTTGGATGGATGGATGAACAGATGTCCTAATGTCTCTGTTCCCCACTTTTTTGTCCTATCTCCCCCCCTCTTGTCTCCTGCTCTCCTTGTTGTGCATTCTGTGTTAGCTCTCATACAAGCCTCAACATTGGATATAAAATTAATAATAAAACAATGACAGGCTTGGCAAGAGATTTGCGATTGCTGACCCATCGTATTAAACGCCCGACATGTCAAACTACGTCCAAATTGGACAAATGAGCACTTTTTATGAGTCTGATCTGCTGCTGAAGTTAATTACACAGTTTAAAATTTGGCTCAGATGAAGAGATTCGAGAGCTTATCGCATATGCAGAAATTAAATAAAAGTACGAACACTCGGAGACACTCGGAGTGTCAAACAATGTCAGAATTGGACAAATGAACAACTTTTTTTAAGCAGTCTGTACTTCTGTGAAGGTCAATTCCCCAGGTTGAAATTTTGAAATTTGGTTCAGGTGAAGAGATTCTGGAGCTCCTCACATGTGCGGAAATGAAATATAGCCATGAACGCTGGCGTTTCTTAGCATTGTGATGTATCCAGCTATTTGTAGCTATGATGATGAGGCATTCGATGATGAGTGAGGAAAATGAAAAAAAAAATTCATGAGCGCTTTCTCATTCAGAAACTGTTGCGGCCTGTTCCATGTCAAGGCATTGTTGAGCAGGCCCCAAAAAATGGTGAATTAAGACCCGAGCAAACCGACAGAGAGCTGACTCAGGGGCTGACCAAGGATGACGCCTTGATTAAGGATATACTTAAATAATTCCATTAATTATCTTTAAACGGGGTGTTTCAATGAACCCAAACACCCAATCAAGTGGTGTAGCTTCAGGGTACGTAAACCTCTGGCTCGGTCAGCTTTAACTTTAAAATGTGGACCTCCTTGCTACTCCCCTCCTTCCTTTCCGTAATATTTATATATGAGGTTGGGATAAGAAACCGACTTTTTACTTGTCCAAAATAGCTTGTACATCCTTACAATTCAGTGGATTTGACAACCTTGACTTGTGTGCCTAATCCAAACAATTATTCCATGATAATTTGAGCCTTTTATTTGCTGCGAAAGAGTAGAATTCAACTAATTTATGACAATTTATTTATGATTATCTTTTAATATGAAGTGAAAGCACTCTTCACTGATTTCCTAAAGCATAACATAACAGTGTAATTTAATTACTGTGCATTTCTTTAACCATTTATGCCTGGTGTTGGCTCAATGGTCCGGGTGGTGGGCTTTGGATCCTCGGGTCCTGATTTGAAATCCCACTCAGCTGTTGAATTAATACCAGGTGGGGTTAACTCGGCCTGTCATCCTTCCGAGGTCGGCAAAATGAGTGACAGCATTCTGGTATACTGTGTCGGAGTGGTGACCCGTCCAGGATTGTGCCCAATAGCCAAGGAGACTGCTTTGGCAGCACCAACGCTCTGCACAGAGTATGGTCCCAATATCTCTCACTCTCTGTATTTTTTTTTTTAAAGACAGTGTGGCATTGAGGGAAAAATTGTAACCACCATCGGACAAACCAATAAATCAGGAAACTGCAAGGTGTCAGGTAGAAATCCTGAATCAACAATGCTCTCGCGGAGGTAAATCAATGAGAAACAGAACATATCCAAAGGTGGAATGCGAAGTCATTCAACTGCAAATCCAATTACATTGCTTGTCATCAACGTACGAGGCCTCGATGCCAGGGTCACATCTTCGAATCCCGTGCATGCCTTGGAGTCATTTATCCCACTGTGCCGTAATTTCTATCCTCCGTGTAGCATCACTTCATGTGTTTGCATAGGTGTGCCTCCACAAGCCGAAGACACTGCGGAATTTTTTTTTTTTAATTCAAGTGAATTCGGTAAAAAAAAAACAACAATACAGCAAAGGAAGGTTTAGAAGAAAATTAATTCACAAGATCAAGAGACCTGTGGCAGCAGCTTTGTAATTCGGGCTGCAATGAGGATCGCTGAGTAATT
This sequence comes from Eptatretus burgeri, assembly GCF_056783735.1. Classification (NCBI taxonomy): domain Eukaryota; kingdom Metazoa; phylum Chordata; class Myxini; order Myxiniformes; family Myxinidae; genus Eptatretus; species Eptatretus burgeri. The sequence continues at coordinate 7,974,042 of NC_140961.1, read as the reverse complement.
CGCTTGGTTGTGCTACTCCAGCAGGTGCAACCCGAAGGGATTATGGATCGGTCGCACCCACGGGCACAGTTTTCCGAGACTCGCCACGAGCAATGAAAGATTCAACAAAAATAAAGAGGCTGTTTTTGCTGAAAATTACAATGTTAAAACAATAAACCGAAGGCTTGTTGGATTTTCAAGCGAAGGTAAAGGTTAATTGTGTGCATCACATCAACATCAGTATTTTTGATGCAAGGATGTTGAGAAGCTGTGAAATTCCAATGAACCGGCCAATGTCAGTGACCTGACAATGTGCAGCTGTCGCTGTGGTGAGGGCCTTGTTTGGTGATGACAAATGTTGATGACATCTTCGATGTAAAATTTCACTAAGTGCAACAACATCGTGGTGTGCTGAAGCGGCAGCAGGAAAAGGAGCTGACAGGGTGGCTAAGAAATATGCGCACTCGACTCGAAGCTGTCTAGCCTGGGTTTGAGAGCTGACCCAACTATAAACGGTTGTCCCAGTGTTTTTTTTTTTTTTGTTTTTTTTTGTATACCTTGGTCGAGGCTCGTATGAGAGCTAACACACAACTCACAGCAAGGAGGCATGAGACAAGAGGGGCGGGAGTGGAAGGGACAAAACAGTGGGGAACAGACACATTAGGTGAACTGTGGAAGGGAGAGGGATGGGGATGGGATGGGGAACATGGCAAAGAGAAGATGGACATTTCAGGGACTTTCAGGAAGGAAAGCAGGAGAAATGAAGGAAGTGGGCTTGGGTGGATTATCGGGGGTAGAAAAGATCGAGGATTTGGATGGGGGAAGATAAGAGGTGGTGTTGAACAGCTGTTTTGAAAGCCTGGAGGGAAGAATGGGAAAGAATAGAGTGAGGAAGTTTATTCCAAAGGCGGGAAAAAAGAGGAACGAAAGAGTGAAGATGAGCAGTGATTCGTGATTTTGGTAGTTTTACCAGAAGGGGGTTGTTGGCAGACCTTGAGCACCCTGTGGAAATGTGGTGGGGACAAATCGCAGAGAGAGCAGGGGGGGCAAGGCTGGAGAGGAGTCGGTAGAAGACAGAAAGACCACCGACCAACCTGCGGTGATTGAGTGAGAGGCCCAAAGACTCAGCTTCATTGCGGGAGATGCCGATGATCTTGAATGCCCTGGTTTCGACAGCGTGAAGCCGAGAAAGGTGGGAGGCAGGAGCACCAGCCCAGAGGGGAGAGCAATACTCCATCAGGCTATGGACAAAAGCTTTGTAAGTGGTCAGGAGCTCAAGAGGGCCGAAGAAGGACTTAGCACGACGGAGGATTCCCAGTCGGCGACTGGCTTTTGAGGCGAGGTTGGAAATGTGACTTTCCCAGGAAAGGTCATGGCAGATAGTGAGACCTAGAAGCTTGAAAGAAAAGATTTCTTCCAGAGGATTGTTGAGAAAGTGGATGGGGGGGGTTTGTAAACGGTCCTTTCGAAGAGACATAGTGAGAGTGTGAGATTTGTCTGGATTGAAAGACATGTTCCACGTGTTGGACCAGTTTGTGATTTTATCCAGATCTGCAGTGAGCGAAGAAGCTGCTGTTTGCCGGTCTGAGGGATGACAGATGGTACGGCAGAGGGTGGAGTCGTCGGCAAAGAGAAATAGAGGATTTTCCAGAGAGTCCGAGAGATCATTGATGAAAACCAGAAAAAGAACAGGGCCCAGAACGCTACCTTGAGGAACTCCAGCCTGCACAGGAAGAGGGGATGAAAGAACTCCATTTAGGGCCACACGTTGACTGCGACAGGAGAGGAAGTCTGCGAGCCATGAGTGGAGATGGCCTTGAATACCATGGGAAGAGAGTTTGGTGAGTAGGGCAGGGTGCCAGACTGTGTCAAAAGCACGTGATATGTCCAGGGATACGGCTCGGATTTCCTGTCTGGCATTGAGGACCTCCATCCATTGATGGGAGAGCAGAAGCAGCATATCCAGGGTAGAGTGACCTGGTCTGAAACCAAATTGATGATTGAAATCAATCAAGTTTCACGGAGGGGGTGTTCATCAATTATGTGCGCCGTCCCTCGGACGGAAGTTAAACTGGCATCTCGTCCACCAGGATTCGTTGGAGAACGTTGAAAATCCCATGGTGTCCTTTGTGAAGGGTAGGTGAGCTATCGCCGGAAACATGAAAAAAAAAAAGATGAATCAAGATGCATGTTCTTGGGATGGGGGTGCGGAGCTGGTTATCCCCTCTCCACCCTGTTTTCTTTGGGGATCTTATGCCTCCCACATTACTTATTGGCATGTAAACAATTGTAGCCAAATCTGCCCTACCATTGTAGAGCTTGGGGCCTGCTCACCATTTCCATAAATCCCAGCTCTATACATGGAAAATAAGAGAACAACAATCCTTACATCTGTGACCACTTTGATTATATCAGGAGGCCCCACAGCTGTCCACGGGAGAATGGCAGTTGGAGTAATTGAGGCCACAGCTGCACAAAGGCTTGGTCACTAACCGGCTGTGATCAGCCCTGATTGTAAACTGAAACTGCCATGGCACAAGCACAAAGTCAACAATGATTCTCAACTATCAGAACTCTCCATGACACTGCAGGAGGCAGAAAGGTCGTCGGCAATGTGCGAACTGGCGGCCTGACCCACAGATGGGTTTCATTTTTTTCAACAGTGAATTAATGTTACTCCATTCAGTGACATCACAGTGTACTTTGACATAACTTACAATGACATTTCTAGACAATGGGCAAATTATCATCATTGTGTCATGCATTTCAACCGAGGATCCGAGCAGAAACATCATTTCAACCGAGGTAAGCAGACAGACCAACGAGTGAAAAAGGAATGTCTATTGCCTCCTGATGTCATTTTTTAATATCCATTGATTACTAATCCTGTATATTGATTGAAATGTGATTTAGAGGTCACTACGTATTATCTATGAAACATGAAAAAATTTTGAAACCCCAACCCCTTCCTCCCAGCTCTCCTCTCATCAAATACATAAAACTCCGTGTTATCACTGACTCCCAGATATAAATGTTTCGTACTTTTTATGTGCGCTGGAAAGTTGAAATTTTGCACCAAGATGCAAATGGAAATGCAAATCGAAGCCAAGATTCCAGGAAAACTCACAAATCTGTCCTTAAACGTCCATAAATGAAAATATCCAAAAACAAAACTTGGCCGGTGGAGCCTCGCCCACTCAAACAAGAGAGGGGTCCAAACACCTTGGACTGCACATAAAAGAAGGCTCATTCTTCATTTCATTTATTTATTTCTGTGCTTCAGAATGTCATGTCTGGTGTTGTCTTAATGGTTAGGGTGGTGGGCTTGGGATCCTGGGGTCCTGAGTTCAAATCCTGCTTGGCTGTTGAATTAATACCAGGTGGGGTTGACTCAGCCCATCATCCTTCTTCGGTCGGCAAATTGAGTAGCAGTTTGCTGGGATGATTGAGCCATTTGAGTATCCTGTGTTGGAGTGGCGACTCGTCCAGGATTGTGCCCAAGAGCCCAGGAGACTGCTTCAGCATCACCGATGCTCTGCACAGAGTATGGTCCCAATGGATGGATTCAGAATGTAAGCACAATCCACTAAAATATTTTAAACCTTTCTTTCTCTCACTTTACTCGTATCTAATCAAACCTCATTCCATTGTCTTGTCGCTCCTCCAATTCCTTCTAACCTTTCTCTCCCATTTCTCATTTTAAATTCCATCCTTTTTCACCTTTTCCCCATGCATACGTAATAAAAAGATGGTCCCTTATAACTTGCCTCTGGAATTGTCTAAAACACTCCACAGCAACAGAATCACCCTCTGCTCATGTTGCTCGTAAAACCATTCCACGCAAGACGGAGTAAGTAAGTGAAACCATCATCTTAGGCAGCCAGCCAAGTCACGTGTTACCGTGTTGTGTTTTCTTGCAACAGATTCCTTGTTAATGGGAGCTGTCGGAATGCATATCAAATCATTTGTTATTTGCTTCGGGACCAAAACATATATATTGCTGACAGGTGCACATCGGACGCTTTACGACGACGGAGATGTCGGAAAAAAGAAAAGGTAAAATGAAAAAGACAAAGAAAAATGTGGAATCATTATCATGGTTTTAAATGAATTAAATATTCCAGTTTCAAGGTGAAACTGCAAAAAAAAAAAAAAAAAAATTCATAAAAGCATACTTGCAGTGTTTCTACATATTCTTACCAAGCTCGTAATGCATCCACGTAGGGGCTGATTGTGACATCATACCGTTTACATCCAAAGATTTCAATAGGAATTGATGGTGAGAGCACAGTCGACTCTTCATAAAGTGGAGTTACAGACGGTGATCTTACACCCATAAATGAAGCAATTTGTGGGCTAAGGTATGTTTACGTGTCTGAACGTGTCTGTATGCATCTGTACAAATGCGTCAGTGGGTACCCCCCATCTGTCGGTGATGTGGCTGTGTGTGTGTGTGTGTGTGTGTGTGTGTGTCTGTGTGGTTGGTTGTTATCTCCATATGCGGGTTTCAGAAGGTGGAATGGAGTCCTCCCAGGTCTCAAAATATCCACCTTCGTGTGAGTACGAGTATGTGTGCGTGTGTTGGTTGTCATCTCCATATGCGAGTTTCAGATAGTGGAACGGAGTCCTCCCAGGTATCGATGTATCCATCTCCATTTCAATGAGTAGGGGTCACGATTCATGGACCAAGCTGTGAAGTTTTCTTGTTCTCAAAGTTTTGTTCTTTTGAGGATCATCACTGAGCCTCGGACGGCTTCCAACTGCAGTTTGTTTGTAGTAGTGTTCCCAGGGATGGTTTTTTAAGATCTCTGTAAGGTTATTCTTCATCATTCCTGTTGCTTCAATGATCACTGGTACAATGTTGGCGCTCTTCAGATTCGAGATCTTTTCACTTAATATTTGGAATCTTTGTATCCGGTCATTTTTCTTCGTTTCTGCATTATTTAGGCCAAAATCTCTGGGAAATGAAACCTCAGTTAACAATGCCTGCTTTTCATTTTTATACCTGAGTACGATATCCGGTCACAACGCTTTGTTTTCTGTGTTCACGCTCAATGAGATCATCAGTTCAGATGTGAGCGTTTCTTCTTGTTCTCAATTATCAGTTTTGCTTTATGTTTCCATGAGTGTTGTGGGACTGGGATATTGAGGTTTTTTTTTCAAATGTTTCAGTGGATTACTCCACATACCTTGTTTGTGAAGGAGGTTCTGTTTTCACCCGTCTCTGTCTGCCTGTTTGACTGTTTATGTGCAGGATATCGCAAAAGGTTGCGCATGGATCCGGATGAAATTTGGTGGATACGTTGGTCGTACGACAAGGATGAACTGATTCGATTTTGGTGAAGATCTGAATCCGGATCCGGATCCGATAATTTTTTTTAGTAATTCTTCACCATTGAGAGATTGGGCTAAACTGATATATAGCATGATATCTCAAAAAGTTGTGAATGGATTCGGATGAACCATGGTGGACAGGTTGGGTGTGTGACTGTGACGAAATTGATTCAAATTTTTTTTAATTTGAATTTTGGTGAAGATCTGTATCCGGATCTGGATACGAGAATTATTTATTTTTTTAAGTGATTCTTCACCATTGAGAGATGGGGCTCAAAAACGATATGGCACTGCATCGCATGATATTTCAAAAAGTTATGAAGCCCGATATGTTCTCGTGGATCAGGCATTACATGGCGGAGGTAAGCGCTCTCCCGAGTGCCCTTCTCGTTGGGACTGTATTCATTGCTGTTTTGGTTTCATGTGACATCTTGTGTGATGTCTTCCAAAATGTGACATCTTCCATTTGCACCTGTCTTTGGAAATTTTTTGCTGGGTGGGTTAGGGATACCTTTTCTGGCTTGTTATCTTCGTGTTTCCTTACAAATTGTATTCGTTATTCTGTTGAACTATTCACGTATTCAGCCAGTTTGACAAATGTCATTCCGCGCACTTGGTTGAATTCCATCAGGCTGCTCCCTCCTCCATGTCTTGGCAGGTACATTCTCGGAATGCACTGAGTTTTTGTGGAACATTATCGGTACGCTTGGGTATGCCCAGTCTCGATCTCTTCCATCTCGGTCTCTGTGTGCATCTGTGTGTGTCTGCGTGTCTATGCGTGTGACTACACGTGTTGTAATTTGCCTTCAAGTCAGAAAATCAAGAGGCAGGAATTTATATAGAATTGTCCAGAGTACCCACATACATTGGAATCCTCGTTTTAAAAATAAAAGCAGAATTCCTTTTTCAGCAATTACAAGTGAGTGCTAGCAGATGGGACACCCAACTGATTGCCCTCTCCGAAGGAATTGTAAAAAATTATCTTACAAGTAACAGAAACTGCCATACTTTGGACACATCATGCGTGCAGAAAATGAAAGTCTGAATAAATCAACCATGCTGGGTATGGTTGAGAGAAGAAGATAATGTGCAGACATCGTATGTGCCGGATGAATGTGGTAAAGTCTGCAACCAAGCTATCTCTGCCAGAGCTTCAGGAAGCAGTGCAGGATCGGGACCTCCGACCTCCCAGACTCAGAAGCGACCCTCGAACCATTATGTGACCGAGTCTGGTTAAATGGTGTTCTCTAATGGTGTACTCTCGCATGCAACAACAATCCAGAGAAGCATCAGGATAAAAGTTTGTTGGCGTATCCTCTTCCACCGAGAATCAACCTGAGGCCACGTGACATGACTCGGAGTCATCTTGCACTGAAATAAAGTGCCAACAATGGCGCACGTAATGGACCGTGAAAATGTCACATTTCTGCGCCACTTTATATAAGTAGTTGAGATAAACAATCGGCATTCCTCAGGCGTTTCACACAAGCCAAACCCTGTCGCCATAAGTCACAATTCGTCACATATATTCTACTTAACGTTGAATGAGCTCTCCAGGCAACAAAAACTTTTGTTGTCAGAAAAATTCAGAACAGATTGAGGGTTGGTCATAAGTTGAGATTTTAAAAATGATAAGATTAATGATGCTTATGACATTGAATAGAACTATTTATGGGGACATTTTCCAGACAAGGGTCTCGACCAATGGAGGAGATAAATCACAAAGGGCATCAGATTCAATCAATACGAGATGGTATGGCAGAGAAGCAGAAATAATACAAAAACAAGCAACAATGGCCCAAAGAGGAACAGAATGGGTGAGAATAATTGTGTGTTGAAGATATTGTCTATGTGCATGTGTGAGTGCATGAGGTAGTGATGGGCAGCACATTTGAAAGTCTGAAAGTGAGGAGGACGAGAGAACGGAATCAAGGAGACGATTCCACAATCGGGAGAATTAAGGGATCAATTAATGCGGGTGGGGAACTAGCCTGTACTTTGGGAGGATGAGCAAATGAAGGATGTCAGAAGAATGTGTGCAACTTGGAGTGGCTTTGGGAAGACAGCTGTAGAAGAGGGTAGAAGGAGCAAGGACAGATGTAAGCTTGTGTTAAAGAGAGCACACCAATTTTCCATCAGTGCTAGAGTCCTTGGGAACCCACATCCTCTCATGAGACTTCAATGATGTGGAAGGTCTCGTTTTCAAGCACCCCAATAATAGCAAGGCTGGGGTCTATCAGATGGTGACTGGCCTTTGATGATAGTTCAGTGATTTGATCCTCTGAAGAAACTTCATGGCAGATAGTGAGGACAATGAGTTCCGTCCAGGGACTGTACCTCTTCAAGTGGCTGTCTGGTGAAGTGAATAGGATACATTGATTGCTGATCCTTGTGGAGAGACCGTGCGAGAGATTGTGACCTATTGGCATTTAAGTGCCATAAAAGTTCCACAAGGGGCTGGCATGATAGCCAAGAGATAAGTGCACTCAGCTTTGGGCTTTCTCGCCCAGTTTGAATCTCAACCGAGCTATAAACTGTAAGTCGGCATGTCACATGCAGGGTGATGCAGCAATGTGTACGCATAATGCATCGGAAGGACATGAAGCTGATTGACCCATCTGCCAGCAAAATTTGTTGGTGGAAGTTGTAAATCCCATTTTTCACAAAGTGAATTGTCAGCACGCTGAACAAATTACTAATTCCGACCCAAATAAACTCGTCAAAGGTCAGGCTTGTCGAGAAGGTCCATCGACCAAAAACTTTTCCCAGCCGAGACTACAAGAAGGTGGGATCATTTAGGTCATTAAAGTAGTTGTTGGCGTAGTCGTAGTAGTAGGAGTCGTAGTCGTAGTAATTAAAGGGTCACAAAGGCTATTTTCCATGATAAATATGATTTTATACATAAATCTATTAGTCAACTCGAAGGGCACTCGGTAGAGCGCATACCTCAGCCACGCAATGCCAGATCCACGAGAACATATCGGGCCCAATACATATTTGAAATATCATGCTATACAGAACTGTATCATTTTTGGCCCAATCTCTCAATGGTGAAGAATCACTTAATATATTCTAGGAGTCAGATCTGGATCCGGATCTTCTCCAAAATCGAATCAGTTTGTCCTTGTTACACACCCAACCTGCACGCAAATTTCATCCGGATCCGTCCACACCTTTTTGAGATATCCTGTACATAGACAAACAGACAGACAAGCAAGCCGGTAGGCGACATGGGTGGTCGTACATAATTGCATACTAGTCATACAGCTTTTGACGGATCGGGCTGAAATTTTTTGACAAAGAGGTTGATTATAGTGCGCATAAAAACAGGGAAGCCGATTTTTGATTTTCGAAAAAATAATTTTTTTAGGATTTTCCAAAAAATTTCAAAGTCCAATTGCTGGTCAACGGTGGCATCCATAGCAACGATGCTCAAAAGCATACAACTAGATCCTGGTATGAACCCACCAGTCAAGTTTCATCAAAATCTGTTGACTCCTCTGGCTTCCAGAGCTGTCCATTACATACAGACATACAGACAGACGGAAAACCTGAGAATAATGGTAGTCTCGCGACCACCCAACAGAAAGAGGTGAAAACATTTCCTCCTTCACCTTCGGTGGCGGAGGTAATTATGAATCAATCATCATAATTTTGCAGCACTCAGTTTCACAAAACACACAAAAGGACTTAATGAACCGTCATCCAAGCTGTAGGTTACAGTACATCAGCAATGCCTCCATTGTCAAAAGAAGAGAAGTTAAAGGACACTTTTTAGAATTTTTGCCGTCGCTGACTTCATCAAGTGAAAGAGCTTTGTCGAAAGGAATGAGGATCGTTAACAATGAGTCAGACATCATGTTATGGATTGCATTAGAAATATCTTGTTCATTAAAGAAGGAGCAGATGAAACACTGAAGAAATGGGTCACCAAGCCTCCCTTTCAAAACAATTATCGCCTTCCTTTACATTTTTTTTCAGGTGAGTTGAATAAAAAGATATCTGAACGGTTTTTTTTTTTTGCAACGAATAAAAGAACCTTGAAAGCACACAAGCAATTTCGAGAAAATGTGAGCTGCATGAAAATAGTTCATCTGCAAAGCCGTTGTTAACCTGCCGTCTACAGAGTATTCCTTAAAAATGCAGCTTTAGTGGACAAACAAAAAGGCTTTTCACACATTTCCGTGTAGTGTCCCACAGGGATAAGTGGAAAAAAAAAATAATCACAATTTCTTATGAAATCTCGGGCAGTTATGTCGACCTGAGCAAACTTTTTTTTACCAAACCGAACTATCTGTAAATACGAGGGGAGTTATGCCTGTTGTTGGCTGAGCGGTGAGGATGGCTGGCTTGAGATCCTAGGGTCCTGAGTTCGACCTCCTGTCAGCTGCTGAATTAGCACCAGGTGGGGTTGACTCAGCCTGCCATTCTTCCGAGGTCGGTGAAATGAACACCGGTGTCCTGGTAATCGGGGCACTGCATCACCGGCATCGCCTTTGTTCCAAACCAATGATGCAACCAGCAGCCAAATCAGTCAAGGTAAACCGAGATTCTCACAATTGCTTCAATATGTGCAATATATTTATTCTTTGCTTTTCCAATATGGAGTCCAGAGACTTCCAGGAATTTCTTGATTTGTCCTTCAAACTGTCTATGCCAATGTACTCGATGTCATCAGATTGCTCCTTCAGCCACTCATAGAGATACCTCAACAGGTTCCTCGATGATGAACATGTATGTTTTGTTTTTGCGTCGCACGCTGCACTCATGGAAACCGTGAAGGCCAAGGCTCTCTCTTTTTCCTGCGGATGGAATTAACTCACTACATCTGTCCAATCATCCCCCCCCCCACCTCCAACTCCATTGGTTCAAGGTTGCAGGCCACTACAATGTCACGTCATTTTCAATTTACATTCATGATGTTTTAGATTCCCGCTCACCTGACACCAAACATTTTCTTGTCGCAGGTTCTGTTTGTATGTCCATCGAATGCCCACTTGTTCCCTTCTGTCCTTGAGCATCAATCAAAACATCCTCATCCTTTTTTAGTTTGCTTCTCCATGAGCTTCGTAAAGAGTAAAACCCAAACACTAATTGTGTTGTTTTTTTTTTGGGGGGGGGGGGATATGTGCTGTCACCTGATGTAGTAATTGTCCTCACACGAGTTCAGTTTATCGCATAATCAATCGGCTCGATTCTCGTATTCACATTTTATAGCTCGATGCGTCCTGCAGGTGGTGGCGAGCAGAATCATATTGCGTCGATGAAAACCTTCGCGAGCCAAAGGATCTTCGCTAAAATTCAGGCTTTAAAATTTTTTTTTTTACAATTTTTTTACGTCGTGAACCGAAGATATTTTTCCAAGGACTTTTCATTTACAGGAAAGAAAAGAAAAATAAGTTTGAATTGAATGCAATGAGACGAACAAGGAAGGTAATGATTCGATTTGCACGAGTAAAACAATTACTCCATTAAAAGAGTAATAGTTACAACTTGAGTTCTGAGGGCATAACTATTGTGATGTCTACACTGATTGTGACTCATTAAGAAAATGAAAGGTCATTCATTTACAATCCAGCCCCCCCTCCCCCCAACACACACACACACACACACACCAAAACCTCAATTTAACAAAACCATAATGATCTGTTCAACATTCATTGAGGTTGGATGTAATTCATTTATCCTCCGTACATGTTGAGAAAAGACAAGAGAACAATTCGTCACGAAATCTTGAAACATAATGTAAATTGTCTACTGTGTTGTTGAAAGCCTGGCGTTGGCTTTTTAGTTAGGGTGGCTGGCTTGGGATCCAAGGGTCCCGAGTTTGAGCCCTGTTGGTTGCTAAATTAACACCAGGTGGGGTTGACTCAGTGTGTCGTCCTCCTGAGGTTGGCAAAATGAGTACCAGTGCACTGATGGAGGGGCGCAGCTGTGCTGCAAGAAATGGTCGGAGTGGTGACCCGTCCATGATTGTGCCATATAGTCATGGAAAAACTACTTTGGCAGTTCCAATGCTCTGTTCAAGAGGATGGGTCAAGAATAATAATAATAATAATAATAATAATAATAATAATAATAATAATAATAATACTGTGTTGTTGATCCCGAAGTGAGTATAAATAAAAACTTCAATAAACAGCAAAAACATAATTATCTTTTTCATGTGACTAATGACGCTGAAAGCCCCCTTGGGAAGAAAAAAGAGAAACAGGAAACTCTTGCAAAGTAAATGAGTGAAAAGTTGTAATTAATTAAATCAGGGATGATGTCATTCACTCCAAATCAAATCTCTCTTCCAATCACACTGCTCACCCTGCACTCCTTTCTTCAGCTTTGTAATACGAGTTCCTTGACGAGTAACTTTGAAGCAGGAGGAGGCCATTCGGCCCATCAATGTCTGCACTACTGTTACCAACCTATGGTAGTTTGTGCATTCTCGATACTTTTAAATGCTGAGCGTTGAGCAACGAAGGTGTATCGGGATGACCTGGCTGGGGTTCAAACCAATGACCACCTAGACTCATATAGCAGAATCTCGAACCATTACACCACTCACCACTAAAGCTTTATTATGTTATCACCTTTTGTGGTTACAACCACCATCGTTTTTTAGGTTTTGTTTGGTTTTACTTCTGGAAGGAGTGATCTCAACATTCCAACAGCGCTGGCAACCCAAAAGAGCCAGCGGCCAAGAGCTAAGTGGATAAATGTGTCGTCAACATCAGACTCAGGCAGCAATCATCGTGGACTTAACTCCCAAAGACAGAAAGACAAATCGAGGTGATACAACATGTTTGTTACAGGACTACGATAAGTGGCTGGCTTAAAGGCAAATACCTTTGAAGGGAGAAAAGTGAAAGAAACAGAGTTATGAATCGTGGCCGAGTTCCTGTTATCATCTTAAACGATGATCCATGATTGATGCTTGGAACCAAGATTCTAATACTACTTGTTTTTACCCATGGTTTACCAATGTCCTTGTAATTCAAATGAAGGTGCATTGATGTCTTCTCGTGTATTTGTCCTGCAGGTGAGCTACGTACAAGCTGCAGTCTGAACCTTAAATCAGTGGTTCCTAATCTGTGGTCCGTGGACCGCAAGTGATCCACGAGGCCAGCAGCGGGGATCGATAAGCGAGAAAAAGTAACAATAGCCTCCCTGCACCAACTAATGACATCACACACTGTGAATCACTGCACCGTCAAAGGCAACCAATCGTGGAAGGCCAGGATTCATCTTCCGTGTCATAATTACATCAATATCACAATGACAGTTCCGTGTCACTACACTACGTCACCACAATATCATGTCACTATGATACACGTACACGGTAGTGCAAAAATCTTTGGAGGTTCGGAATGGTTCTCCGCACACCAAAAGAGATTGGGAACCGGTGCCTGAAATCAGTGTCAAAAAAAAAACCACAGGAAACAGAAAAAGGAAGTCAGAACGCATGAAAAGATAACAAAGAAAAGAGTAAGAAAAGGTACAAAATTGCAAAGCATCTCAAGAGCATTCACCTATCACAAGTGTGAGTTAACCACAAGCAGTCGAGTGCAATGATGGAATTCAAATCGGATAATCCTCAGCCGAACAGGTCATCAATCCACGGAGAGATCTTCACATGTGACTTAACCAGGATGCGCACCTGATGGACACAATGCCAATTTCATGCGTCTGGTTCCTTGTAACGCGTAAAGGTTGTGATTAAGGAGTATCAAGGAAAGAGAACATACGACAAGAAATAAAACTCCTGGAGTGCATCTGATCTCAAATAACGCCAATCATGTTAAATAAATAAATAAATAAATAAATAAATAAATAAATTAATAAATAAATAAAACACGACACGTTTTTCCCCCTCTCCAGGAAAATATCATTAATTTACTCCTTTCCAACATGCATACAAAGATCAAACAAGCTCCATTATTTCTTCCTGCCGCAAGGTTTTTGTTATTTATTGAAACTGTTCTACATCCAAATAGAAGTTATAAGGCTTTCAATCATTCTGTCATAAAACAGATTCTCTCCGAGTGACCGATGCGTTTGGTAAAACTTTGAGAAACCCCGAGACCCTCCCATCTCCCTCTGCGTTTGATTGGTTTTCCTTGAGTTTTGGTGAAACTTTGAGAAGCCCCGAGACCCTCGCATCTCTCTGGGAATTTTTTCTGTGATTTTTTTTTTTGTGATTTTTCCTGGTGTATCGTGATCTGTGATTTTTCCCAGTGTATCGGCTTCGATGTCTGTCGACATGCGAAATTTCGGCTTTCCACGCCACCCAGAAGGTACCGATCTATAATATCAGTCAGAGGACAGGTCAGTCAGTGAATCGGTGGTTTTCATGAGCTTTATAATTCTATGAGATATTAAGTCTCAACACATTGGCACTTACATCATTTTAGTGATGATGCTTTGCAGGCACGGTATTGAATCGAAAAGTTACACCGTTCATCAGTTGCTATGCTAAGCTGGGAACCTACCTGCCCATCAGCATCCATTGCTGGTGGACATTAAAGTTCCCAATGTTCTGCTCTAACTAGCTCTAGAAAGTCCACCCCTCCAATTAGGGGTCCCATGGCACCCCTCACCCTCGGCCTCGGTTTTCGGATACAAAAGAGACTGATTACAGATATAAGCTTCCTGTATTTTCCATTTGGATTAACCTAAGGATTTAAAAATGCCTTTCCACCACAATGACAATGACTTTCCGAAGAGGTCAAAGCTGGGTCAATTCCCATGGTTCTGCCGCATTATATAATCGGTGATCATTGCAATTATTTTCAGCACCGATAGGTTGACCGGTAACTGCAAACCATTCTGGGCCAAATTGAGATGCTCAGCCATATTTTGTTGAAGTCAATACATCCAATGCTTATCTGATAAAGTCCTTTGACAAAAAAAAACCTATTCTTCACTCCTCCCCAGGAAGGCTGCAGCGGTATCCTGCTACACCAATCTAGAGAGAATAATGAACTTGTTTTCTCCTTGGGACACGTCTTTTAATGCAGGAAATTCCCATCTTCTCACTATGTCCTTGCAGTGCTGCAGCTTTGGACAATATTTTTGGAAAATGGGGACATTCCGGACAAAGGCACCAATTTTTTTCTTGCATTATTTTATGTCAAATATATTAATTTTTTGATGGAGACCTCTGACCGAGGTCATTCTGGGTCATTATAATGACCAATAACTATTTGTGCCGACATTTCAAAAAAAAAAATCATGAAAAAAATGCATTTTTTTTGTAAGACATTGGAAATCAAACTTCGGTCATAATTAGTGATATATATATATACACACACACACACACACACACACACACACACACACACACACACACACACACACACACACACACACACACACACACACACACACACACACACACACACACACACACACACACACACACTACCGGTCAAAAGTTTTAGCACACCCACATTTTTCCAGGTTTTTACTGAAATTTAAGCAGTTTAATGTTTCAATGTACTCTAAAATTAAAGCATAGAACAAATAAACAATTGCAGATAAATAAGAAATCATGGAATAGTTTTGTTGAACAAAATTTAATCTAAATCTTTGACTCATCAAAGTAGCCACCTTTTGCAGATAAAACAGCCGAACATACTCGTGGCGTTCTTTCTACAATGGAAATTAAATATTGTTCGGAAAGTTTTTCCCAACACTGTTGCAGAAGTTCCCACAAATGTGTTGCACTTGTAGGTTGCTTTGCTTTCACCCTTCTGTCAGGTTCATCCCAAACCAGCTCGATGGGTTTAAGTCTGGAGACTGTGCTGGCCATTCCATGATTTGAAGCCTACCGTCTTGTTCTTTTCTTCTACAGTAGTTCAGACATAGCCGAGAGGTATGTTTTGGGTCGTTATCTTGCTATCGGATGAATCCCTGACCAATGAGGCGTAGACCAGCGGGTATTGCGTGGAGCTGCAAAATGCTATGGCAGCCCTTTTGATTCAGGGTGCCAGTCACTCTGTGCAAGTCGCCGACTCTGGATCCAGCAAAAGAGCCCCAGATCATCACGCTTCCTCCTTCATGCTTGACAGTTGGTGTCACACACTGAGGAACCATCCTTTCGCCTACTCGACGGCGTACAAAAACCCTACGTGATGAACCGAAGATTTCAAATTTTGATTCATTGGTCCATGAGATCCTTCTTCCAGTTTTCAGTAGTCCACTGGTGGTGCTTCATGGCCCAGACAAGCGTCTTTTTCTTATTTTGCCATCTTAGCAATGGCTTTCTTACTGACACTCGACCTGTCAAACCTGCAGCTCGAAGTCTTCTCTTCACAGTTGAAACTGCGACTTCCTTACTTCGACCAGTGTTAAGCTGTGCTTGAAGCTGCTGGTCCTGTGAGCCGCCTAGCACGCAAGCTGTTGACTCAGAAACTTGTCTTCTGATTGTGTTGTGGCTTTGGGTCTGCCAGAACTCTTCCTGTCAGAGTTCCCTCCAGTTTCCAAGTGCCTTGTGATGGTGTAGGAAACTGTACTGACTGACACCTTGGCTCCCTTTGCAACTTCTCGAAAGGAAAGACCTACACTTTTAAGGGTTATAATGGTCTGTCTGTCTTCCTTTGTTAATTGTCTTTTTCTCACCATTATGACAGCAATACACTACTTCCTGCAGTGCAATATTGTCCACATAATTATTCAGAGGGTGCAGCAACACAGTCTGTTCCAACACTGCTTTATACAGACAGAGGGTTTGTAACTAATGAACAAAAGTTTGGACACCTGTAGGAATTGTTTACATCAACTTTCCAGGCTCAATTTACTTCCATTGCTGCAGAACATCAGCAGTCGCTAACCCATTACTTGTTCCCTGAAAAGGGCCTTTTTTAACAACTCTGAAATTTGCATTATTTTTCAGTTTTTGGAAACCTAAACTTTTGTTTTTAACCTCTGGTAGTTTACCACTTTGCTTTGTACCATTTCAGGTTATCCACTGAACTTGAACTGCTTACATTTCAGTAAAAACTGAAAAATGGGGGTGTTCCAAAACTTTTGACCGGTAGTGTTCAAACATATATATGTTACATATATTCTTCTTCCATCTATATTATACATATTTGAGGTGTGTGTGTGTGTGTGTGTGTGTGTGTGTGTGTGTGTGTGTGTGTGTGTGTGTGTGTGTGTGTGTGTGTGTGTGTGTGTGTGTGTGTATTTTCTGATTTGCCAACTATACCTTTTGAACCACAGGGCTCAAACTTGCCATGAAGACTGTTCACCCCCCCCCCCCAGGGTAGATTTGCACTATAAACCTCCCCCCAAAACCCCTAACAACCCCTCCCACCAACCTCCCCTTCCCCTCCCCCACCATGTGTGTTTGCTTCCATAAACCAGGTACACCCTTTCACTCTTGGGGCTCACTCACACTTGGCATGAAGAATGCCTACTCTCCTAGGATAGTTTTGCACTCTGCCCCACATCTTGCCCCAAACCCAACCTCCATTATGCCCATTACCTCCAACACTCCCCAACTCCGTGTGTTTTTTTCTGATCTGCTTGCTACACCTTTTCAATGATGCCAATAGACCAGGGCCATGAGCAAAAGAATGACATGTTCAAGGGTTCGGGAGGTGCGATGGAACTGACAGAGAATCCATCTGCCTTGAGGAAATGGATAGTAGTTTGAGAGGGAATACTCTGCTGAAGAAGACCAATCTTATCACCACCACAAAGAAGACACATCTACCCAGAAAACTTTCACACAGCAGGCTCTGAGTCTGGTTCAGACCATCAGTGACTTTGGCAATCCCTTTCTCAATGAAACTGAAGAATTGATGACCTTGGACACACGTAATGTCCTGGATGCATCCGTGGTTTGTAAAGTCCACACAGCAGAAACTCGAGGAAAGGATCAGTACAACAATTACCACAATCAGTGCTGGTAGATCGTACCTCCACTATCCAATGTGACAATCAACACTCCCTGTGACTTCAGACCTCCAGCACCCAAGATCCAGGCAAATCAAGCTGAGCAGATCAGAATGCTCAACATGGATGTGGACATCTTCTCCAGATTCTACATTGCGATGCAGCACAGAGAAGTAGACATGGGCACGTTCTTCAAGCACGAAAATCATCCATATCCTCATTCACTATCTGACAAGGGAAACACTTCAGCTGGGAAAGAAGTCTGATCTGCTGATGTGCCTGGAGAAGCATACCCTAACTATGCCACCAAATCTCCCAAGTTAATTTGGCATCAGGATCCTAGATGGCGCAGCTGTCGTGCATCTTCTTTCGCCCAGTAGTGCCATCACCTTCAATCAATATGCAGATGATGTCTTCCTTCAACACATCATGAAACAACTGGAGAGCTCCACCAGGGTATATGTGGTGTGGGACACTTACATGACCAGTAGTATTACGGAGTCAATGAGAGAAGAGGGGTAAAGGCATTCACAGGAAGGTAGCTGACCAGAACAAGATCCCTGGGAACTGGCAGAACTTCTTGGGGCAGAACTTCAATAAGCAGGAATGCTTCAAATTCCTCTCCAGCTGGATTGCAAGTGTGGATTTCCCACCTGAAAAGGAGGTCGTCGTCACCTTTAGCCAGGGAGTGGTCTCCAGAGGAAGGAGTCCGAGCAACGAGGAAGCGGACACCAGAATTCTGATTCACGTGCATGATGGATTAAAGCGTGGCTTGTCAACCTGCCTGATTCAGACGGTGGATACTGACATTGTTGTGATCCTGGTCGGAATGTTCGACCATTTTCTGATGCTGTGTCCAGCTGCAAAAATATGGGTGGCCTTTGGTACGGGAAACAATTTCACACATCTGTTTGTCAACGCCATTGCTCGTGGATGAGGAGAAGAACAAGCCAAGGCTTTGTCCATCTTCCACAGCTTCACAAGCTGTGTGTGACACTGTATCTGCCTTCTTTGGAAAGGGGAAGAAGTCTGCATGGGAAGCGTGGAAGTCCAACCCCCAAGTCATTGATTCTTTCTCCTGCATTGCAGGCAATTTAAACTGTGAGCTAGACATGGACAGAAGCATCTTCAAACTCCTAGAATGCAACACAGTTGTCCTCTATGACAAGACCAGCAACCAGGACTTTGTCAACGAGGCATGGAGAAAGATGTTCTGCCAACAAAGCAAATCGATGGAAAACATATCCCACCGAGGCAGGACGCATTGTTTGAGAACTCAAAGCAAGCTGTCCACCAGGGTTGGGATCTGGACCATGGGCGACGTGACCCTGCAAGAAACTCGATCTCCAGAGGGACGAGGCTGGACTCTGGACAAGGCAATCAAGCCTTGGTTCCCTGTGTGGGCCACACTCCCCATGGCATCAGAAGCATTGAATGAGCTGCTAAAATGTGGCTGCAAGACAACGAAAGGCTGTTGTGGGAGATGTACATGCAAGAAGGCTCCTTTGAAATGCACATAACTTTGCAGCTGTAAATGTCTCAAGTAGAGACATCAGAGAATGATCGACATGTTTGTGGAAGGAGCTGTGATTGGGGTGAGAATTGGTAAACGATATAAGCTGTGATTATACCTGTTTCTGTACGGAGTCCATAAGGGCATGACCATGGAATTAAAGACCAATCACATCACGAGCATCTCACGACAGGATGCTGAGTCTCAGGGTTTGCTTCTCACTCACCAGAGGACATTTAGGCAAACAAACACCAGGCAAATAGGACATTTACATTTGACAAATGCCGAATGGATATACTGTATATGGGAGAGAATGAAAATAAGAGGTCAGGAGAAGAAAGAAGAAGATGGAGGAAGCCAAGACAACAATTTTTAAGGGGAAGTGAGAAAGCTTAGAATTTTAAGGATAAGTCCTTGGCACGTGTTTCTGCTTTCATCCTTCTTCAAAAAGATAGTCTCAGTCTAAAACGCAAAGCTTGCAGGAAACCTGTAGGCCGATAGACGACGCATACAATGTCAGGTACCAGAAAGTGAAGTGAGGTAGGGCGGCTCATTTCCCTATCCCAATGCATTACCAATGATGGCATAATTTACATCAAATCACGAGAAGGATAAGCCACACAGGAATGAGAACCAAAATGAGTTTATGTCTGCCCTTTCTGTGCCTGACATCACCCCCGACTCCTTCCCCCACCCCCACTCAGATTGTTTGAGGTCACACGTGGTCAAGCAGTCACCCACTTCTGGTGAAACTCCCAAAATCCAAGGTTAATGGTCACCTCCACTCACCTAACAACTTCCTCAGTCTTCTCAATCTAACTCCTCCCTCTCGAGCTTCAGGATGGCTGTTCACCTCCTCCTCATGTCACCCTCATCCACACTCATGATGTTTACGACCCATATTAACCCTCCCAGGGAAGCCCATCACTTCCTTACCAGGTTGTTGTATTTTCTCCCCTGTCCCTCCACCCACCTCTCTGCTTTTTTTTTTCTTGCTGATCCTTTCATGGTTTTACCTTTCTCTTCTTTCAGCCGAATATATATGTTTAAGTTTCCATCCAGCTTTTTCACACCCCCCACTGCCCCCCACTGCCCCCACTGCTCCCCCCACTGCCCTCCCACCTCCACATGTGTCCACCACCCATCCTTTGCTTGTGTTATTCCCCTGGCCCATTCTTACTCCAGGGGTCCCTCTAACTAACTTGCTGTCAGTGTGCTTCCCAACTTTCCAATGTGTTCTTTCTTCTGTCAGGTCCTGTCCTGTCCTGTCCTGTTCTGTTCTGTTCTGTTCTGTTCTAATCTGCTTTCGAGCTCTTCCAAGATCCTCTACTTTGTACTACAAACAACAACCTTGAGAGATATGTCCCATCTCAAAAGACAAAAACCTCTGAAAATGGGGGAGTTTGCAAGCTCAGCATTTTAAGCGTCAGTATCGGATGTCTTCACACTTCATCACAGTTCCTGTCTTCAAACTTCATCATTGACATAACATTTGCTACCAATGAAGAGCTCCACCATGTGAGAGCATTGTTTGTACAACTGAGTTGTACTGCAGTGAGAAGTCTTTGGGGACATCGAGAACACACTACTACTACTACTACCACTACTACAACTACCACCACCACTACTACTACTACTACTACTGCTACTACTACTACTACTACTCCTCCTGCTCCTCCTCCTCCTCCTCCATGTGCAGCACAATCAAAACAAAGACCAATTACTGCAGCGTAGTCCCAAGAAGGAAACCAGACATAACAACACACACACACACACACACACACACACACACACACACACACACACACACACACACACACACACACACACACACACACACACACACACACACACACACACACACACACACACACACACACACACACACACACACACACACACACACACATTATGTACTGGTAAGTACTTACAAAATCTATTTCATTTGAAGTTATAACCTTAACTTGTAAGCAATTTACTGATTTCCCAACCGCGCTGATCATGAGCTGGGCCCCGTTTATCATCGAGGTTTCCATCCTTTCAACCCAGAACCTCTCCAAACGGTGGATCCACAACCCCGGTTTTAGGTCCACATCAGTAGATTACTCAACATTAATGGACCCATAACCTCAAAGTTGTGTCCAGACATTCAGTCAACACAGCAATGCAACATCCTCATTCAAAGTTGTTTAATTTTTACTTTTATTTGAAGTATGACCACATTTGAATAATAGTGGGGCGGATATGTGAAATCAATGTGCACTTGTGGAAAGAAGCATGAAACTTTGCCCTTGGGGGTTTTGGGGTGTGCCAATTTCAAAAATTGCGGGAACCACGATGTCACTCCAGCGGTTGTCGCCAAAAATTAAGAAATTCAAAATGGCCGCCGCAAAACACATTTTTGCCCATAAAACGGCTCTAAGTAGCCCAATTGCCTTGATCTTGATGTCTATACCTATGTTTTTGAGGTCAAGGAATCCAATAAAACACATGTGAAGACTCTTAACATATATCTTTATTGTAAAAAAAAATTTTTTCAACGCCCATAACGCAATTTCCTACAACGGTCAACATCAAGAGTGAGTGCACCAATTGCCATCTTGGCACCAATACAATTTTTATGAGTTTAAGGGATCCAATTGTGTGTCATTCGTTCTGTTAAAGGGACACCTATGCTACACAACAAAATGACATGAACAAGTTCCAAGAATTACCACCAGGGGTTTACTATTGCTCCAGTAGCCAGGCTTAACTCTGGACTATTCAGCCATGGAATGATCAGGTACAACACATGTAGTTCCTTTAGAATATGTATTTCTCAATACTGCAGGAACTATATGATGGAAAAACTAGGAAAACCATGTGCTAAGGGTGCAGCATATGTGTCCATTTAAAATGTTGTCGAATTACTCTAACATATCAGTCACTATGTCACTGTCGTGTTGTGTTAACATGGCCAAGATTTACTTCTTACTCTCTGTTCCACTGTCCCGAGCAGAAGCACAACTGTGTGCATGGCAGATTTGCTTTGACACAAGAGCATCTTTTAGTGCATTCCTTTTTGCATCCGCATTTCAACAGTTCTTGACAACCTTTGGCTGCCTCTGGCAGAGTAGACTAGCATGGAGTCCATGGGGAATCATCTTTCAATCTCTCCCAGCCCCATATATCTGGTGATGGAACATTGGGCTTTCCTACAAGTGACTGTCCACAGATATGCCCTGCCAGATAAACAGCCCTTTTCACATGCTGTTCTAGGGCATGTAATGTTGGAGGAATGTTTTCCATCTTACGGTTGTTGGTGAACAACTGCTTCCTGGCTTCATTCACATGGCAAAGTGCAGATGTTCGCTGATACAAGAGAACAACATATCTTTCCATTTGGTCCATATCGTCTTGGGATATCTGAGCTGGAGCACGTCATTGCATCATCATTGAATGACAGTACAGTACCAAAATTTCTGTGATGAGCTTCTAGGTTTGGAATATGCTGTAGGAGTTTCTCTGCCAGTCGAGTGGAATGGATGTTTCCAGCTGTGTTACCACCTAATTTTTGAAGCCGCTCACGATACAATGCCTTGAGATCAGTAAGTTTGAAAACATGATTCTGGTCTCCTCCCAATTGACCATATTCCTCAAGAGAAGATACCACCGCAGCAAATGCAAGTGAGTCTGCGTTGATTTGGTGACACTGTTCAATCGAATGTCTTCATTGAGATCTATGTTTGTTATAGAATAATGACAAGCACTTTAAGTGATATACAGCATCAATAGCGATCATATCTCCAACTGACAATTTTGCCAACAGTTTTGTATCTTGCAGTTCTGCAGTGATATTTCAGACACAAGTACAAAGGGATATTGTTTCGGCTTTGTGAAAGTCCCCTGTTGTTTCATCACAGAAAAAACAAGCTGGTCGATGACTCTCTTCTGTTTCCATTGGACATGCTGGAGTGGTTGAACTGCAAAGGTGTTTTTTCAGTGGTGACGGAACTGTATTCGAACAGGCCTTTTCTTGCAGCTTCCTGGTTCTCTCCACTTTTGTTGCATTACACAGGAAGTAACATGCTTTGTGCCATTTCACTTGATGCTCAGCCAACGTTTTCTCCATGCCGTCGCCATCATCGAGTCGTGAAATGGTTATGCTCAATGGCACATGGTTCAGTTCATTAAGGACAGATAAATTCGAAGCTAGTGTTGCATAACCTTTTATGGATGGGTTTATGAGATTTCCACCATGTTCTTGACACAGAGCACAAATGTCCCAGTTTGTCGGTTGAACCGGTGCAGCGCATGCCCGAGGAGCAAGTTTAAGTCTTTTGGACATGGCAATCAGCGAGATGATCATCACCACATGGAAGTCACTGGTTTCTGAAAAATAGGAAAGATAACTTGGTGAATATACTTGAATAAATGTATTTCCAGTTCATCTCGTCACGCTTAGGTCAGGATACTTTTGATTATAATCCTGCTGACGAGAAATATCATTATCAATAATCTGTGCTTTGTATCTAAACACTGAAAGAAACTCTGAAATGTGAAATCACTGAAATGAGTTGAATCAATTAAGCATGTATAATGTGAGACATTGAAAGTCACCAATGTCATCTGAATGTTCTGCATTAAATGATGAATGAGTAAAACAACAACATCAGATTGGATTATGAAAGTTTGTGTTTTATTACATTTATTACATTTACACAATTTGCTCTGCATTTATATGGCAATAGTGCATGAATAACATCAAGAATGTGCTAAATTCAAGCCTGACCAGGTTTCTGCTCTAGTGGCATGAACACAATTATTTAAGGAATTAAGGTTAAGGGCAAATCACTATGATACGTTTCTATGAAAATTAGTGTTATAACAGCAATATTTTAAAATTTTCAGCATGAAGATGTAGGTTATGAGTCTTCTCATGTGTTTTATTGGATTCCTTGACCTCAAAAACATAGGTATAGACATCAAGATCAAGGCAATCGGGCTACTTGAAGCCGTTTTATGGGCAAAAATGTGTTTTTGCGGCGGCCATTTTGAATTTCTTAATTTTTGGCGAGAACCGCTGGAATGACATCGTGGTTCCCGCAATTTTTGAAATCAGCATGCCCAAAACCCCCCCAGGGCAAAGTTTCATGCTTCTTTCCAGAAGTGCACAACTCCACCAAAAAATGTTACATATCTGCTCCACTATAACTTTAATCACACATCACTTGATATGATAATATATTACGTGATAAACACTTTACCTTGTAGACATGTCCATTACACAGCACCTCCATCTAACCATCGACTCAAACTGTCATTCAAACACTCAAACTGTCATTAACAACCGATATCAACATGCTGCACTGTGTATCCTCGCAACCACCATTTAATTATTTGAATGCTTATTTATAATGTATTTCACAAATATCATTTATTTATTGTATTTTTATCTAAATACCTCCATTGTTTAATACTATCTATAAATTTATAAATAAATATATTTGTTTAATCAATAATATTAATTAAATAATTTATCTCACTAAAATAATTAATTCATTGTTAATATATGCAATAAGAACTTGTTAAGATGAAAACCAACCAAACTAAAATAAAAGGTGACGATAGAGTTGAAAGACATTCTCACAAGACCTGATCAAGCAATCAGCCGAATATCCCTTGTTTAACATGATAAAAACCTTCTCAGCACGTTCCACAAAATCATCCTTTACTGAACAAATTCTTACAATTCTAAGTAACTGAGATGAAAAGATATTGTAACCCATTTTAATTGGAGCATTGCTACCTGGAAAGGTGCACAAGACGACCGGGAAACTGAAATCATAAACTTCATGATATACACTCTTACTAAAACCATTCTGTCCAACTCTAAACAACACATCCAGATATGCAGCAACTGTACAATCATTCCCACTGCTGTTTGTATTCAGACTATCTGGATCAATCTTGTGACGCTGCCTATCGAAAACATTATCGTTAACCACACAAATATCATCTATATAACGACATGTATGAAATAATATTTGAGCAAATCCGAATTTTTTCTCCTTCATCAGTTTCTGTATGAATGAAAATTCACAGAAAATCAGAAAAATGTCTGCTAGTAGGGGGGCTGAAATTCCCACCCATGGGAATGCCCTGAACCCGTTGAAACATTATCCCACGAAAAAAAAACCACAAAAGTATGAAATAAACCAAAATTAACAGCATCCTGAAACTTTTGCTTATCAAAACAATGAAAACTTGAGTATTTCTTTTTAGAAAAGAATGTTCTATCAACCCTGACACAAAAACTTATTCAAAGAGTTAAAAACCTTGTCAATTACTTTGAACAGTGAATCCCTCACTTTGTACTAAATCCAAATTTGTAAATAAAGTTGAAAAATCAAAAACTTCAAATGACTTGATATTGAGGCATCTAATTCTATCTGAGATCTCGAACAGAATTAATATTCCAGAAAGTGTTAATACCAGAATTATTCTCAATTACTAAATAGTATTTCCTGAACTGTTCCCTAACAACTTGTAAGCCTGAGTTAACGATAACTGATAACTGTTTAGTGGAACACTGCCTGGCACCCGCTATAAACCTGTACTTGTATGGGTTCTTATGAAGCTTAGGAATCCAGAAAAGACGAGGAATACAAAGATCTCTATTTAATAGTGAAATTAATAACTAAAACTTCCTGATGCTCAGAGATAATATCTTGGAGTGACTTATGACAAGGAACATACTGTCTGTGCCATTTCCTATACCAGTGAAAGTAACCGTATCAATGCCTAACTCTATTAATAAAACCTCCACATAAAATTTTTAACAAACCACAACAAAATTATTGGCAGCCTTATCCACTGGAGCTATGACGTATCTGTCGTGGAGCTCCCGAATGTCTTTACGAACACTCGGCTTGTTCAACACTGGTTTTGACCGACCCCGTGAAAGCAAGCCCCGACTCCTAAAAAACTTAAGCCTATTATCCAGGACTTCCACAACTCTGTTAAACCATGTACTAAAAATGTTTACAGATAACTTAAACTTGGTGCACATTTTGTTAACAAAATTAGACACAGAAGCCACAATTGAAGACCTAATGCAGCTTCACGGTTGAGTTACTGGATCCCTGTACGTATTTAGCTCACATTTTCATCAGATCCCGAATTTCACTTTTACTAATTATACATGGCTGCAGATAGCATCATTGGCTGAGGGCAAGGCTGTGCCACTGATGCAATGACTCTAAACCAACAATCCATCAGGCCCATACTCCGTGCAGAGTGTTGGTGCTCCCTAAGCAGTCTCCTTGGCTATTTGGCACAATCCTGAATGGGTCACCACTTCGACACAGGATACTAGCAAGTTGGCACTCATTTTGCCGACCTCAGAAGGATGACAAGCTGAGTCAACCCCACCTGGTGTTATTTCAACGGGAAACAGGAGGTCGAACTCAGGACCCTAAGATTCCAAGCCAGCCACCCTAACAATGAAGCCAACAACAGGCTTGAGAATGGTACTCTTAGCATGGAATGTTAAAGCAGCTGCTGCATTTGCTCATGTTAATTTTAATGACAGAATTAACAAAATTAATCATTCATATATTTAGGGATATAATTGGGGTTCGAGCCTTCCTTGTATTGGCAAAGTTGTGCAATTATTCTCATCAGAATCTTTCCCGGTCCAGAAGCATCCCTCCATTCAATGAATATCAAGTTCTCAATTCAAATTCGTGCTTTCAACTACAGAACACAAAACAAAGAGCAGAATATACATCTATAACACTTCAACAACCATGGCTTTTGATATAGCATTCAATCATCCATCCATCCATTGGGACCATACTCTGTGCAGAGCATTGGTGCTGCCTAAGCAGTCGCCTTGGATATTGGGTACAATCCTGGACAGATCGCCACTCCAACACAGGATACCAGCAAGCTGGCGCTCATTTTGCCGACCTCGGAAGAATGACAGGTAGAGTCAACCCCACCTGGTTTTAATTCAAAAGCCAAACAGGATTTAGAACTCAGGATCGTAAGATCCCAAGCCCACCACCCTCACCATTAAGCCAACACCAGGCATATATATATATATATATATATATATATATATATATATATATATATATATATATATATATATATATATATATATATATATATATATATATATATATATATATATAACATTCAACGTGCCATTCAATCATAAGGATTCTCTGTTTGCAGAGGGTCGCTTTTCTCACGACAGGGTCTGCGAGTGTTTCCATTGCCAAGAACCAACATTGAAAAGGTCGCCATTCAATTGCCGGGCATTTAATGTGCAATTATATTTGATTGTGCAAGCTTCTTAGCAAATTCAATTTCAAAAACAGGGTAATCCCATTGTGGCCTGTAAGTTAATGAAACTACTTTGCAACAGCTGAAATAGTATTTAACAATCAGTCGATCATCAGCCAGCATCAGTCGATGGATGTCAAAGATCCCATTGTGAACTTTTCTGAAGAGGTGAGCTATCACCGGCAACCTGAGCAAAAGAAAACTTCCTTGCCAAATCAGCTCCAGTGGAACGTCCGGCCTGGCCAGCTAATCTGTGAAAGACTTGGGCCAAAAACCACCTCCTGCCAACCCAACAAGAAGTTGGGAAAAAGTAGGGGCCAGTAATGAACTCGTTATAGTCGTAGTGGTACAGTTGTCCCTCCATGTTGGGATTAAAGATATCAGGAAACGTAGCCATACAAAACAGACAAAAACATCAACTGTTGCTTCTCCGACCTGTGTGTCCTCCTGGCGTGAACCTCGGCCTGCCTTGAATCGATCCAGTCCCGTCAACGTGAGTCACATGAATTACCTGAAAATGGAGATAATGTAAACTGTAGTGTTTAATTGCAAATCGAAAATATGCTGAAGCACAGACTCCATGAGGGTGTATTGTTCCAATTCATCGTGCTATCAGAGGGTGGATGATAACAGAACTCCTGCTTGCCAAATTGCTCAGATCTCCTTGCCTGCTTGCCAACTGCATAACTGCGTGCAGAATGGTCGCACTGTGTTGAAAGGATATGCATCATCAACATTGACATAAGGTGTTGCTGGGTGAAGGGGAGTGTCGAGGGGTGAACGGGGGAAGATGGTTGATCGAAGATTGCCGATATGGTTGAGATTTTGGATGCACAAGTGTGAATACTCACGGTGTAGAGCTTCGAGGGGAAATATCCCCAGGCAAAAATATCCCCAGCATTCCTTTTCCTGCAGTAATTCTCTGCAGACTACTGTACTAGGACCTATTGCCAACTATAGTTTATGAGAGTACTACTCTCGTATACTATAATTCAAACTGTAGCATTTTTGCCTGGGGTAGCTGCCAAGGTGATCTAAAGGATCTGAGGCTCGACAAGGTTTCAGGTGGTGGGGTGTGGAAGACAGATGAAGGGAAAAATGAGGGAGGGTGCATGCGAGATGTTGCTGATGAGATGAAGAATAGGCGCGCTCGATTTAGTGCTTCCGAACAAGAACAGCTGTGTAGTTTCTCCGAGGCTTAACCTCAAGCTGCCCCTAAAGTGCGATGAAATAAAGAAAAATAAAACTGACTTGGAATTGCTCGCAGCTGCTGGAGCTTTGCTGCATTAAATTACCACCCCCAACCTGCATGGTCACCGCTTGCGAGATGAAATCCATTTGTACGTGCGGACTTATCCATCATCAAAGGAAGCAATCGCGAGGAAAGAACGGAAAACAAATGGCAATGCATAGGACGACATGCCTATGAGGTCTCTAATGACTTTACCAAAAGTAGTTCAGTTACAAAGGAAAACAAAAGCCCACAAGTTTGCACCATACAAATTATGTAAATTAAGGTCATGTGCAATATTGCGTTGCAAAATGGAAAATATTCTCGAAAAGCAATGTCGGAACGTTTGGGCACATATGCCCAGAGGTATACAACGCTCTAGTGCTTACCTGCAACACCATTCTTTTATTCCAAAGAGCTTATCGAATGCTGCAGTCCTGCAAAATCCAGCTGATTAAAAATATATATATATATAACAATGGCTGCAGAATTGAGATCATTCAGACAAATACCTTGCTGAAACGGAGTACATGTTGAAGCACGACGGTTAATAATGCTCTGTAGATATGAAAACGTGACAACTTAATATGATACAGGTATGAAACTCGAGTTAGCATGGCATTTACAAGGGATATTGGCTTCATATTTCCAGGTTATTTAGATGATACCTTGATGACATCATCGTCCAAACAATGCACCGAGTGTGTTTGGGACGCCTCAGTGAATGTCCTGTTCATTACATCCATTGTTCTACTTGTCCGCCGATACAGATCGACATGACTGATCTACAAACTGTCACCTTGGTGCTTTGCATGCAGGCGATGCATCGGCGTGTGTGCCTTCCATCGAAAGGACATTAAGCTGCAGGACGCACCTGCCGACACTGGTCATGATTTAGTGGAGGGTAGAGGTTGCAGGAAGAGGCAAGTTATCACCGGCACCCCAAAAAATAAAAAAAATTCATGCTAAACCTACCTTCAATTTATTTAAATGTCAGGCCTGGCAAGCAGGTTCGTAAAATACTTGGCCCAAAAAACGTTCCCCAGCTGACCCCACAAGAGGGTGATAATAATTGGGGTCATTGAAGCAGTGGTCGTAGTAGTAGTAGCAGAAGCAGCAGTAGTTGATTTGTCTATATTAATACACTTCAAAAATATCCCTAATTAAATAAAAAGCACGTGATAAATAAATGTAATGCATTGTGGTGCCATTTTCCGTTCCACCAAGAGATGTGCAGCCTCGCGGAAACATGAAAGCAGCTCCAACTTAACAGGACAATCCGTCTGATGCGAAATCACAAGTGGTGACAGGGCTTACCTTATCAAATTGGCGTGATGTTTCAACTAACCCAAATACGTCTCTCACTTCTACCACCATACTCCATTCCCATCTCCGCAACACACTACTTGAACAAAAACGACCAAAAAAAACCCCAAACAACTCAGCTGTTTGAACACGTCGAGGCTGTTCGTATCTCTGCCATGACTGCTGTCAGGAGTATAGCATTGCCCTGACCCAGTGAGCAGAATGAAGCCATTACAGAAAGCATTGGGTGAGCATCTCTCACTATCGCCAGCAACCATTCCGATTTTGATTCCAC